>NC_056537.1:4768073-5097073 GCF_910596095.1 Thunnus maccoyii
ACCGCTATAGACGCTGCTGCTGCCTCCGCCATTGCTGTCTATGTTAAAAAGCTACAGCCGGATGTTCTGGACAGCTCCGATCCTGCTAGGCATCGAAATTTGGTACCGAATGACATGAATCTTTTTAATACTCGATAGTATTGAATCAATTTCGTTGGTGCCATGAAAGTATCGGTACCCAGCACCAGCATCACGTGATGACTAAAATAGAAGAAAATAGTGAAAAATGAATTACATAATTATATAATAATGTCAAAGTTGATGTCTTCATATGTTGTGTTTCGTTTGAACCACAGTTCAAATACCCAAAGATAATCAGTTTACTATTATGTGTGACAAGGAAAAGCATTACATTTTTTAGTGTTTTTATCCTCAGGCATGTTTCAATTTTATAAATAACACTTTGTGCTGTTTTTTTTTGTTGTTGTTGTTTGGTGCATGTTTTATGGTTTAAATCTGTACTTTTGTTAGTTTCCCTGGCAAATATGTGGAAAAATGTTTACGTGTAGATTGTTTGATGACAAAATAAAACCAAACCAAATCCCTCCATTTGAGAAGCTGAAAAAAGCTCATTTTTGGCAGTTTTACTTTTTTTTAAAAAATGACAAAAATTATGAAAATAGTTTACAGATTAATTTTCATTTAATTAATTAATGGTCTAATAGTTGCAACTCTGGAATCATCCTCTGAAGACCATGAACAGCTAACTTCATATCTCCACAGTATTTCACAGACAAAGGACAGACCTGCAGAAATCTCCTCCCTTGACACCACCAGAGAGATAAAAATATTATCATCCTGAAAAAATTAAACCCTAAATGAGTGAAATCACATCATGCCTGAACAACACTCGGCCAGGTAATTACTTTAGGCCTGTAGAGGAAATGTACACTTCCTGTCCAGGGAGACTGCTTGAGACCACCACCAGAAAAACTCATTCACATGGACTGTTATCAGAGCAGACCTCGTACCCATGAAACATTATGTCAACCTTGTGCTTTCACAGACTCCTCTTCAATAATCACATATGGATGGGCAGATAAGAGTTGACGGGAGGATGCAGGAAATGTTCTGGATGCTGAAGCAGACAGCGCTCCGCTATCTGCCTCTTCGACCCAAAGTAAAGATTTATTTTCCTACCCACTAACACTGCATCTGGCTGTGAACGTGTCAGGTGTTCACTGGGTGATGTGACTGGAGATATGGTCTATCTCAACCCTATCTCCACAAAATTACATTTAACTATGACTAAATTGTAACAGCAAAAACGTTTTACTAGAAATGTAATGCTGGCTGAATTATTTTCCCTCTCAACATAATGAGAAAATGTCGGTAATTAATGTATTTAACAAGTTGCAAAAATGTTGATACTGAATGTTTGAGTGAAAATTTCAGAGACAGGGCTGGACTGAGAAAATCATTCAGGCTGGGAAATATAGCGCGAAATATAGCCCCAGTCAGGACACTTTTTAACCAGGCGTCTTGGGGTCCCCCACTAGGAAAATTTTAGTCACAAAGACTTGATTTCCTTCATTCTGGTGAAGTTTAGTGCATGTGAATAACAAACTAATGAGCCAACAACTGTTTAGTACAATGTACTGTTATGAACCTCAAATAAAACCAAAAGTGCATATCATTAAGGAGGGAGATGGCACATGAATTAACTTCTAACCAATATTTATTAAATAATAACTAAATAAACAACCAATATACTAACAAAATAGAAAATGTCAGAAGTAGTGGGCTTCTGTGCTACTGTGGCACCAATGCTACTCTCTCTACCTTAAAAAAAAAAAAAAAAAAAAAAAAGCAAGAGCCATATTTTTGATGTACCAGTATAATACAGTCAACAACTCTCTCCAACTATTCAAAGAACAGAGCAAGAGTACAATACCCTACTTGGTTTACTGATAATACGCTACCCATCAACGGTTAAAATAGTCCTTTAACCAACACAAACATTAAATAACATAGATCTTTAAGTTTCAACAAAGCCTGAATAGTGTGACAGAAGACGTTCTGTTGTCCCAGTAATTTTAAATTATGAGCTCAAAGTATGAACTCACTGGCTGAAATTTTCACCAAAATGCATGAATTTTCAAGTAATATTAACCACATTAACTAGACTAGATATGCCAATTATGCCATCAATGTTTTTGAGGAAATTAATAAATAGAACTACCACTTTTATTATTGATTGTCCAGTTTCTTGGTAGCTTTAACATTGACAGTGGGATGATGATAACGCATTAGTAGCGTTAGCTAGGTAGCAAACGTTAGCTAGGAAGCAAACGTTAGCTAGGTAGCACATTTAAGTCATTTAGCTGCTCTAAGTTCACTTAGAGAGTCAATCAGAGAATGTGATTTTTTTCTTGAAAAATGATGATTAATCGCTTATCAGAATATTTGGTTAGCATTAGCCCTGCTAATTTTACAGCAGCTGGAGGATACTCGACTCCACTGTGTCATGCTCAGAACCAGCTCCTTCCCGGGCTGGAGATCCCTGGAGCAAACTAGACTGAAGGCTTCAGTGCATGATTGGAACCCTGGACCGCCGTCTGTAAGAGTAAACACAGCAAGAAGAGTCCCTGTTCCATCTTGTCATCCCAGGACTTCTAGCTGGCCAACAGATTTAACGCCCTGGATGAACAAGATTTCGCTCCACCAAGGGGAAGTCCCCATATGTCACTCCAGTTATGTGAAGGAACCCCAGGGTGTTGGTTACTCCACCGCATCCTGCACTGCATCGTACTCCTCCATCCTCACCCTTGCCATCCCTTAATATAGCAGCTGGTTCCAGCACAGCTTCCATACTGTCCCACTTCATGACTGTGATCACAGGAGACTCCATAGTCCGGAATGTCAGGATGAAGATGGAAAAACGTACTGTTTTCCTGGTGCAACAGTCCAGGAAATAGCCAGCAGAATCCCAAAGATTATACAGGGCCATCCAATGGATCGAATTGTTGTCCATGTGGGAACAAATGACATCTGGGTTCTGAAGACACAGAAGTGCCACTTATCGCTTCAGTCACCTGCTGAGTCTGCACACCTGGCTGTCATTGGCCTGCAGTGATTACGATGTGGCTTTCATCGACATCTTTAATTTGTTTTCGGAGTGTAGACAGCTTTACTGGAGGGATGGCCTCCACCCAAATAGAGTTGGCTCTCGCATGCTAACAGGCTTAAAATGGACTTCATCTGCTTGTTGAAGGTCCAGGAGACACAGAAGTGCTAGGCTTACATCTCTGGCCCAATTCCCACTCTTGGCTGAGTGATCAGTCGCCACAGTCGCCTGCTGAGTCTGCAAGCCTGGCTGTCATTGGCTTGCAGCAATTTATATGGCAATAACTTAATTTATATAGCACCAAAGTTACAAAGTGCTTTACAAAGCAAAGTAAAAATGGTGGATAATCAATGGTAAAAACAATTAAACAGTTTAAAAGTTATACAACATTTAGAAGGAAATATAAAAGCAAAAGATGCTACATATGAAGAGTAAAATAAGTAAAATAAAATAATTAAAATAATCAATGATCAATAAAATAAAAATTAAGAGAATGACCTTGTATAATAATAATTTAAATAATTTTTCAAGCAAAAATGCGTTTGATGGTTCCGGGCCCTTAAATGTGAGAACTTGCTGCTTTTCTTGGTCTTACATTATAGTTAATTTTATATTTTTGGGTTGTGGACTGTTGGACAAAAAAAAGATATTTTAAGATGACAATGAAGATGATGTGATAGACATTTTGTTCAGTCACTCCTATTGTTAATTGTCCCTTATATAGATATGGGGGATAATCATGCTCTCAGTGTTGGAACTACAGTTCCCATTATGCTTTGGGGGACGTAAACAGGCAGTATAACATTGCCATGGATTCAGTGAGCTAGCTGTGGGCTTCAACTTGAACCTGGTTTTTTCTTGTCTATATTTATTTACATTTTGGCAAATAGTCTCCGTTAAAAGTATGCCAAATTATCCAATAGCTGTTTGCAGTGTAGCCATTGATGTACAGATAACCTGGATTGATTTGATGTTTATTTGCTATTTGCATCAGAAATTATCATATTTTTGGGAAATGTAAAAATGTGTGTATCATGTCTGTGTGGTCTTTTATGAATCAGGTATATTTTTAATTTTGGTGATAATTGTACTTTATGGTTATTCTTGAGGTCATAGTAGGTGGTGGTGGTGTACTGGAGTGTGTTTCTAATATTTTGTCTACCCCATTTATATACATGATGGGGGGCAAAAATATCCAGCACCCACTAAAAAATAAAAATAAAGTGGAATTATTACCTTTCTGAGAGTTCAGGAAGATGTAACAAATAGCAACTTCCAGCTTAATGGCTTGTCGTTCTAATCAAAGGAAAGGTGAGTTTTTAAGGTTTCAAACCAGCAACCCTCCACTCACGAGCCCACAGGAGGCTCTCAACTCTCCTCTCTATCAGCCAATGAGACTCCAGGAAACTTGAAACAATTTCCAAGCTTTCAAAACACATTAAGGACGCTTTCATCTCGCCTCCTGCTTATCGCTGCCTCTGTACCTTCTCTCTTATCTCACAGTGTTGACCTTATTACATCCCAGAATAGTTTCACAGGAAATCTTCCAACCAGTAGCATAATTGACAGGTACAATTTAGGTGGCTGGCTTCACACACCAGAAAGCAGGGTGAATTAGCTCGTTAATTGGGAGCCTTTCTGATTTATTGGTGACTCACTGTGGCTCGGCACAAGGTGACGTGATAATAGTTCTTTGCGATTGATGTTTTTACCTCCAGCGTCTTCCTGAAGGGATAGTTGTGGGATTTAAAGTTACATCGCTGACTGCTCTCTGTGAGACACCACTCAGTTTGACATTCAGCCCATGATTATGCACACAGGACATTTATTTTTTGGTGCATTTAATCTGAACTTCTGCAGAAACATCTCTGCATCCAGCCAAAATGAAACAGATGTTCTCTAATTGTCTTCAGTGCTGTGAGGATAACATGTTTATGTAACAGTTTCTACAGTGGCAGTTTTATTTAAAAAAAAAAGGTTTAAATGCTACTTTTATAAACACCATAAATGGAAATGGGAAAGTTAAACTTACTGAGCTCTGATTTAGCAGGCTTGGTGCCCGGGAGGTGTCACAAAGAAAAAAGAAAAAAGAAATGAATAGATAGTTTCTGAACGAAGTCATCAATGGGATAGAAAACAAACCAGAATGAGGGAGAGCTTCAGAGAAGATCAATATGTTCATTATCCCAAGCGAGGCTGGATGACCAAGTGGGTAACTGACCAGGGGCCCCAAACCTCCAGGGCCCCAAAAGCCCTATGCTTTACTTATATCATATGGGTCTAAAATATTTGATTAATGGAAAATTTGTTATAAATGTGCAGCAGTTAAATCCAATCTGAATTCTGACAGGTTTAGTGGTTTTGTTCTTGAAGAGGGACTCGAAATCTAGTTTGAAGACTTTAATAGTTTTAGTTTATATTGAGCTAATTTGCTCAAACTCATTACTCCCTGAAGCCCAAGTTAACATATTCAGATGACTTGTTTTGTCTGACTAATAGTCAAAATCTGAAAGACGTTGAGTTTACTATCTAAACTATGGAAAATGCATCATGTTTATAACTTTTCGGAGAAACAAAGATCCAACAACATCCAAAAGGTATGCAGAGTCCCTATTCATGATCCCGGCTGATCAATAATATTGATTAAATTCTGTATTGACAGTTTCTTCATACACCACATTCTTGCATATATTCTGAGGAAACAGCAGGATTTTCATACATGCTAATGTTACAAATATGACCAGAATGAGTACGTAAGTGCAGCAAACGGCAGGAATTTCATGCTAATGTTACTTTTTTTATGCTAACATTACTTAAATTTTTATAATAACATTACCTATTTTATTTGCTAATGTTACTTTAGTCATACACTAATATTACTTTTTTATTCTCATGATAACTATTTATTTGCTAACATTACTTTTCTATTTTTATGCTAACGTTACTTTATTGTTTCATGCTAACATTACTTTTTTGGGTTTTTTCTGGTAATGTTACTTTATCGTTTTCATACTAACGTTACTTTGTGTGAGAGTCTTCCATGCAGCTTGTTGATGGTTTGGGACACTCATTTCTCACTACCTGTAAAGCTAACTTTGTGTAATTTGTATTAGCGTTATCACTGCTACTAGCTTCTATTCCTTACTGGAATATGTGTCATGTGTTAGCGAGAGCTGACAGACGTCTGTCAAAGCTGGTGTGTGGTTAAAAAAAAAAAGTTTTGTGAATGCAAAAGGATGAGTGCAGCATTTCCACCGCTGTTTGTTTAGAGGTGTGGAAAAGTAAAAAGCCTTCCAAAAGGCTCTTTGACTTAGAGACCGGGGTGTTCGGGTAACGTTTGCAGGAGGAGTGATGTGAAGAAGTTTTTCATCTCTTTCTTTTATCTTAGTGCCTTCATACCATGGGCAGGTTATTGCTGTCAAACCACAAGGCTGCCAACTTTGTCATCACTCCCAAATCTAAGCAGGGCATTGGATCAACTATAAAGCCATTAGTTAGATCAAAGTTAGGAATTTGCATTAGAGGTGTAGGTCCCTTAACACCAAATGTTTATTGCTCCCCTCACTTCCTGTCTGTGCCTGCTCTATCATCTCAGTGTGATCTCTCTCATCCACACCCACTATTTTTGGATGTACCTGCACCATTCCTCTGCCCTTTTCAACTTTTTCTTGCCTGGGTGTTTGCACCAATTACATCCAAAGGTTCAATGTAACTGTTTTATGATCAGGGGCATTGCTCGTACAACACTATCACAACAGCAAATGAAGCAGTAAACATAAGATCTTATGATGGTTTGACTATTCAAACACCAACAGAAACCTGACTGTTAGGTTGATGATCTATAAATTGGAACAACATATTGGTTAATATTGCAACTATTTGTGGGGGTTCTGTTATAATTTCGTAGTTTTGAACATGAGTTATAATATTCACTCTGAATCCAACACATCTTAAACTTTATTATAACACAACTGAGAAAGAGACTGCCACAGGTACTGACAAAAGCAAATAAACTAGGAAGTAAAATAATAAAAATAGATGAATAAATAAGTAAAATAATAATAATAATAATAATAATAAAATAAAAATAAAAAGGATAACGTGTCTTATAAAAGTGTGAGAGAGATTATTATTTAAAATATTATTCTATCAGGTTCAGTGCATATTTACTCAATGCCTCAATGATTTTAAATGGATGGCCAGTTTGTTTTAAATTTTGAAAAATGAAGTTTGTGTGGAGAGAATTTTTTCTCTTTTTAAAGAAGAAGAAAAATAATCCCTTTTCAAAAGTATATTTCTACGTGTATACAAGACCAGTGTTAGACTCAGTGTTATTACCATTAACAGAGTCAGTAAATGCTCCATACTGGCCAACATGGTCACAACAGTACACTGTAGTGTTGTGAGTTACACAGCAGCCCTACCACAGACGTACCTCACGAACTTTCTACATCATTAGCATTTATGCATGGAATTAAATAAAAGTGTAGCTATATATGAGAGCATCTATAGTGATTTGCGACACAATTGCTTGTCAATGAAAACAAACTTGAGGTTAAAGTTACTTAACGTTTACTGATAACATCCTGGGTTTCCTTGTGGAGCAGGTGAGCCACTGAAAAAAAGTAGTAAAATATGTGAAAATGTCCATTATTTCTGTAACAATTATAGTTAACTTACCCCTGACATGTCAACATTATCTAGCTAATTAGCTAGCTAGCTAATACCAATGATAACATTAACGTTATTCAAATTTACAATATAACTGACTTATTAATATTAATTTAATTGGTAAATTACTCACCATATTCCCCTGCCCAAAAATCATGGGTAGTGGACCATGGAATTTTAATTTTCAGATTAAAAAGGTTCTCCTTGTAAAGCTCTCCCTTTTTGGACATGTTGCTATCACCACTGTTCAAAGCTTTATTAAATGTATTGAGTATTCAGCCATGGAGCTTACGCTTCCTGCCCATACACTCCGAGTTCCCCATGCTGCTTTCAGAACCTCATGAAAATATTACAGTTGTTGAGTGTATTATGTAAACGATCATAAACAGGAACAACAACAGTCCCAAAAATGCATATATTACCTTAATATGTGAGATGTTGCATTTATAGGCTGTAAATAATGTATCCCATGTCTGTTTCTGATGTTAACTAAGAGCAATAGGGTAGGTTTATTTTTATAATAACATTTATATATTCCGTAGTTATTATTTGATCATTGCATGTTTTTTTCATTTCATTAATTCATTTCATTCAATCCGTATTAAGCTGGTAAAATCTGAAATAAGAAATTACTTTACATATTAAGTCTATTATCCTCTGTAAGTAAATGTGAGACGAGCTTTTGATGAAGACTGATTTGGACGGTGCATTTGAATGCATCGTCACCTCTGACTGTTGGAAGCAGATCAACGACAGAGACAGTTTGTTCAGAGAAATGGATAGAGATGCACTAATTTACTGGGTCAACAACGACCAAGTTAGATAGTTAAAGAAAATTTTGTATACAACCAGAAAATGCTGAATGAGCCCAACATGAGCACAGCTCCGTGGGTACGCCACCAAGGGAAGAATGGCAAAAAATACCCAGTAAGGTTACTGGCAGTGAGTGGTGAGTAACTTTTAACGGATATGATTCATTACATAGCCACATCTGTGAATTTAGCACTGGACAGCTGTGAGACTGAAATATTGAAATGTCTCTGAAGCCCACTGCAGCATGACATAGGTAACGTTAAATTCTGACTTCTCCCTAAGGTTAGCTAGAGAACAAAATGATATATGAACGAATCATGGAGTAACGTTAATGTAACGGCAGCAGTGTGTCAGCAGTATGATCCTCTCGCTCTTCCACTACTACAGGTTGCTACTTGTCACCTTGATCACGAACACTACCCTTTAGAGTACACTGTAGAAGCTACATTATAGTATAGAATTGAGTATTTATAGTATACAGTTCGAGGAATATTATAGATCCTATAACGAAACTGACAGAAGGATGGGACTGAGAGAAATTAGTTTTACAAATCTGTCTGCCAACCTTAATTCAGCACCACAGACAGCGCCATGGATTGATCAATACACGGCACAGTTACAAGGAGGATACATTTTCTCCCCTCATAATGCCCACTGGTTAAGGTGCTAGGAAGAAGAATCTTATCTGCAAACATCCACTGATAACTCATATTAGGTTGAGAAATAAGTTGGGATGGGAATTGTATTCAGTATTAATGACTAATATAATGTATATATATTCTGTTAAACCAGCTCAAATTTGGGTGAGAGGGAGGAAAAGGTCTTTCTGCCAGTACATAAGGCTGAGGTTAAGGTAGAGGGCAGGTTACCATAGCAACATCTCTTTTCATTCAGCCCCTTAGACAGTCAACCAAGAATCTTAAAGATGTTCTAGTTCTGGGTTGTGCATCATCATAGAATCATAGAAGGACACAATACTTCCATCTCTGCTCACATAAAAACACAGCAGAGAGATGGTGGCTGCAGCAGAAAGCTGCTCCAAGACATGTGTCTGTGGAGGAGGCTCTCAAAAAGGTGATCTTTTGTATTGATTGTGTAGTTTGTGTTGTTCCTGCTGTAGGGTTACTGGTGCTATGTACAGATACAGACCTCACAAACAGGTCTGAGCTGCTGTGATGTATAGTGATAAACAATGCAGCTCGTCTTTAGTAATTTTAACTTCAGTTGCTAAAAGTTAGTCTTTGGTTTCACTATCTCTAAACAACCCCTTGTGCATAAAGTGTGGGAAACATTTAAATCTAGTTTCAGAACAACTGAGTAAATCTTTGATAACACTGGCGAGCTGAAAATGTTATTGTCAACACTTGTGGTTTCTCAGTAAAGGTCTACCGCTGCCTTCACATTAAAACGCATTCATTGTGAAGTACATGCAGCCCCTAAAAATGTCATGTTCTGATGTGGGTAATAAATATAAATAGTATTATAAATATAAATATAAATATTGAAAAGAGCAATCAGAGACAGTAGACACTCGGCCAACCACGCACATCTGCATAGTCAGAACTGAAAGTCTGCAAGTCAGTCGGAGCTGGCTGGACATCGCACTGAAACAGGAAATGCTTGTGCTAGCTCACCACAGCGGAAAAGTGTATTTAATTTGGGTCAGTCATGTTTGGTTGACGGATCCACATCTGCTCATATGCTAAAATGCATCATACTCTCACTGTATTCAGCAGTGTGTATGACATATCTATGAATCTGCTGAGTAAATGGTATCATGAGTTTTTTTTAGCAGTGTACAGCATGTAGCAGTGCCAAACATCTTTCACTTAAATTTAAAGTGGTGACTTTCAATTTAATTTGTCATTTTAAATAATCTTTTTCAGAAAAAAAACTGTTGCAGGATGATTATGAGGAATAAATATCTGAGGACTGCAGAGGAATTAAGCTTGGCTGTTTGAATAACTTGTTTTTCTTATTGTAAAATATGAAGTAAATCCCAAAAGCAACAGTGAATGTATCTACTGACAAGTATTGTGTGTGTGTGTGTGTGTGTGCGTGTGTGTGTGTGTGTGTGTGTGTGTGTGTGTGTGTGACAGACTGATATATCTTCTTCCTCTGAGCCATAGAGCTCCATTGTTGTCCAAAAAACACCATCAATGAGCCAACCTGTTGCACTGTGTGACATGTTCCTTCATTACCACGAACACACACACTGTTGTTTATTTTCACTCAATGTTTGCTAAACAGTGCAGTGGCCAGCTTTTTCTGGAAATGACTGAGCCTGTTTACAAAAAAATGAAAGTGTATATTTGTGAGCCATTTTTAAATATTCACCAATGTGCAAATGGGTTTGAGGTGAATGCTAGGAGAATATTAAAAGACTGACTAACACATTTTTGGTTATGTTCTTTTCATGGGATTTGTTGACAATGAAAAATATAGATTTATCTTTTAAAGCCTAATTAGTTTTAACGAGTTTCATCAGGACCCCAAACAAAACAAGTGTACAAACATTGATTTGCCTGGTGAGAAGGGTCATTCAAGTGTTCAGTATTAAAAACTGGTTGCAATGTTTTCTTTTCTCTTTGCTCCACCAGGCATGAAGAGGAGTGACTACACAAGTGTTGGAGGAAGATACAGTTTTAACCAAAGGCTGTTGTTTTGTGTTTACTGCAGTTTTTTGAAATAAATGGTTTATGCAATTTTATATTATTAAATATCTGTATATGAATGAACAGTTTGTCACTCCTTGTTATTCTTTCATGCTCTGAGTTTAGGAACTACAGTCCTTCAAAATGCTTTGGGGGATGCAAGCAGGAAGTATAATGTTTTATTTTTTATTTTTATTGTCCGTCTATATTTGTTTACATTTTTACATACTTGCAGTGTTATACTGAATTAGCTTTGAGCAGATTACTGTTGATACTGAAGAAAACTGATAATTATCAGGAAATATCTGAGGTTACAGGGAGTCATTTTCATTAATTTAGATATCTGTCATATGATTTCTAAGTGGATTTGTGTTTTATGTTTACCCAGACTACATCATGTGATGAAATCTGGATAAACATTCACAAATCCACTGTGAATGTTTGTCCAAAAACCACATGTGCCCTTGGATGCCTCACATGTGAAACGTCCGAAACCCATTTGTACCCCTGAATGCATCACAATGTCCAACTTTACAGCAGAAATAAACATATTTACAGCCTGGTACAAGAAACAGTTTTGGTCTCTGTAGCTAATTTCCCCGTTCATGACAACTGTACAGGAGGTGAATTTTTTTTTATTACTCACCTGTTTAAATTTGGAGTGTTGGAGACAACACAGCTTTGGTAATTATTTACATTTAATATTATGTCTTTGTATATGAGTATTTTTGTATCGCCCCAGAGGTAACGTTAGTAAATGCTACGTCTTTTCTTTTGAGTTTTCTATCAAATGCTCGTTAGCTAGACTAGCTTGATTAACGTTTTCTGACATGGCTGCTGCAGGCCTGGAATTAAGTCATTTTGGCCTTTGATAAAAATAAATTTATTGGGGCATTGTGGCCAAAATGTAGGGCACCAAGGCTAAAACCAACGGTGCACTAACAATAAGTGATAATTACATTTAATGAAGACAAAACAGTATACAATCAACAGCTAGGAGTGAGTGTATCAAAAACAGTATTGAGTTTATTAAAACTGTACACCGAATGTTTGACTGTTCCACAAAACGCTGATTAATTTTATAAAAGTGTGAACAATTCATTATATTAACTGTTATTCTTATATTTTAATGATAAAATAAAGTCTGTAAAGGGGATAAAGGTGACAAAAATCTGAACAAGTTTCAACACACATTAGCATTTATTAGCATTTGAGTCTGAGATCACAAAAATGACTTAAAAACTTTTTTTTTTACACGTTGAACATTAATCACAGTGATGAGAAACTTCTCAAGGAGAGAATAGGATGAGACCTGCGAGTAACGTAACAGCCGACAGACTCTCCTGATCTGTCTTAACTGAGAAGTGGCTGTCTGCTTACAGAGAAATATGTGTGTGTGCGTGTTAATGTCGCATTGCGCTTAAAAAGTAGCAACCTGTCAGACCTCACAGCAAGTTATAAACGCTATGTACGTTCATAGTTAGCTAACACTATGCAGCAATATCCTGGTTAGGGATGTCAACGGTTAACCACTGGGAATATTTTTGACTGGTTATGCATGTCGGTCTATAGGTTAATTTCCATACACACTCCCCTAACAGCCAGACAGACTCCTACATGAGTGTTGCATTATGGGTTATTTGTAGCCTTAATGTTGCTAGGCTAGTGAGCGACTTAAAGTCTGTTTATAGTGAGTGTGTTAGTGTCAGTCAGCACCAAAAGTGTTTTGTTCGTCAAGTTTAACCTGCAGGAGTTTCTGAAGGCTTGTGTAACATGTTTTTCAGCCACCGAGGAAATAAATTCATGACGAGTGAAAACGAGTCCAGAGCGTCTTCCGCCGTCTCTACTGTAGAAACAGAATATGTCAAGCTGCCAAATACCACTGTCACGGATGATAGGCAGCTCAAAAACACAAACAGGCAGTCTTATAAATACTAACTGCCGGTGAAAATTGTTTGGTAAACTTTAAAACACAATGTGTATTAATACTCACACTGTACAGTGCTTAGCTGCTTGTGCTTATCATGTAACGTTAATTGTTAGCTAATGTTAGCTAGTGGGTTAGCTGTTAACATTTATGTTAATGTCACACATATATTTGTGGGAGCAGGAGAAATCTTGTGCTACTGTTGATGTCCGGCGTGATGACGGAAACACTGGGAAACATTGAGTCTACATGCATTGCATGTAGTAGTGCAACTTTGTTTTAAGGGCACAAAGGCCAGTTTAAAATAGGGCATAGGTAAAACTGGCCGTGTGGGTAGTTAATTTTAGAAGGGGCATTACAGCAACGCTCAGGGGCATCCATGGCGCTGGCTGTTTGGCCGCGGCAGTATATTCCTGTCCTGCTAATGTTATAATACTATGATCAAATAATGTAGCCTATGTAAAATTACTCATCCATGAATATTATAATTTTCTCTTTTTGTGTGCTGTAGCTTTAACGTTGGGTTGACTGTGCTCTGGGTTACAAATTGTTTGTGATAATTGCATTTGCCATTTGTGTTTCTTTGTGTAATGCTTGACCTTAGTATTGTTTGTCCTTTGAGTCCAGGGTTTTATTTCTGCCTTGCTTTGGTTTGATTCTTGACAGTTGGTGATTTTGTGTTTCTCATGTGTTGCTGCAGTCCTGCTCAGGCTGTTTTCCCCTGCACACCTGTTCAGTGTCTAGTCTCGTTAGCCTCGTCTTGTCAGTTGCCTGCCGCACCCTTGTTGCCTTCATTGTTAACCAATCCTCGTGTTTCCCTCCGTTTCCAGTGCCTGCCCCACTCCAGCTGTGTCTTGTTCTGTAATTAGTTCCTTGTGTATTTATACCTGTCTGTTCTTATGTATGCTGGTGTTTTTTTTTTTAATTTTGTTATTTAATAAATAGTTATACTCCTCAAAAATCACATCCAGATCTCCTCTGCTAGTTGTCCTTCCTGCCCTCATGTGCAATTAACTTGTCCAACAACAAGCAGATGCTATTCAATCTGCATTTGAATGATTTTTCTTTTGTCTGTCTAAAAGTTTGCCCCAGGTGCTTTTTGCTTTAAAAGCTGCAATCTTATTTTCAACTTTTGAAAAGATGTTTTTCTCAGTGGCGGTAGACCACTAAGGGACACTGAGCAACAAAGCAGAACCAACATTACTGCCTGTGTAAATAAGTAATAGAGGAAACAAGAGGATGCTGGACAATGAGAGGAAGGGTGAGTTACGAGGATGACATGAGGGAAAGGAACAGGTAGGTGTAAAAGATGAATGATGTGTGGAGGCGGCAGATAAGATGAGAAGGATGATGTACTGTTAGAAAAGGTAGGATGATGTACAGGATGGAAGGAAGAAGAGGAAACTACAGTAAATGAAGAAATGTGGACGGGGAGGAAAGAAAGAAAAGGCAAGATGAATACGTACAGTTTGAAATGATGAGGTGGAGACAGAGAAAATAAGTTGCAAGGAAAAACTCTTACAGTTTGATTAATTTACTAAAATCTTTGATTTTAGGTGTAAGGTGCAGACACACTGGATCTGTTGACAAATGTCAAGTCAATGGATCCCATCTATTTTCTGTGGAGAGAGGATCTGGCCGTGTGGTTCATGATGGATACGGCACGGCGAGATGACGGACCAACGACCATATCTGAATTTGAATAATCACAACTCGACCCGAACTTTATGCAAATGAGGTCCGTCCAGCGCAACACCGCCGGCTCGTGAAACTCAGATCAAACTAGGAAATGCTGATCATGATATTAATCAAGATTATGTTACTGCATTGCCTCTTTCAGAAACATACATAAGCGTACTGTTTAGCTGTAAAATCAGAAAGTTAGTGACCCAGCTGCTACTTTGAAAACAGTAGAGCCAAAAACCAAACACCGCCCAACGTGCAGTACAGCACCCATCACGTCACCAGTGGTCCGGTGTGTCCAGATGCATCCTCGCCGGATTTTTGCAGTGTCTGCACCTTTTTTAGTGCATTATGATGCAGCAGTTTACATCAAAATAGTTGGCGAATTAATTTTCTGCAGCTCGGATATACATTAAAGAATATCCACATATCTTAGTCCAAGATCGAAATAAAATCTTTATCAAATCCAAGCAATCCACAGTGAGTGTACTCAGGACGAGAGCACGAATTATTAAATCAAGAGCACAAATTTGTTGTTTTTCATTCACATGCATGGCTCATCCCCAGGCTCTGTGTTTTTGTTTTAGTTTCTATGTGGAAAAATGTAAAAACATTACAGCTAAATAAAATATTGGAATATTATTTTTTGTGTGTATTTGACTGTTATGCACCACAACAACACTAAAGTAAATTCCTTGTATGTGCAAACCTACTCAGCAATAAACCTGATTCAGATTTTAAAGTTGTGGATGGAGCAGACTTTGATGTGACTGTGAAGGGATCAAAAGCCTCTCTACATCAGAGATTATCCAGTTTGCTTTGATTCACTTTCCAACCCCAAAACCGAATGTTTGACTCCCGCGTAGCCAGAGAGGAGCGTGGCGTGCCGGCAGCACCCAGCTGCTTGGATGCTGATGTGCACCCTGGGGTGGGGAGAATTGGATCAGCAATGGTCAGTCCGGGACATTAACAACCAGCATCTGATGCAACTTTCTCTCAGTGACTAAATATGACAACATGGGATGAAAGAACAGCATTCGTCACAAGTATAAACTCTCTGAGCATAATTTATAGTACAGTTCCACAGATCTTTGGATGTTTGAGTTACTTCTTTCTTTTTTTTTTCTTAAAGGGGGGGAAAAAACTCCAGCTCAAATTTCATGGCTGATTCCGATTTTTTTCTGACCTGCCGATTCCAATTTTATTTCTATAATTGACAGCATAAACAAACATTTTTGTAACTTTTCTTTAGTGGAAATTAGTTAGAAAGCAATAGGATTATCATATGTATTTATTTATCTTATGTTTTATAGTAGTGTGTGTGTGTGTGTGTGTGTGTGACAGTCAATTACTTGAGTTTTGGGAAATGTATTTGGGATGTATTTTGTTATGTTCATACATCAGGCTGTACAACAATGGCATTTTTAAGTTGTGTAAAAAACATTCTTAAATCTGTTTAACAATGATTTTAGCCACATAATCAAATAACTTAGTATTTTATTTACTGGGACAGTGTTAAACATGTTAACATTTGATGTACTGCACCAGAGTTTTAATTTTCCCTTACAAATAAAACATAACAGCACAATAACAAACAGTACAAAGCAAAAACACACAGGACACATAATCAAAATACAAAGCTGCACATCACATACCCCCACAATGTCAACTAGAAATGAATAATGTAAGCTGTCAGAACAACAACAAAACAAAGGCCTCTTCTCAGATTTCTTCTCCAGAGTATTGTTCAAAGGACAGAAGTGTGGCAGAACTCAACCTTAAAGACAACTTTGGGATATACATCAGTGAAACAAAAAGGGCTTCAAGGCACACGGCTTATCTAAAGTGTGGTGGTCCCAGGCCCTAATGTCCCCAAGCTCTACAAATAATCACGTTCCTACAACTCCATAGGGTGCACATGTGGAGCAGAGAGTAGCCCTGCCAGTCGGTCACGCTGGCCATGTCCGCCTTATTCCACCCTCATTGGACATGGTGGAACCACACCAGTGTCCCCGACATCCTTGACATGCTCAAGGATGTCCCCTGCTGTGAGGCAGAGGATATGCAGCACTGCACAGATGGTGATGACTGAAAGGACAAAGGTGTGGTCGACCTCCAAAGCCTTGAAGAGCGATCGCCGATGCGTCTTCAACATGCCAAAGGCCCGCTCTATAATGGAACGAGTCTTAGCATGAAGGTGGATGAAGCGGCTCTGCAACCTCCCTTGCAGTGACGGCCACAGGTATTTCAATGCAGGGGTAGCCACCATCACCCACAATATAGTACCCTGCAGAGATTGGGAAACTACAAATGAATATTTATAGTTATTGATGTATTACTAACTTACTTTAGTCTCACCTGAGGGAGGATACACAGCCTCTTTGTAGATCCTGCTGTTCTTCATGACTCTGTTATGGATGGAGCCAGGATACCCAAAAAGGTGTTGATGAAGAGGCCCTTCCATCACATACTGCCTGCAGTTGTATGGATGGGAAGAGCTTTCTGTTGATGTAATCCTGGCCATCGGGTCCTGGAAGGTTCTTGATACGGACATGGCAGCCATCAATGGCGCCCACACACCTGGAGAACACTTGGCTGTTGGCCAGCTGCGCAAATCCTTGGCCAACCTCATCCAATGCTCCAGCAGTTGGCAGTCTGATGACCTCCAGGCGAAGGGCCGTAATTTTTTCCACTCCAGTGTGCACCAGTCTGAAGATCATAGGCTTGGGAACATGAAAGGCCTGGGACACCACACTGTTTGATAAGCCGTGTGCCAATGAGTACACAGTAATCAATATATGGACCTCGTATACTTTCATAGCGGAATCCTCATTAAGGCCTCAGTGGACTGACGCCTCAGCCTGTAATCAGCCATGAGTTTCTTCAGGCCATCAAAGTACACATCAAGGACTGACACATGGGGACTGAGGCGTGCATGTACTGGTGCACTGTCAATCTACAAAATAAAGGAAACTGTGTTACTTCCCACACTTATTCACTCCTTCAACATTTTTCTGAACTACCTGGACCATAAAATATGTTTGACACAGACAACATATTCTGAAGCTATGATGTATCTTTCTTTGCTTTCTTTTGTCTTCCTGGATGAGATGTATCTCACCTTTTTTGTGTCCGGGCTTGTGCGTGCACTGTAGCTGTTTGGCAAAATGCCACAATATCTGATTCGAAAACCTACAGCCATTAATGTGTTTGCTGTATTTGTGATGTGTTAGTTTAAATACTACTAAAGCATTATATTTTGTGTGGTTAACTTTAGTAAATACAGGATTGCACGCTGCAGTCGTGCTCCCCTGCATCTTGAACGCTCCTGACCTTGTTGGAGCATGTCCCATGGGGAAACAAACAAACTACCGTGGTAATTTTCTAATCCTTCTGATCCTTGGAGAGAATACAAATTTGGTCAAGCATCATCTGATGCCTGTAAAGGCTTGGTACCTGACACTCTTAATTAATGAGTTGAAAGGACTCAGCTGGCGTGACAGTTCGTGAACACACTTAATTACATTCAGCAGCTGAATGGCTGAATGACTGATGAATTGCTGAATGATTGGATTGAATGAAGCTGTGTGTGTGAATGGCATAGCAAGGCTAAAGACAGTTCTTTCATTGCAATCAGTGGGCGGGTAGCTTATCAATGTGGCAAACTATGACAAATGACTCAATATACACGTATTACATTTGTCCTTTTGGGATGCTAGTGTGCAAACGCTCTTTGTGTTATGGAATTTCTTCTGGAAGCTGCTGGTTGGGAAATAAATTGCTCAAAGACAATCCCAGGAAGTGTGGTCACTACCATCTACAAAACACAACGCAGAGTCAGACCCACTACATTTGGACATAGCCACCACTAATTTCCAGCTTCAGATAAGAGTTTGGGGACGTGGTTTCAGACCCTGTCATCCCTTATCCATCCATCCATTCATCCATCGATTCATCCATCAGCTGTCCCCAGTCCTTCCTGCCATTCCCCTTCCACTTGCTCCTCATTACTCATTATCTCCTAGTCCTTATACTGGTCATTCAGCCCTCTGCCAGATCCTCTTTGTGTTCACCAAGCGTTCCATCCAGTCTTTTGTCTCCTGTTTCCAGTGTTGGATTCTTCCTGCTTGACCTGATTTTTGCCTGCTCCCTTCTGGAATTGTTTCCCAGGTGCCCGTTTTAATCAGATTTGCAACCTGCAAGCTGCTACTTGCAACATCAGATAATTTCCTCTCACTTTAATTTTGACTTGTTAAACTAATCAAAAGAAACTCCATACTTGCAACCCTTGCATAAGCATACAAGAGGAATTGAAGGACTCAAATTCATCTGTGAATTGCGAGTGACAAATCATCTGTGAAATGATGGAACTGGCAACATTTGCGATCTGCGTGTAAGCGGTGCACGCACATCTCTTCTATGAGATGGGCCCTTGTATCCTGCTCACTATGATTCTCAGTAAAGGAGACTTTTTCTTTACCTGTTTGCCTTGTGTCCTGCTTTTGAGTCCTCCTCAAGAACCAGTTGTTAGAATAAGGATTATTTCATCACAGAAACTTAAAATGTGCTCACTCAACCTATCTGCTCCCGCTGTTTGTGTTTTTGAGCAGCCTGAAAACTCCAGCTTGACTGAGTGAAACAAAAAAAAGGCTAGACAAGCGTTTCCTCTAACACCATCAATAAAAACATCAATTCCCGTGCTTTGGTGGCTGCTGTTGATCACACATCTGTCACTGTGTAATGAGTCTGCATCTGTTTTCAGTGGAGAAGATAAAGTTTTTATAACGCACACAGATATTGTTTGGTTGGATTGTCAGTGTTCAATAGTAAAAGTCAATACAGAGAATCATTTCCATCCACATACTGCTCTTTTTTTGACATATTTAGCAACAGCTGTTTGGGTTTTGTCAGTGTGGAAGTTCATGTCTTCCATGACAATTAGTGGTGTGTTATCATCAGGCATGGCTGAGAGTAACATGTCAAGGTCAACAACAAAGTTCTCGAGTTGACACTCTGGTGGGCGGTATATGACAACTACAACCAGCTTAACAGGAGCAGTAACCCTGATTGCGTGGTCTTCAAAGGAAGAGTTGTTGTTGTTGTTGTTTAGTGGAGCAATCTTAGTGAATTTCCAATGTTTGGAAATGAGGACCCCCGTCCCCCCTCCGCACCCGACAGGACGGGGTGTGTGTGAGAGAGTCAACAGAGAGTGCAGCCGGAGTGACAGTGTTTTCTGGACGGATCCAGGTTTCAGTCAGGGCTAGTACCTGAATGTCATATTAGCAAGTGCTTGGATAAATTCTGTTTTTGTTTGTAGCTGATTGGCAATTACATAGGCCAAAAGTAAAGGAGGACTGAGTAGAAGAGGCTTTTTTGAGTGGAATGAGATTCTTAGAGTTGCACTGTCTACGACAGATGCGTTTGGATGACAGGGGTGTATTTTGTAGCACATGGTGAGAGAGGTACACTACGTGAATAGATAGAAAGGGACTCACCATTTAGTATCCTCTCTCGGTGGACTCGCACAGGTAGACTCGCAACTCTTTACACAATTCGGTTTTAACACAATGAGGGCTGACGCTTCAGTACAGCTTATGTATTTAATACCAGGAAGTGTCTAGGCTGAACCCGCCCCTTTCAGATTTTCACAGCAAAGCAATAATAGAGGGTATGAACCCCGTCAGCAACTCAGAGAGTGAAACCTCTAACAAAGCCTGACAACAGCTACAATCCCAATCAAAACTCCAAAATAAAGTTTCAAAAACACTCACCAACCAACTTCTATCTCCTCTGTTCTAGATCAGAGCTTGTACCTTCCAAATAAGGAGTGCAGGATGTTCCCTTTTACACTCTGGAAACACGCCTTGCTTCCCACGCTTACTGGGAACACCGAGCGCTGCACACTCAGGCTAACATCAGCTACCTTAGCTAAATTGTGCTAACATCCACACGGCATATATCAAAGCTACTATAAGTCTTCAAATCTTATTAAAGGAGCAATAATTTCCAAAGTGACCACCAGCACACTTATTAGAGGGACTGAATTTAGCAATTGAGACCATAATGACCCGTTGAGGAAAAAAAAAAAAAAAAGATTGTCTTAGTATTTCTAGAGAGAAGTTGAGGCTACTTCAACAGATACTTCCACATCTGTTTCAGCCTCAAACTGTGGTCGTTTCCACTTTGAAACAAGATATGGAGATATTCGGAGCTATTTGGTCAGTGGATCAGACATTCTGACATACTGACGGGAGGAGTAGTACAAGTGGAAACAACCACAGCGAGATGAAGAGCTGCAGACCACAATCTTATTGTACTTTCTGCCAAACTACACACTCAGTGTGCCAGCACAGCTTGACTGCTCACCGCATAACTCACCACTACTCCAAATAATATATAAATATCCTTTCAGTCTGGATGGAGGACTGAAATTGAGAGAATAAGATGTGTTTACAGATTTACCCAGCCTGCTGTGGATGTACTCTGACAGTAGTGGTTTCCCAACCCAAAATAACCCAACTAAAGCTCACGAAATGATCAATGGATGAAAAAAAGACACATCTGTTGCACAAAGTTGTTAATTCTTCAAGTTTTTCCTTTTGAAATACTGCATATTTTCATCTTTTTTGGCCTCTGAAATCCTTCAAAATGAAACAACCTGAGAAGAGAAATGCACTTTGCTTTGAGGAGTCGCAGGCCTTAAACCAAAAAGGTGAGAAACTACTGTGCACATCACTGATGCCATGTCCTCCTGAACATGGGATGTGGAATCAAAACCAACCCTCGAGAAATACTGCGAATCACTGTCAGCTCCAGAGGTGCCGCTCCTGGGGCCAGTTTGGCTTTAATCAAACTAAACTTTCATCTAAGTCTGACATCTTATTTCATTTGCTGCACAATAACCTCTTTTTTTCTGTAAACATTCTTTGTTTTGGCATGTTTTTCCTTTATTGGACATGGGATAGTGATGCACAGGAAACAAAGGGAGAGAGAGAGAGAGAGAGAGATGGGTATGACATGCAACAAAGCTCCCTGACTGGAGCTGAACCAGAGACGTTGTAGTTATGTGCAGTAACCACTCGGCTACCAAGACGCTCCTAGCTGCATAATAATCTTAACTAGAACTAATTTTCTATGAATTCTGGGTAAATTAAGCCTTTTTTTTTTTTTGCTGACTGAGCAACCACATCAAACCACTCTTAAACTGAACTCAACAGTTACAAGGACATTTTTATGTGGAAAAATCAGTGAAGAATGTAACAATAATAGAAAAATGAAAATTGATGGGGGGGAAAAAACGTGATTGAACAAGAGCATCAACAATGTTCAAAAAAGGTATAAAATGTGGAAGAAGATGCAAATAAAGAAATATTTAAGAGTTTGGGGCAGGCTGGAGAAACAGCCATAAAACCTCTTGAGTCCTTATACAAACTTTAAAAACTCCAATGCATTTCCATCACTGTAGGGTGCTGGAGAAATACAATTTACTGAGCTTTGAGAAAATTTAGATTATTCTCAAATTTTTTTGTAAAACTTTAAACGCTCAGTAAATTCCATTAGATCCTCCAGAGGGGGTTGGGTTTTTTTTTTTTTTTTTTTTTTTTGCTTTTAACTGTTTGTTGTTGTGCTGTTTGTATGTTGTTGTTTTTTTGTTGGGGACTACAGATGCAAATTAGCTTCAAGCTAACTCTGGTGCAGTGCATCTTTAATGTTTCAAACTGCACATTGTCCCATTCAATAAATAAATCAAATCAAAGCAATCCTAAAACAGGAGGGGGGGCCATATGGAAACACATAAATGGTGCTGAAGATGTTGGTGGTGTTGTTACCATGGAAACTTTGCTCTTTAACTCTGAGTTTGTTAAAATAAGGCTCTTCTTTATTTTTGTGAAACAATCTAATTTGCATCAGACTAATCTAAGAGCAAAATTAAGACGTACCTACCACATGAGACTCATCTAAACTGGCTCCATAGTTTAGAGTATGTGGATCAGTAGAAGGCAAATACAAGCCTGCGGGTCAAATCTGGTCCTCCAGCAAAAATATTCTCCCTGATGAAAGGTGAAGTTTTTACTTTTAAAGTTTACATCAAAACTTTTACATAATGTTTCACGAATCTACTGTAGAAAAGCAAAATAAATCCCAATGAATAAAAGCTTGTTCTATCTAATCCTGCCCTCACACCAGGAGAGGCATTAAAACCCTGGTGTCACTGTGCTGTTTGAACACAGCATGCTGCTGGAATTAAGTCTAATAAACCCTCCAGAAATAACATTTGAATGTGTGAATTTTAACACTGTTTTAATTCCATAACTTTAGCCTGTTGGACCAGAACACATTTTGTTCCTCACAAACACAAACAGGTGGCAATCTGACAGAAATAGTATGTTGATGCCATTTATTTCTAACGATGACAATAACAGAACTTTCAACCATAAATGAAGCTGCAGCTGTTTTCATGTGTGGATCATCAATGAAGAACGTCTCAACACAGAACTTATATACGTGTATGAGTCATTTTTAGAAAAATGAGTATTAAAATAAGCAGTTTGAGCTCACTTACTGATGGGAAACATGACATCAGATACAATCCTAAACTGTGTTAAGTCTATTCTATTTTTAAATGTATTAAAAGAGATAACCTACAAATATAAAGGCCTGCATTCCTGGTTAAGAGCCTCGCCCAAAGAAAAATACTGAAAAAACCTCATTTCTGACCCCTGATGTAGTTTAACATTGAACAAAAGTGATGATTCTGTAGTGTGCTCTGATTGTCCCAAAATATAATGCTGACCGTGAACTGACAAGTGAAAAACTGCACAAGTAGAGGGCAGCGTTACACGTCTCATAGTTTACAGCTGCTGGAATTTAAGAAACAGAAGAAGAAAAACAGACAAGGGGACAGCTGGAAAAAAATCAGCAGGCAAATGAACCGCTTGTCCGAAGTCACAGATGATATGACGTCTGTCACGAGAGGTTTTGTGTCGTTTCTGTTTAGTATGAAATGTGTAAGTCAGCTTGTAACTGCAAAAACATTAAACTGTGATGAATATGTAGTGTATACGGTGTAGAATTAGTATGTAGTATGAATTTGGGATACAGTAATGTTTAACTATATCACAAATTGGTATTGTATACATACATACTCAATCATTACAAACATTTAATAGTAACTCATGCTGTGTCTCAGTTCTACACTAATTGTATACAGTCGGTATTAAATACTGATCTTTATAGTTTACTGTTTTACAGTTAAGAAATCCTGTTTCTGTGTTTAATTTCAGGCTGAAGTCCTCGATTCCCCGAATCTCTGTAACGGATCTGGGGAGTGCAAAGTTAGCTTTACCAATAGAGCTATATATATTCATATTCATCGACATATTTATTGGAAATGATCCTTTTTAAAGCAGTTACTTCAAGGACACAGACCTGAGTCTATCAGTTCTGATTTAGGGCTGCAACTAACCATTATTCATTATTGGTTAATCTATTGATTGATTGGTTGATTGTTTAATCTTTAAAACAACAGAAAATGGTGAAAAAATATCCACCCCAGTTTGCCAGAGTACAACGTGACGTCTAGATATTCAATTTACTGTTTATATAAAAGAGAGAATTCAGAGGAAGCTGAAACCAGAGAATTTTAGCATTTCTTTCTTCACTCAAATAGATTAAACTGCCCAAGTTTGATTCTCCTGCGCTTGATGAAGGGCAAATTTGGGTAAATGCTGCTGTAAATGTTCTAATGGGAGCAGATGTCAGTGTAGTCATTTGGGAGACGGAATAATTTGGTTACTCATGCACAGGAAGCAGAAATAAATGAACCACACAGCGGTTCTTAATGTCAGACGGCTCAGGATCAATGGGACGAAAAACTGTCTGCTTACAGTCGATTCATGCCGTCATCGGCTGTGTGGAGGAGAACGTCAGCTGAATGACAGAGCTGAGATCAACCTGTTAAAATATAAAACAGACTGAGAGAGGCCGCAGCCTTCAGATGACGAAACCTTCATTTATGACGAGCTTTATTTCAGATGTTCTGTCTCTCCAGCAGAAAGGCACCTCAACAATCTTTCACTTATGAATAGTCAATCATGAACGCTGCGAACATGACGAGGCCGAAATTAAACTGTCAACTCAAATCAGATCCTTTGAGTTGATGTGAGAACGTGTACGCCTCTAAGAGTGTGACCTTTATTTTATTCATGAGAATAAAACTCAATGAGTTCAGTCTGAGCTGAAGAGTTGTCATTTAAAACTGAAGACAATAAGCCCACATTCAAGAGGGAGGGTTTTCAGTTGTTCATCAAAGCTAACCGTTAAAGGAAAATTGCAGTATTTGTCAAATTTACTATCCTTATATATTTTTGTTCAGTATGACTATTGGTCATAACGCTCGGCTCCAGAGTCTGTGCTTCCCAAATCACAAAAATATGAGAACACCAACCGGGTTGATAAATACCTCAATTTCCTCTCAAAGTAAGTTAAACAACCTCAGTGTCTAAAATAAAGTCTGAAATAAATGGTCCATACTTCTCATTCATCCAAAGCCTCCCTGTATACCAGAAACCAAATTCATCTCAAAGTTTGGATGTAGTAAATAAACTGGCTTATTTTAGTCATCCAGACTGTTGAGATATTAACAAATGTTTGATGGATTGTTATGAGAGTTTCCAGAGGATGAAACCCTACTGCTCCTCTGACTTTTCCTCTAGCGCCACCAACAGGTTGACATTTATGGTTTCAAAGGATGTGGCTGACAGTTCTCTACATGAGATTTGTTGACATTAAGAAAAATATAAAGAGCCAAACCAACACTGAATGGATATACTTACAAGTATTTTGTGTGTGTGTGTGTGTGTGTGTGTGTAAAGCCTGATATATCTTATACCTCCGTTGTTCAGTGGTTCAAACTGCTGCACTGGGTGACATGTTCCTTCATCATGAAGAGTTTGGTCATGTTAGTTTGTTTAGAAACGGCAACTCCAAAGAGTAATACCAGCGATCACAGTTTCAGTCTCAGGAGAGTAGTTCTGTGTAAGGCAGACAACACTGAGCATGTGCGGGAACACTGTTCTGTTCACAGCTTTGCTTGCTTGTTGTGCTACATATCACAAACTCTTCTCTTTATACTACATTGTACATTGTAAATGACTTAAGTAACTTAAGTGACCAAATACACACATCATCTATGATGGTGAACATGGTAAACATTATATCTGCTTAACATCAGCATGTTAGTATTGTCACTGTGAGCGTGTTTTTTAGGGTAATTTCAAACATTTTAACTCCTGGAGTGTCCAGGCTTTTAAGGGGAAACCGAAACTTTTAGTGCCATTTAGGAGGAGTCGTGTCTTAGTGGTAAGATAAGATCCTTTTGTGAATCTGGTACCAGGTGATCAGAAGGCCAAGGCATATGAGTCGCATCATTTTGATACTCCTCATGCCCTGTATGGAAGCATGTTTCTCCACTTGTTTGTTTGTTTTTTTCCTTTATCACCCATCTGTTATAAATAACATCCTGATATCTGTTCCCAGGGCTTCCAGTCCAATTTACCCCTTGATTTATGTTATTCTGACGCCTCTCACACAGCTGCCATTGCCATATGACCTTAACAACTGTCAACCAATCATGTGCGTTACATTTTTCCATATGTGTGATTGATAAAATACTTTAATAATGATGATTGGGTACACTATTACTAGGTTATTTTAGCTTAGTCCATAGCTCTTCTGTATGTTGTTGCCTGGGTAAATGTCAGAAAGGTGGCGATTTAACGCCCAGTTAACCCAACTGTTGTGACTTCTGTATTGAAAAGAAAAAGAGAAATTACTTTAGACATTCAGAATACGTGTATAAATAACCCTTTACAATACTTTGCTTTTTATATTACACCAGGAGTGAACAAAATGATGTAAACCTAGAAGCACTGTTCAGTTTTCCAGCTCCGTGGCTGAAGCAATGGTGAAAAGGGCATTATGTTAATCTTGTCTTTCACAGGTGGGTGCGCACAGAAATTAGGTGAAAATGAGGTGAAATGTTTCTCACCTCCAGGGAAGGATTAGGTGAAGGAAACGACTAGAAACAGGAGGAGGTCTGACACCGGAGCAGTTGTAAAGGCTGATATCTGCTGTGCCTCGTGCAGCGGTCGCATCATCGTTCATCATTTTTAACACCTGAGAAATGTGAGAGAGCATGTGAAACACAATTTTTGGCTTGCAGGCTTCAACAAGCCACACCAGGACTAAGTGTTATAACAGTGTCATTTTCTCTCTCTGTAAAGCTGTGTCCTAAAATATAACACATACTGACATTATGTATTCTGTATAAGTTTGGTGATATTCTTTATTTTTCTTAACAATTCCCATTTAAAATATAAAAACCAACAATGAATTAATCTACTAACAAGTAGTGTCTGTAATATGTTATTGCTCAGGACCACAGAGCTTGGTTGTTGTCAAAAACATGTCAGTGAGTCACACTGTTGCACTGGGTGACATGTTCCTTCATTACCATGAACACACGCTGTATTTTATTTTCACTTAATCCCACACACATTGTCCTGCCGCCAGAAATACTCACTAGAACACCAAATGTAGATTCATCCATCACTGAAAATAGTCCCCAACAAATGCACAATTTCCTTCTGTTTGTTAAAAACTTGTTGGTTTATGTGTTTTTATTGGATTTCATGATAATAGGAAACATGCAGAATAAAAGCAGATGAGAAACAGCTCGTCTAAATTGTTGTAACATTTGTGTATTTGAAGACACTGACAGCCTGTTGTGTTGTTTCAGTGAGTATTTGTGTGTGTCAGTGAGTTAACAGAGGAGAGTCTGATGGTTTATGGACAAATAAATGTTCCTGTTACATATAAGCATGAAAACTGAAAATATAAAGGACCGAGAGTAGAACCCTGAGGAACCCCACAACTGATTATTGACACAGTCAGTCGGATGATTATGTTTCTGTGTCTGTGGATGTCTTGTTCTTCTGCCTTCAAGTGGCAAATTAATTTAACTGCCATAAATGTTGTAAATATTCACTAGAGCCCCTAACAAATCCACTGTTCCCTCCTGTTTGTTTGTTTGTTTGTTTTGTTTGTTTAAAAACTACAGTGGCGAGCCGTTACAGTTTATCCAGAGATTTTTATTCTACAAACATACTAACATATATAATTAGAATTTTTTTAAACATTTATTATTTGTGTGAAACCTTTAAATCTCCATGAATTATTCACATAGGAAATGAATAACAATCTATATTTAGAATGTATGAAAATGTAAATAGGGATGAAATCAAAGGAAATCGGGTGAAATGGAAACAAAATTTTGCTGCTGTTAGACGAGGTACTTCAGAGAAATCATAATAAGGAGAATTTAGCTCCAGACTGATAAGTACAGATCAATTAAGATAAGAAATTGACTGCAAATCAGATCAATGTCAGATTTATTCTTGTTGTTTTGATAAATATACATTTTTAATAAAAGGAAAAAGTGGTGTGCAACATCCCGTCAAAAGTTCAAATACTTAATTAAGCTAAAACTGCTATTTTTAATGATGCTGCTTCAGTAACATATTATTCATCATGACAACAGACGGGTTTTCATCCAAATGTAGCGCAAATTTTAACAGAATTTCTCAAAACTTGGCAAAAGAAAATTCTAATTAATGTGTGTTTCCATCCACGACTGTTCTGGCAAGTCAATTTTACTTATATAGTCCAATATCACAAATCACACTTCATGTATCCAAATTGCACAAAAAGAGCGTCTGTCTCCACAGTAAATCACCTGTCGAGTGTTTTGATGGTTGTTTATTTATGCTTTAGAACGTAACCGCTGTGAAACAATTACAAAATGTTATATTTCTGTCATTCATGGGCTTTCTCTCTCCCATTTTTCTTAAAAATGAGTTGGGGAAACCCACAACAAAGCCTAACCTCCCCTCTCTCTCTCTCTCGGCAGGGATGTACAACTCTGACCATGACATGCAGTAGCAGAGCCCAGAGGCCCCGCAACGCTGCTGCAGAGTGGAGCGACTTGCTGTTTGCTTCTTTTTTTCCAATTTTATGAATATTAAATGTGTTGCATGTTCAAATTTCGACAATGCACTCCCTTGAATCCCCAGCAATACATCCATCAAATGTGAAGTAGATCGGATGAACAGTTCTCGAGATATGCGAGAAACATACATACAAACAGACAGAGAGATTCCTTGCTTTATATAGAAAGATTATCTGTGCTAAATATGAGACTGGTTGAGTTTACTTGTGTAAGACGTGCAATAAAAATGAACTTATTTGCATGAAAGACAATGTGATCATTTCAGAAATGTTCCTGACGCTGGGCTGCCTGACAAATTTTACACTGGAGGTTTTGTTCTGAAAGTGGGATAAATATTAAGCTGAAGCAGGGAATTATCATTATCTGAGATTAGCAGCTGTTTAGAGAGTTGTTGCTTTCTTCCAATAAAAGGTTTTAAAACGATGCAGATGGTATAATAACATTTTATGTAACACTCTGTGGTAACGTTCTGGGGATGTTTCTAGCTGGCATGGATATAAAGGACTCTAGGCTCCCTGAGACCATCCGCATCCCCTGCCATGCTGGAAACTAGGTTGGCTTCTTCCGAGAAACAGCAGGGGAGAGAGAGCGAGAGAGGGAGAGAGAGAGAGGTCGGGGAAGGAGTCTGACCGCTCTCTTGCTCCGCTGCAGTAAAACGGGTTTGGCTGTCAGCTGCATCTGCGGGATGACAGCTAACAGACCATTTCCTGCCAGAAAATCACAACGCAGCCTCACATGGGAGCGAACTAATAACTTCCAATTCTCGTCAACAATGAGATGTTGGTAATTGTTTTTAGTCTGTGTGAGGTCATAACAGAGGAAGGGGATAAAAATAAATTCCCGCAAAGACAAGTCATCTCCAAATCATATGCACAATGACAGTACAACATCCACCCCCCCCCCACTCCCCAAACACACACTCAGGCACATCTGTGCATGCAGCTGTAGACTACAGCACATGTGCTCTTACAACAACTGTCAGCACAGCTTTCTCTCTGTGGTCATTTCAAAGATGAGTTTAACTTAGATCAGCCAATCTAAGCCGACACCTGATTCTCACGTGGTGACTACACAAAGGCACACAGGTTAACAACAAGTCCAACACATTAAACAACAAGCTCCGTCATTGGTCCATGCACTCCAGAACGACACATTAATTTATTCAGCCTTTTATTTCTACAGGGTGGTCCAGTGAGAGCAGAATCACTCTTTATGCATGGGTGCTTCTGTTGTTCACACTGGACAAAAAAAACAACCATTAAAATTTGAAAAATGCAAATAAGAGAAATGGATACAGTGGTAACTGATAAAAACAGGAGTAATCCAGCAGTAAATAAATTAAAATACAACAGTAAGATTTGATTAGGCACAAAAATGACATGAAAAGACCTGTCTTAAAGGATAAGGCCTGCAATTTTATATTTTTGTTGTCAACAAATCTCATGTGTATTTACAAGTATTGTGTGTATCCAAGGCCTGATATATCTTTTTCCTTTTGTGCTGCAGACTTCTGTTGTCTAAAAATGATTAAAAACATGTCAGTGAGCTACATCGCTGCATTGGGTGACATGTTCCTTTGCCACAAAGATTACTGTCAAGGCAGTTTGTTTAGAAATGGCTCCAAAGACTAATAACTGCAATCATGTTTTCAGTCATAATATGGATCCTTTTTACAGAGTTTTGCTAGCTTGTTGTGCAGCATGACAACCTATTGATTTGTGCTTTATGGTACATTGTAAAGAAACACAATACTTATAAGTAGGATGAGTTTATTGTTGGTTTGACTCTGCACATGAGATTTGTTGACAGTAAGAAATATATGGAAAATCGCCAGCAAAATTCTTTAAGGTTAAACTATACATTTGGTTCGTTTTTAGTATGTTAACTAATGTGCCCATATGTACATGTACCTGCAAAAAGTTTGGACACAGTTGCCAATTCTCTTGAATGAGAAAGTAAAGAGGGACAAATCTGTCTTCCAGTAAGAGTTATAAGTTACTCTTATTTAGTCCTTCTGCATCTGCAGCAGATACATTCCTCCTCCCTACATGTTGCACCATAATAACACCACCTGATTTCCTCTTTTGCTCTCGTCATAATCACTACGACTGCTAGAGGTCGCTGACACTGCAACGTAAATATGTCGTTTTTGGGTACTTGCGGAAACGACAATCTCCGTAGTAGTTTTTCTTTAGTGAACATCTAGAGGAAAATTTAGATGAACAACTGCTGTCTAATTCTCAATTGATTGTGGATTAATTTAGGCCATGAATCTCTAACGTCAGATAACATCAGAGGTCAAACAGCTAAATCGACCTCTGAACAAGGTATGTTATTGGCTGCTGGAGGAGACTGACCAATCAGGAGCTACAGTGTTTGTGATTCCACAGATGCTGCAGCTCCTATAATAAAACATTACATTAAAACAGTCATGAGTTCATTCGTCCGTCTGTCAATTTATCGTTTAGTTTTTATTTGTGGATGAAAAATGTCAAACATTTCATCACAGTTCTTGTTCTGAGTTACTTTAGTCTCAGTTTTGTTCTCGTCGTGTGTCCAAACCTTTGAACCTGTGAAGACCTCGAGAGCTGAAGTCTCTTTTGTTAGAATCCAAACAGTGGCTGCAATTATTATATAGATTTCTAAACTTGTTGAGGGGAAACATTATTTATTTAGTTTTGTTATCTTTTGTGAACTGCTTGAAGCAGACCTGCTGTTGCCTTCACCTGGTCCTCGACAGGTTGTTGTTAAGAATCCCTCGTGTGTCTGGCTCCTGGATTTGTTTTGGATTTGACTGCCACGATAATTTAGAGCAAACTTTCTACAGTTTAGAGGGCACAAATCCAACAGTTGCCATGGTTTCCACAAAGTAAAAGAAAAGCTCCACAGGCTGCTGGACCTCCTGTGTGCTTTTGCTGGGTTTATTCCTCCCTGATGAAAACGTCGATCCGCAGGGATCATTTGTCTGGCCCCCAGCCAGCAGGTACTCTCTGACCGACCGCTGCGCTGCACCGCAGGAGAAATGACTGTCAAAAACTATAATGGTAGCTTCAGTTTGTGTATGCTTTTTAGACATTTGTGTTGACTGCTCCTTACCCTTCAGCTTTAATGCTCCACGGACAGTGAGGTGCAACAGCTAAAGGACACTTTGACTGAAAGCAGAATAGAAAAATAACAGTTCCTTCTTCAGAAAAACTTCCATCCAACCACCGACAGATACAGCTGTGAAGACACCTTTTTCAGTAATCTTCCAGCTGTGAGCACTTCCAGCTTTTGTCTTCAGCCTGCTCTGCTGTTTTTCTATTTTTATCTCCTATCAGCTGATGTCCATCCCTGTGGGCCAGTTCCCACAATCCACCTCACTGCCTCGGCCGGATGGATCCGGAGGATGAGAGTCAGGGGAAACTTCCTGCAACGTCTGATCAGATTCCTATATTTTCCTGTTAGTGTTGTGTGTTGGCAATACCACGGGGAATTTGGCAACATCGCTGAAACATCTGTGACAGTTGCACGATGGAGAACATGAACACAGGATGCATGTTTAAAAAGATTTAAAAAAAAAAAAATCCTCAGCCAGCAGTGAGTGCTGCCAACATCTCAGGAGGTTATATCTCGCTCCTTCAGGTAAGACTGCAGCTGTAATCATCTTGCAGTTGCTATAGTAACCTAGTTTTATTTAAAGCACCTTAATATCCATAGAAACTTCTTAAAACTACTGCTGCAGAATAATCTACTTCTCCACTGTCCATTTCTTTTTAAGGTTGTTTACAACAAATCAATATCTAACTTCCATTCTTCCCCGCAGCTTCTTTCCACCGTTTTCGCTTCTCTCTTATTCTTCCTGTTTTTGTATTTTTTATTTTGGAAAGCCAAGAGATGCTTCCTTTTCTTTTTTTCCCCTCAGCTATTTCTCTCTCTGTCCTCCATCAGAGGTCCTTTTTGTGGATATAAATTACACTTAAAATATCATAAATATTTAACATCATTTTCTGGCTGATGAAATCAAGTCACACAGCCTCTGATGTAAATTTGTGAATATCCAGTTGGTGCGGTGGGGACGACCTTTGTCTAAAATATGACACTTTCCTCTTTATCTCCTCCTCAGGGATCATGTTTAAAAAATAAAGAGGAGTTTTTTTTCTAAAGGACAGTTTCATCATGATGTCTTACTGATGACACAATGCAGCACAACCAAGTCATCTGTTGTAAAAAGGAGAAAATCCATTAAAACAACTTCCTTTAAAAAAAAAGAGGGTGCTGTACACAATAAGAGTTTAATAAATAACAACAGAATACAGCAACTTTGTTAGTAGCTGACCTTGATTGACCTTGATTTACACCCAAATGTAATGCAAATGTTAACCTAATTTCCAGAATATTGGCGAAAGAAATTTTGAGGTAATTTGCATTTCCATCCACTGCTGTTGTGTAAATATTAGGAGATAAACAGTAGGTGGTGCTATTCCTCCAATCAGTGCCATTAAACCGTTGCAGAAGAAGACACAACGAGATGACATCGTTAAAACAGTGGCGGTCAAATCTCAAATGATGGACAACTTGATACATCACTTCACTGTACGGTATCACTCCACCCAATAAAAACTAACCTAAACACTACAAGCAAGATGCAGAGTGTTATAAAGTTCCCAATTTACATAAAAAAATAAAGGATATATCATTATCAAATCACAAACCATTCAATCAATTCATGTAAAACATCCCAACAGCCACTAACAACAAAATAATCTGCAAAACAAACATTAATAACAGGTGAACTACACAAAGTTTTGGTGCCTGAGAATGAAAATAAAATAAATACAAACAAAACAAAACATGTAAAATGTGTTTTGTGTGTTTTGTTTCCACTTCATTGACGTTTGACCTCAGCTTAATCAGAATTTGATCAACTTTTTTTTTTTTTGCTTTCAATAAAATGTTTTTGATTGCAGCTCTGAAGGTTTGCTCTCATATATAAAAAGGTAAAAACTAACAGCAACAGACAAAGCTTCAATAGCAACAGTTTGCTTCAGATGCCTTTTTAATAACAGCAGAGAACAAACACTCGTACTGTTCAGAGACTGAATGCTGTTTAAACTAGAAATCTATTGAAGCTTGAGAACAAGCAGCGAGTTCGAGCCGACAGGAAGCACAACTTCACCCTTTGTCAAAACTCTTTCTCTTCAAATTATCCTAAAAATCAATAACTTGTTTGTAGAGTCACATCACAGCAGCAGGGTTTGATTGACTGATCCAGGATTAGTTCAAGATAATCACAGCTGGTGAGGATTGGGACAGAACGCTCGCTGACCAAATCACCATTTTATGGTCGAAACACCGTCCGACAAAATCAACATAAATACAAGTTAATGACAACAGCTGTATTATAGAAAATGATTGATCACAGGAGGTTATCTTTGCTGTATTTGCTGGTTACTCCACAAGTTCAACCTCTATTCAGTCTCCTGCTGCTCTGTGATCACATACACTGTGTTTTAATGCTGCCAAATTCATAATATAGTTGTTCTCATTTACATATTTTCCTCTTCTGTTGTCAGACAACGGAACGACAATTAATTGCTTCTTAACTGGATATTGCATTTAACTGTTTGTGGTGTGACAGCCCTCTCTCTTTTCTCTCTTTATTTATCTGCCTCTAGTTCTCTCCAGTTATACTCGTGTTGTTTTCTTCCAGGAGTGGAGGGTTAAGAGGTCTGTCAGTTGATCGGCTGCACCTGACGAGGGAGCGACCAAAGGATATAAAAGAGCTGCTGTCTCTTCTTCTCTGCTGAACAGCAGCAACCGTCCAAATGACTTTCACTTTAGATCAGTTTGCTTTACTTCTTTTACAGCCAACATTTCATGCATCCACTTTACACCACTGATGCCTAAACATTCCCATATTTAAATATGAATTGTTATGTTTAGTTAAATATATTTTTGCACCGTTTATCAGTGTGTGGACTCTTATTCTGTTTGTATTTATTGTAGCAATATTTATGCTAATAAATAAAGGATAGAAAGGAAGACGTAGTGTTATAATCATGGCCCATAAACACTACATGTTAACCGGTCTCTCTCAAGTTACACTGTGGTGATAAAATCTTCATTTTACAATCACATCATCTGACTAAATCAACATAAACACTGAAACTGTTTTTGTAAGATTTACACATCGGAGGAAGTCTGGACGGAGGGCTGACGATTCAAGAAGAGAAAAATGTGTGAGTGAATGTTCTCTAAATCTTAAATTGCAGTCTTGAGTATTGTTTTCAGTCCCAGTTTAATGAGTAAAAATTGGCCCTGGTTGCAAAACCTTCTAGTCCTATAATTGGTCGCCCACGTCTCTGATTTGTTCAGACAGTCTCAGGCCGGGGAGAACAGGTCCCTGTTCATTTAAAGCTGCGCAGTGGAAACCAGCCGATGGTGATTAAATCGGGCAGCTATAATTGGTGAATACGAGCTGCTGCATGAATGTTTAAAAAAAAAAAAAGGACGAGGCTGAAAACACGCAATTAGTAAAACCTCCCCTGAAACTGGACTTTAACTTCAGTCGCTAAATGATTTGTCCGTGATTGTTAGAGGTCCGTTTTCTGAACCAGCATGAAGATTAAAAGAAGGGAAAAGTCATGTAATTCTGGCTTTGGACTGAGTTGACAGCAGTGTGCAGCAGCAGGAGCCTGATGGAGACGTTTTACTGAGCAATCTGCCTTCTTTTTAAGGGCAGCAGCTTCTCATATTCATGAATGAAGGAGTCCAAAAAGAATAAACTACATCTCAGCTGCTGTCTCACAAATATTAATATTTATGAAGACAGAATGAGTTGTCAACCACAGGGCCACTGATGTGATGGTTTCAAGAGTCTTGAGATGAATAATGGAAATAAATATTTCTAGTATACAACCTCCATTATTATGTTCTAATTTTATGTTACTGGCCTCAAGCCTACCTGGGCCAGTAGCAAGGTTGCATCACAGTCCTGGATGGCTGCGGAGACACAAGTTTATCGATGTGTGACCGACTCAAGTGCCATTTTTATTCTGTCAATCCTTTTTTAAGAGATGTTCAACTTCAATATCATCCTCATGAACAAACAATGTATTTCTGTATCTAAAATAAACATATATCCCCCGTTTAACTGATACTGCCCTTTGTATCATTTCAATCATGTTTCAGTCACATCATGTAAATATCACTTCACATTTAACTGGTTTCCGCTCCTAACAGTGTGGTTTACTGTTATACTGACTGAAAATAAGCCGTTTCAAGTACCAGCATTTTTTAGCCCTAATAATACTTTTATATAAATGGAATACTATTGCATAGATGCACCGTCAAATGCATGAAAACAATGAAACAAACAATTAAATTTCATAACTGCAATGTCAAATGCACAGATGATGAAACACTCTGTGAAATCACAATAAAACATCCCTACGTACATATTTCTCCTCTCTCTAACACCAAGTTAGTCTGTTTACATGAACTACATCACACCACCATTATCAAAATTACGGCGTCGTTACGTACAACAAATTCACCATGATTTCACCTCCTAGCTCATGGAATCAAAAGTAAATACTTTCCCCTCACACGAGGAACTGTAAATCTACTTTACTTTAGTTATTTTCAGAATGCGGTTGAAACCGAAAACTATTCTTTCCAAACTTGCATCTCAGTTACTGTGATGCTAGCTTGAAAAATACACTCGACAGTAAGGAACAGACACAAGTTTATCGATGTGTGATCAACTCAAGCGCCGTTTTATTCTGTCCCTGACGTGGGATGTTTCTTACTGGACCTGGTATTACAGTGACACCTACTGTCACGAGATGTAACAACAACAACATTTAACCCAAATGTATTAAGTCACTTGCTATTTACATGTCAGTTTTTTACTACTTCTAATAGAGGCTATTTTTTTTTTTCCATCATTTCAGTTTTTTTTTCTAATTATCAAAGAAAAAAGGGATAAATCTATATGAAACTCACCTCCATGGATAATCATTTCAATGTGTTGCTTTCAGTCCCTACAAACGTATGGTCTTGCTACGCCTTGCGCTACAATGGAAAAACCTGGTTGCCGTGGCAACCTGCCAACAGTAAGCTCCTCATACTGTCTGCTGTGATTGTACTGCTGTCCAACTGTCAGAAAAAAGAGAAATACCAGCTTAATATTTGTTTCTTTTATTTCTATTAAGGCATTTTCATGTTTGAAGAATATGTCTGACTAATGTACTGTCTGCTAAACTAAAAATAAATGTAGGAATGTGAGATGTTAGAACATAACAACTCCTTAACAACATATTGAATGTTCTTAAGTTTGTTTTCTGCCCACATGCTGAGCTTCTTGCAGAGCTGTAATTATCAAACAGTCTCAGTAAAGGTCGGAGACAGCAGACGGCTTTTGTACAAAGTCTCACGACAAAGCATGTGATAGTCGTTGAGATATTTCAGTCTGAACCAAAGTAGCAGAAGATGGAAAGTCCCACATAACCGTCCCTAGAGAAGTACTTAGAAATTAATAAACAAAAGTATAGATTAACTGTCAAATTTGGAGTTAAGAGGTTGGATTACTGAAACAGAAAAAGAGTTTTTGACTGTACAACATCTAATTTGTCCCGTATTTTATGGGCTTCCTAAAAATCCACAAATCACTGATCAACCGCCCCTCACACCTATTGTATCAGCGTTCTTTTCACAATATCTGGATTATTTTTTCTTAAGAAATTTGCTCCTAATCTTCCCTCCTATTTAGGAGACACAACAGATATTTTGAAACTGTTGGATTCTTTTAACAGCAACAAAGATTTCATTCTTGTAACATGCAAAGTCCAAAGTTTGTGCACCTGTATCCCTCACGATGCAGAAGCACTGTTATATATTATTATTATCATGAAACACGCCCTGTTCAGGTGCTACCGCCTAATGAATTCTTGTCGACCCTCATGGAAATAATCCTATCTAAAGGCGAGGTGTTAGCATGGGGAGTTTCTTTGCGCCATCATACATGTATTTAGTGATAGTGAGATATGTCGCAGCACGTCATGGCTCTACTGTATCTCCTTCCCAGAGAGGAGGTGATATTGTTTACAAACTGCTAAGAGAAGCTTTTTGGATAAACACACTAAACGCAGTCGAACCACTTGGACTTAATGGAGAACTCTTATCTTATCTGTGATCTATGTCCCAAAAATAAGATATTGACAGTTACCTTGTATTTCCTGTGATGGGTATTGTGGTTAATTACTGTTTCACATTGTAACACCTCTCCTCTTTGACTGAGTGCTGTCAATGTATTGGTTTACTGATTGGTTAATAAGGACGGGAGGTAACCAATGAGAGACTGTTCTGTGTATGGAGGAGGTTATTTTTCAATCAATGCCATTACTGTTTTAAAGATGCACTGCACGTCGAAACATCAGTAGTTTGCACCTTTTTAATAAATTTCTAAAGTGAGTCGTGTGCTCCAGTATCTTCTTTGAGAAGTGAACTGTTTATCTTTTTCTGAGAGCACAAGAGACTCTTTCAACTATGGCATAAAAATACTCTTTGAATAATAATTTGTGCCTAAAATGTTTTTTCCATTAAAAACATCCACTTAGCTTGTTAGAAATTCTTTTAAAAAAAGACATCTCCTCCTTCTCCTTCATGTAAAAATCTTTGAATATGTAAATATTGTTCTTTTCAAAAGTTAAACTGCAGGACACAAGATGTCTCCTCCTTCACTGAAAAGTCTGTTCTCAGTGTTTGTGCTTCAAGTTTCCACATCAAACTTGTGTTAGTTTTATACCGAACATGTGATTTTTAGTTTACCTGCAGGTTCTGAATTGTTAGAGTCATTACAATAAACTTTATTTGTTAAGTTTTTTTGGTTGTTGTCGAAGTCACAACCTGCACATAACCTGAGGGAGCAGAACCACAAGATATCAGATTTAATTAGGTAATGGTTGACGTGTAATGAAGTTAAATCCTTAAAAGTGTAACGTGTGTGTTTCCTGATGATGTCGATGTGTGTGAGTTTATTAATTTATCTCTTCAGAATATTTCCTGTGAGGTGGAAGAGATTCAATCATTCACACATATTTCAGTTCCTCCTCTGTTGATTCTGGTTGTGTTGTTATGATTTTCTACACTGTTCCCCCTGATATATTAATGTTTTATTTAGAACTGACAAATTCAAGCACCTTGTTTGCAATAAATTTTTCACTTTTCAGCCCATTTACTGGAAATTGCATGTATTATATTTTCACCAATTGGGCTAAAACCTGCAAAAACAACATGATCCTTTAACTATATTCCAGCTCAGTAAGTTTACACAACTGTTTCTGATCTCTACTGCAACACCGTGAGGTAAAGTTAAAGGATAAGTGGTGATATTCTATATTTTTATTATTATCTGCAATTCCCACTAAAATATCCAAACCAACAAAGAATTGATCTACTAAGACGTTTTTCTGTGCTTTAGAGCTCCATTGTAGTCTTAAAAACTATTAAAAACACATCAATGAGCCACACTGGGTGACATATTCCTTTTATTTTCATGAATTCACACACTGTAGTTTATTTTGACTCAATACTGTGATGGTTTGACCTTCTTGTTTGTTTTCACTGGTGTCAGCCAGGTCTCTCTCCTGGCATTTCAAATTGGTCAGAAGTCGTTTTTTTTTTCTTCTTTTAAACAGACTTTACTCAACCCTCACAAAGGACGCAGGCTTATTAAAGTGGCTACAATCGATCTTCTTTATAACAACATTGTATAATCTGTCAGTGTGTAATGTGTTGGTTGTGGCTCGTAGTGATGAACCTACAGAGACTCTGCAGCTCCTCTCAGTTTCCAGTCTGGTCGCCAGAGTAAAACGTTGGCATCGTACGTTTCTGCAAACCACAGAAACGTTGAATATCTACGTTTCAACACGTGAAATATGCAGCATATCAACATTTCTGAGGTGACGTAGTTCATATGTGATCTATATGAGTTGGTCTTTCCTGTACAGGAGGAGGAGCGGCAGGTGGATGGTTAATATGTTGGAAATCAGCAGAGAACACGGTTCGAGACCACCTCGAAACCAGTTCCTGCTTCCTGTTTCAACCGACAAAAGCGGCTGTTTTTAGCAAGACGTCAGGACATTTGCTTTTTTAAGTGAGACATCGGCTGTTTTTATTTTATTTTTATTTTAACCCAAACCATGATCTTTCCCATAACCCTAACCAAGTGGTCTTTGTGCCTAAACCTAACCAGACCTTAACCACAGCGTTGTCACACCATAAAACATCATAAAAGGTAGAAATGTTAATATGCTACGTTTGTAGAAATGTTGATATGATACGTATTACACGTGTTGAAACGTGTATATATTCAACGGTTCTGTGGTTTGCAGAAACGTTCAATGCCAACGTTTTCTTCTGGCGACTGGGTTGCAGTTTCAGCTCATTGTTTAGCTGTCCACTACCTGCTCAGCACCAAACAGACACAGTTAGCTGTAGACTAGCTGGTGAACATAGTGGAGCATTTAGCAGCTAAAGAGCCACATATTTCCCTCAGGAGTTGGTAGAAAGTAAAAACACACTTACACCGTGGCTTTCGTGGTGGTAAAAAACAAATGTAGAGTACATCGGCCTTGAGGCTCGAGAGCTGAAATGTGAGGGAACATTAAAGTCTCTTCTCTCCTCCATCTGTACTGATGGTAAAACAGCAGGAAGGTAAAAACAGACGAGAGTAGGCACTAACTGATCAACTGTGAGGAAATCTTACAGGAAGAGTTCTGGCAGTGAAGGAGGATTTGAACAATGTAATCAGTGGAGCCAACATTAAAAGCAGGACGCTGTGATGGATGAGGGGCTGCAGGGACGCAGACACTTGGGAAAAGTTTTCTGAAAAGAAGGATTCTTTTAAATAACTCAATCTCTTCAGGCTGTCAAAACACAACGAATCAACTCTGAGCTGCTTCATTTGGTCAACATTGGACTTGTTGACCCACAGTGCAGTCGTCTGGGTGTTGAACACTCGGGAGCAGTTTGATGCCTGATTTCATTTAGTAGTAGATGTTTGTTTGTGTATTTCTATTATGTTTTATTTTTTTATTTTACTTTCATTGTTTAAGTGCCCCTTTGTACCACTTTCTGACAATGTACCTTTTCAAGGGTTTATAAATTTGACAAAATAATCTTCTTAAATCAAAACGGTCACTTTGTTTCTTTCTGGGGCTTTAATCCAGATGTGCTCAGTTGTCATGGAGATGGATCAAGTCAAGTCAAATCTATATAAAGAGCACATTTAAAGAACAAGTGTTCACCAAAGTGCTTTCCAGAAAAAAAGATTAAAGGGCACCTATTCTGCACAGGTCTATATTTATATTCTGAGGCTCAACTGGAATATCTTTGCCTGAATTACAGTTTGAACTTATTTATCTTCTACTGGTCCTTTATGCAGCCCCTCAGTTCAGCCTCTGTCTGTTAGCTCCTGTCCCTTTAAGGCCCGCCTCCTGATGATTAACCATGAGGGTAAGGTTAAGGGACGATCGTATTTATGGTTGCGTTTAGAAACAGGAAAATGAACAGCGGTCTCTTGTGGCGAAGTCCACTGTCGGGTTAAAGCCTCCATCCACCCTCCTCGTCCTCTGAATGAGGAAATCTGTCAACATCTAGATGTCATCTGAACTGCCTCACTGCTCCAGGTCATAATTACTACGGCTGTCATTTTTAGGCAACTGACATCATGACCTATTGTGTCGTTTTTCTCGAGAGGACAGTCAGTGAAGTTGAATAAATGCAAAGACAAACAAAACTGATAACACAAAAGGTTTTGACTTTTTGTAAACAGGTCATGCAGACATTGAAGCCTCAGAACATTCACACACACACACAAACAAAAACACTTCCTCTGTAACCACACACACCTCCACACACCCAAATCAACACACACTCGAAGCCCTCATCTGTATTCAGGTCACTCTGTGTATAAATTCGTTGCGTTTTTGCTGTTGTTTACTTTTTAAATTGACACTTCGACCTTTACCTGTCAGCTACCTGTCTCTCCTCTCATAAGCAGGTGAACACGAGGACCATCACACAGACCCGGGGGGGTTCTCACATCCCCAAAATTTAGAGAAATCTCTGTGACAGGAAGGCCACCAGCTGCATACCTTCGCCGCTGTGGACATCAGTCTCATTACACTCTGTAACACTGATATTCTGTGTGTGTGTGTTTAGTGGATGGATAGTTTGATGTTTTCAGACTCTACAGTTTATCTGAGCTGTGGTTGGAGGATCAGCAGCAGTCAAAGACTTCCAGCAGATCAACGTCAGCTCAGCGTTCGTCGAATCTGAAAGAGTTTTCTTGTAGAAAAAGTTTCACAAGCGTAGTAAGTTAACTTTCTATGTAATGACTTTGTCTGTTATTAAAGTGTCAACATGAATCTTGAACAACTTTGGAAGAGGTGTAGAGTCTCATGGACAGTCATTGTTAAATCAACAAAACGGCTCCTTTCAGAGTGTTAAGTAACGAAGCCTCCAAGATCCCATGAGATGATGCACAATACTGTGCAAATGTTTTAAGCACTTGAGATGTTTAGAGTTTTATCCTTGATGCAACACCATCAGCGAGGCGTCTGATTGGTCTCAGATTTATTCTGCAGCATGACAACAACCCCAAACATCCAACCAGAGTCATAAAGAAGCTTTTATTAAGCGTCCTCACCAGAGTCCTTGACTGTGACAAAATAATCTCAACTCAAAGCTCCGCTAACACTTTTTCTCACAAAAAATAACCTTATTGACAGAGAGACGCAGTAAATTATTATTCAGTCTGTAATGTAATTTTAATATAGACTGGTGTGTTCATTTTAATACATTTATATTTATGTAAATGTGGTGATATCTGTACATATAGAGCTCTAGAGGCAGCGCTGTTGTTCTGTCCAGTAAAAACATGAAGCTTCACTTTCCATTCAGACAAACTGATGTGGCAGCTACAAGTGTTAGATTTCATCTGTGAGACCAACATTTATCTTCCAAAAGGAATAATATCAGATATCAAAATGATACAGAGACATTAGAACCAGCAGTTAATCACCAACGAGCTGCACAGATCAGTTCACTGGATCATGTTCTCACTGAGATGATGACAAAGGACTCGGGCTGCACGATGACTAGCTGGTGTCCTCCAGCCAGCAGCAGACGGGCGTTTATTTGGATAAACTGACCACATGAAAAAATATTAAATCTGACATATTAACTGTCCTAGAGTGAAAAATACAACAGTCTGGCTCAGAATCTCTGCCATGATGCCATCACCCTTGGACATCTTCGTCAGACTGCAAGGCATACTGGGTAACGTAGGCCGAGCAAGTGCCCTCCTCTCCACGCCGAAACGCTGACAGAAAAAAAAACTGACAGCATACAAAAAACCCAAAAAACGACATGAAGAATAAAGCTGGAGATTCATGTGCAGTAATGATGCTGTTTAATCAGCATCTTGATGTGCAACACCTGTCAGCTGGATGCATTATCTTGGCAAAGGAGAAGTGCTCACTAACCTAAATTTAAACAAATTAGTGAACAAATTTTGAGAGAAATAACCTTTTATGTGCATTAAAAAAAGAGTCTTAAAATCTTTTATTTCAACTCATGAAAAATGGGAACAGAAACAGAAGTGTTGCATTTATATTTTAGTTCAGTGTAGTTTGGAGATGTGACTCTGTTCATGTGATGCTACAGAAACAAATCTGAGCAACTTTGACACAGACCGTCCTTGAGCTCGCAAACTCCCTCCCGGCAGAGCCTGAGATACATGAAACATTTTATGAATGTGAACACGTTAAAAAAAAAAAAGAAACATTAACAATTCATGACCAACTGACGCAAACACAGGAGGAGGCCAGGGAGACGGACGTGGACATACATACAGAGATGAGACCTCGTCAACTGACACAAGCCGAGAGCACAGAGCAGTCTGCAGAGTCATTTTCAGTCCGTCCTTCTCATAGATAAGATGAGATGAATTCACTACCGGACAGCCAGAGACAGCTCGCCACCTGGATTCACCACAGTTTTGACTGCATATTGTAATAACTTAACAATGATTTAGACATTTTACACATCGTGCAAAAACAAAAATGTGAATTAATGAATTTAATTCTATACATCAACCAGCCCCCGGGGTCATATGTCCCTCAGTCTTTGTCCTCTTCCCATCAGTTTGTCATCCTCCTTTTGTCTCGTCTTCATCCCTCACATTCAGTTCCTCTTCATTTCCCTCTGTCTCTTCTGCTTCTCACTCTCCTTTTTCATTTTCTATCAGGAAGCCAATCCAGCTGCATTGACCTGCAGTAGTCAAGATAAGAAATGATCTGTGTTTTATATTGTAGAAGCAGTTTATTGCAGTATATTTCCAGTCTGACGATCAAGGATGCAGCATGTTTGTGTGAAGACTCATATTGACAGATTGGTTTAACAGGAAGGACTGTTTTTAAATATTTTAATTTATAATCAAAATACAAGCTTATATTTAAAGAAGACATATTCTGCACATTTCCATCTATAGTAGCAGGATTTCACTTGTTTTTTCTTGTTGTTTTCTCAAAATGTCAACTTCTCAGATACATCCATACGTTTTGGAGATCAAGATCCGTAATATGAGAGATGAGCAAGACTACAGGGAACTTTAACTATGTTCAGCATAGATATCCAACATCATAACAGATAGAGTTGCACATCAGCCACCACAGTGGACTCTCATGTGTCATCCCATGTTTAAATAAAATGAAGTTCAAATATTTTTTTTCATGCCTAAAGGGGAATAAAAACACTTTGGAAAAAAATCCTGACTGAGGTTGTCATAATTCATGCATGAAAGGGTTAAACATTTTAAGTTATAATAAAAATTAAGCTTATATTTAAAGAGGACGTATTCTGCACATTTCCATATCCATATTCTGGGGCTCTACTGGAATATCTTCTCCTGAATTACAGTTAAAACTCCTTATTTATCTTATACTGGCTCTTTATGCAGCCTCTCAGTTCAGCCTCTGTCTGAAACAGGCCGTTTTTAGCTCCTGTCTCTTTAAGACCCGCCTCCTGATGAGCCCACTCTGTTCTGATTGGTCAGGTTCAGGAAGCTTCCTCCGGCTCCAGAGGCTACGTAAACAAACTATAGTAGCAGGAATCAGATTCATAATATGAGAGAGGACAACATGAACAACAAAGACTACAGGGAACTTGAACCATGTTCAGCATAGATATCCAACATCATAACAGTATATAAATAACAGAAAACCAGAAAAAGCATAACGTCCCTTTTCATGCACTTTCATTTTCTCATGACAACCTTCCTTATGTGCTCTGTTAAGCCTGGTCTTCAGAGGCAGAGGATTTTACCTGAAGAACTGTCAGAAATTGCATGATGCTTAAATCTGCATTTCTTTATATGAAACCAGCGGTAGCAACAGCAGGAGAGCGTGAAGGATAGGAGGTCTGAGGTGGGAGGAAGAGGGGCCCGGTGTTTCTTCCCTCCTGCCGTGTGCCAGAGGGAGGCTTGTGAGGTAGATGATTTCCTGTGTGAGTGTGATTGATGCACTCTTCCTCACCTCTGCATCCTGCAGCTTCAAGAGTTCCTGACAGGGAACGGCCAAGCGGTGGTCGTCTTCAAAGAAAATGCACCTTAAACTCTGTCAGCTCCTTTTTAAGAGCTGCTGTGCTTGAAGTTCTCTGCATTTGTTAGTTAATTTTGTGGTTTCGTTCATTATATTTATTTGTTTATAACATATATTTGGCTCCAGCAGAGTTTTGCAGGAACAATTGTGAACGCAGGGTCAGGTGAAGCTTTTTAGGAGGTTCAAGCATTAAACTCCCAGAATAGGCTGTGACATATTTGGAGATATTGGGCTTTTTAGGGATTATATGATTTACAGTTTTTACATTTTTACTTCATTTGGAGGCGTCCTGGTAGCTGAGGGGCTCTGAGCAGAAAGATTTACACAACAACTTATTTTCAAAGTTTTCTTTTAATGATACTAAATGTTTCACAACACAAAAAACATATCAGATTATGTTATGACCATCAGTTTTTTAATTATTTCAACTTGTTTTCTATGAAATCTTCTCTTTTTTTAATGTGAGTATGGTGTGGCAGACGGCTCTAAATACTACAATACCCATGTGCCTTGGCTGCTATGGAGAAGAATTTGTCCAAAAGTAACCAAAAATCTATAGCGGTTAATTTACAATATTATGTCTTTATGTCCACAGTTTCATAAAAAGTCAAAAATGGTCCAAAGAACAAATACAGTTACTCAATCTTTTGTACTTATGATTCAGCCATGAGAGTTTCACGTCCATCAAAAGTGTCGCAGAGCTCAAACAGTCATCTAGTCTATGGAGAAAATGAACAAGACTTCGACTCCTGAAAGACTCCATGTTCCAATTAACGATTTACAGTTACAGAAAGGCATTCTGGGAAACAGGAAATAACTAACTGAAGTAGCTGAGGCATGTTGAGACTAAATGGGCTCATCAAAAAAAGCAGATTACAGCAATAAATCACGGACCAGAACTTCACATGATGAGACGTAACTGTGGAAGAGGCCAGAGGTTTGTTCCCTGCTTTAACATGATTATAAATAACCTCAATAGGGTAAACTTATTTTTCCAGAGCTTGTGCTCTCCAAACCAACTGAAGCGTAAATTCCATCCTGACAGGAGTGTGAATTGGGGATTAGAGCTCTGCTGGATTTTCCACATTTGTTTCAAAAGCTAATCGACATCTTCGGACGCTGCGATGAAATATTCATTTCACACGCACACGCACACGCACTGCGGTGGACGTCTTGACAGAAGGATTCATGAAGAGGATAAACTCTGGGAGAGGTCTGGCCCTCCTGTAGGTTTTTCAGTTTGATTGCTTCTGCAGCCTCACAGTTGGAGAGGCTGTTAGTGCTTCGATTCACTGACAGTAACATTAAATACGTCTGCTTCCTTTGTCTGTTTGTCGGCATTGTCTCATTTGTCAGTCAAAAGAGGCTTTCTGTGGAAATAATGATGAGCTATGGGCCTCCTGCAAGAACAACTCCACATTCTTCTCCTTCTTCTAACTTCTGTCAAACTTGAAACAGCACAAACTTGTTGTGAATCGCTCGTTTCAGCCTGATGAAAGTCACCTGTTCATCAGAAGCTGAACGTTCCTGAGGCTTCATCATTAGCATAATCAGCGCCTCTAAAATATCCACATAAGGAGACCTGTTCTGCTCTGTTTGTGGGTGAGTTTCATTCACAAAAATCCAGCGTCTGTTGTCGTATTAGAGGAGCTGAAACAATTAAACAATATGAATCCATCAGAGCAGTGTGACAGAAATAAAGAGGAAATGGAAGTTAGATGCTAAAAAGTGTCTAAAGTAAAGTGCTCCATGACTAAAATGAGAGGCTGTCATGTGACACAGATGTTAGAGGTGAGAATATTATAATCCAGTGGTTCCCAAAGGGTCCAGATTTTCTTTAAACATGAGGTTCATGGACCACTGATTCAGTGCATCTCCATCCATCCATCCATCCATCCATCCATCCATCCATTCCACTTGTCAGTGGATTGAAACACAAGACTTTCTTATTATGAGGAGACGGAGCTAATCACTACTGCCCCACCCCAACATGAAAACTAAAATAACTGAAGTACAATTTAAGGCTTAAAGCTCAATTAAATAAGTCAGGAGCCCACATGAGCATTGAACACAGTTTTCCTCGCTGTAATCATTCCTCCTGTTCATGCTGGATGTTAAAAGATCCTTCAAATGTGCTTTCAATGTAAGTGATGGAGGCCAAAATCCACAGTGTGTCCACAGGAATTTCAGAGGAGAGTGATGGAGAGAACCTGCTAGCTGCTGCCAGGCTTTATCTCCTGGGAACACTGGTGCCAGGTGTTCCCAGTTGGGCTAATGAGCCACCTGTGTGAGGTGAATAAACCATAAACCCCAAAATGATGGGGGTCATCACAATGCATTTAAAAGTTGATCTGAAGCTTATGAGGCTTCAGCAGTCCGTCCGTCAGCAGTTAGTCATATCAATTAGCTTTTTTCACACTTCACAATTTTATTATTTGGCTATTCTGAATTGTTACATTTTTATCCTACCTCTGGTGTTTCCTCATTGCAAATTCATGAGAGTTATGATAGTCGGGGGGGGGATTGTATTGTTTATATTGTGTAAAGCACTCCGTGTTACATTGTATTTGTATGAAAAGTGCTATACAAATAAAGACTGATATCTGACACATTTACAGTCTTTTTAGCATCAAATTCCCTCTTTGTGTTTCCTCGGACAGTGTTTCCCTGTTGAGCTGCAGTGATATCTACTTGATTTGACTCATTTTGGACACTGAAGCTTCATATTAGCTTCAGATAAACTTTTAAATACATTTTTGTACAGAAGGAGGACTGTGGATTTTGTCCTCCATCGCTTCCATTGTAAGTGCATTATGAAGGGATCTTCTAATGGTCAGTATGAACAGGAGGAATGATTACAGCAAGAAAAACAGGTTTCAATGTTCATGTGGACACTGACACACTTGAAAAATTGTGAACTCGTCCTTTAAAACCAGCATTTCAAAAACATTAGAAGCAGTGTTCCGCAGTTACATCTAATTAAGTCTTATTCAAAACTATTTTTACACTACCACGACTAAAAAACAGCATGAGAACAGAAGAAAAGTTGTTTTCCAGCTAGGTTACTTAAATTCATTAACATTTTTTCTCCTCTTTTGTGTTCAGTATCAGTAAAACCAAGCTGAATATATTCTGTCAGTCAACAGGTGTGCAAGGCAAGAGTCACATGACCCACAGAGCCGGCACTGATAGGTTTACTTGTACTGTAAAATTGTGTGTTGTAGCAACTAGGAAGCAGGAAATGGTACTTCAAAATAAGTGCTGCTCTGGAAATTTACTACCCACTCAGAAACACATGATGATACTGGACAGAGAGCAACAACTACTGAAATAAAAATTAATCACATCTAAAAAGACCTTGCAGTAAACTGGCAGCCATGATGATGATGATGATGCTGCTATGGTAAACAAGGGCCATCATGTTTTATATTTCTGTCTCTGGAAAGCTGAGCACAGTTTGTAGAAATTCTGGGTTTAAATGCTTGTTTGGCAGAGTTCTCATCCCAGGAGGACCATAAACACCTGTGTGATCATGGAAATATGTCGGAGGATGTCAGACAAACAGGTAAATGTTTGTATTTCCCCTGTAAGGTTTTCTCTTAGAAGCCGGAGTTTAGATGGAGCTGGGTTTAGAGTGCCTCAACACATCTGGTTTTAATAAGAAGACTCTTATTTTTCCAATATTTTGGGATCAAAGATAAAGAGCTAAGAAAAAGAAATCAAGATGAGCCTTAACTTCTTGTCTCTAATGTGTCAGCCTCAATTCAGCTAATTGAAGCTTAGCTGCCCACACACAGTTCGTAGGGCGTCGTGGCGGATCGAAACGCCACGACTCCAACAGCGATCAAGCATCAAACTCTGCCAGTCCTCCCCAGGAGTTCATCCTCTTGATAAACGCTGCTTTCAAAAACTTTGTGAGGTTAATATTTCAAAAGCAGCGTTTGAAGTAGATTATCTATAAAAGATGGGGGAACACCAGCAGAGCCTCAGTTTACATAGATGACAGATTTCTCCCACCGCTGGAGTCCAGACGCTGGAGATGGTTTCGCAGAGATGGACTCCTCCCTGCAGGTGAGAGATCAAACCTCACACCTGGAGCAGGAAATCTCCACTTTGAAGGGCTGAAGGCCTTCTAACAGCAGCACAGCAGAGAGAATCTGGTGTTTTTAATTCTTGTCAACACCATGAATTATTGTTTATCCCCGGAAGGCACGATTGTTAATTTCAAACAGAAGAAGCAGAAAATGACAGTGAAAGGTGGAAAATCAACCACACAGAGCAGTGTTCGTGACTTCTGTCCTGAGGAAGTTTCATGTGTCCTCAGACATCCGTTCAGTGCTGCGTCGCCTGAAATGACCTTTGTTGAAAAACTCCACAGGCGTCCTGATTCACAGGCATGCTGAGAATATTCTCTGAGAAATACTAATATAAAACATTCCTGGCAGGCAGTCTCGGCTCAGGACTGAATTATGAAACTTCTCACAGTGACTTTGAGGGAGGAAACTTTTATCTCGGGGACAAGCGGTGTGATCAAAGTAGAGGGGGACATGTAGTGCAGAGACAACATGTTCTCTCTGTGACAGTTTATCAAAACTCAATAGACAAATTAAACCTCCAATTTTGAGTTTGTCTGAAGAATTTAAAATATTGTCTGCACTGGTGCACAAACAGCTACTGTACTTTTGGTCCAAGTATGCAATGTTGTCATGGTAAGAAGGTTAATTTACAGCCAACACAAGGTCAGACTGTACTGACTGGGAGATATAATGAGGAGTGGCAGTAAATGTAGTTTCTCTTCTTTTACTAATTAACTTATTATGTACTTATGTTCTCATATGAATGTACGCTTCAGCTCTCTTACTGCAGTTAAAGGTGCAACGTGTAGGATTTAGTGGCATCTAGCTGTGAGGTAGAATACCAACTGTATACCCCTCCCCCTCCTTAGCATGTAGGAGAATCTATGGTGGCTGTGAAACTTGTGAAAAACGCAAAAGCCCCTCTCTAGAGTCAGTGTTAAGTTTGTCCGTTCTGGGCTACTGTAGAAACATGGTGGTGGGATCTGTGGAGGAGGACCTGCTCCTTCTGTAGATATAAAGGGCTAGATGCCACTGCACCTTTAGAAATGGACGATGCAAACAAGAAATTACATTTTGTTTGAGAGAGACCTTCTTTTCTTGCACTTTCTTATAATTATGTGGTAATTTGAACTATCTATTGATACTATTGAGAGTTTTAGGACAGTACTTGGTATTAGAAAGAGCTGTTTCTAATACCCAAATATCAAGAAGACAACGTGGTTTGTTGTGAGTCCGTGTCAGACCTTGATTTAATCTCTTTCTTTGCTGCTAGCAACTGTATTTTACTCATCAACATCCCAGCATGCAAAGCTCACCTGGCTGCGGGATACGTTTGGCTCAAACTTGCAGCCTTGAAGTCAAGCAGATGGAGGTCGGATCACATCACCACCACAAACCTACCACGAGTCTCGGATGTTCTCTTTCTTGCACTTTGTTTTCTGGCTTGTTTGCACTGCTCAGATATTAAATGTAGCACCGTTGGACCCAGAGAAATAAAATTTAATGCATACTGTGTATATATGGATGGGTTGACAGTAAGGTCTCATGAGTCTTGAGGATGTTTTGGTCCACACCTCAGTACGATTACTGCGTTCAGATCTGCCCGAACGAATCGTACCAACAAGGAAAACCAACCAGAGTCCCCTTCAGCTGGACTGAACAAGGCAGGTTTGAAAACCCTCAAAATCAAAGAGGGAATTTTCTATTAAAACAGTGAGATTTGATAAAGTGACACCGCTGAAGCCTCATATCAGCTTTTACTGAAAACTTGAAGGTGTTTTCATCCAGAGTGGATTTAATCCTCCATCACTTACATTTGAATCTTGTTGGAAAGGGATCTCTGTGTGTTACAGTGTACAAATGAATATGTGACAATTGTTTTAAGACATGAAAAATGTTTACCTGTCCTTTTAGGTTTCAGTATTCTTTGAACAAACTAATTCTTCAAACCTGTTGTGTTGCAGAGTCTAAACAGGCTCCAGGCTAAATATCTCCCCAATCTCTCTGTCTGATTTGTGTTTTTGTCGTCTTAATACTATTAATTGGTCTCTCCTGAAAAAAAATAAAAAGTGATGGAAGTTGTGTGAAGAATGGGGGAAAAAAAAAAAAGTTTGAGAGAGAAGTTTAAACTCTGCTTACTTTTGCACCTCTGGACACCTGGAGATTGCTGGGTAAAAAAAAAGTGGATGTGTTTGTCAGATTGTCTTTTTAGGAACGTTAGGAAAATGATCAGATGCAGCGTCTGTCCAGGATCAGGTCTGTAATAGACATGAACATTCAGCAGGACAAAGCCAAAAGCCTCTCCAGGGGGACATTGGCGGTTTTACTATGTTCCCTGTTCCTGAATCACTAAATCTGCAAAGTATCTTAGTATTGATTCGTGTTCCACTGAATTAAATCCACTTTTCTTGTGAAACCTGGTGTACTCAAGTCCATAGCAGGCAGGGAAAACATATATGATGTTAAATTAAGGCTGGTCCGTTACCGACTTGATGTTTTCCAAACTGTAACACACACACACACAGCGCTATCTCGACGTACATAATAAAAGACATTATACACAAACTTTATATGCTCAAAAACATGTTTTGATCTGAACTTATTTGCAGATTCCTCTACATCTTAGCACCACTTTTATAGGGCTTTATTGCACATGCGCACTAAAACTACCTTACGGCACAATCCACTGTTGCAAGAAACATGTATTGTATGTTCCGGCACTCCAGCACCCAAGAATAATAACAATACATAACCATAGCAAAGTCCACCTATAATCCTCTTCAAAATATACTTGAACGGTACATATAATATGCATAAAAATTATTGCAAGAACTTAAGTAATGTTAGAACATAGTGTTGGGACTCAGGAGCAGGTTTGGTTATTAGCAATAAATAATAATTATCAAAGATAATTTCCGGCAGATCTCATCCAACAGGAGCCAAGAGTTTGTCTCTGCTGGATTTCACACATGGGTGAGAGTTGAACAGAGCATGATGGGAGATGACGTCCGTTTGGAATCATTTTGTTTGACTTGGCAACTTTCTTTATCAAGCTTTGTGACAGCGTGCAGGCCCGCTTTTGTTTCATGCACGTAATAACAACAAAAACATTTTACCAAATAATAACATGTGCCTCTTACACTTTTAATGAAGCTAATTTAACAAAATGAAAAGAGATATCTGCTAAAAATAGCAGTACCATTTGATGTGTTGCTTACCTGATGGTTCTATTTTTTTCTATCATTATATTGGTTCCCAAATAGGTCTTTATGTTTTTAGTATGTTCCCATCTATCAGTTAGTAAAAACATTTTTTTAGTAGAAGCACAAGAAGCTCTTCCTGCAGAAAAAAACTCAGATCTACTTTAAAATACGAGGACGTCGCTCTGGACGCTCTGATTTAAACTACAAGAAGATGAGTGAGATTGCTGAAAAACAGCAGGTACTCTCAGTTTTAATTATTTCAAGGGTGAAGATGAAAAAGGACCCACATAGACAGTCTGGACTGGATTAAAATCATTGACCAGCAGGTAATGTTAAGATCACCCCATCTCCCCTACAGACAGAAATCCAGTCAGACTGGACCTCAGTTCAGCTAATTGAAGCTCAGCCATCCAGAACCGACAGCGTGCATGTAGTCGATCGATACACCATGACTCCCAACAGCGATGGAGAAACTCTGTCATCCTCTTGATTACTGCTGCTTTCAAGCTTTTTGGAGGTTAATATTTCAAAGCAGCATTTGAAGAAGTTTATCTTTACAAAGAGAAGATGAGGAACACCAGCAGAGCCTTAGTTTGGAGTCCACACACTGCTGACAGTCTGCAGAGATGGAAACCTCACACCTTGGAGCAGGAAATCTCCAAGTTGAAGAGCTGAAAGCCTTTCTGAAGAAGAGCAAACAGGCATTTTTCATTTTGGTATTTGGTTGTCATGGTTATGCAGACAGATGGAACCGAATGCAGAAAACAACAGGAACTGAAGAATATAAATATTTATTACCAGCTGTAAAAACCCCAAAAAACATCCCTAACCATGGCAACAATGATGCTTAAACCCAAAATAGATGTTAAATTACTGCTTCAAGCAATATTTTCTATTCATTTGATAAAACCAGAGGCAAGGCAAGTTTATTTGCATGGCACATTTCAACAAGGCAATTCAAAGTGCTTTACATAGAGGATAAAAAGCATTAAAACAGAATATAAAAGCAACACAAGTAAAAAGACATAAAAAAAACAATTAAAAAGTGTTAAATTTGGAAATAAAAAGGAAGCTAAAAAGGGGATATGACAGATAAAACAAGAGAATAAAAGTAACAGTGCAGAGTAAAATATTAACCCTTAATGTGGTTTAATGAAAGGCAGCGGCAAACAGAAAAGTCTGGAGGAATCGACTCAGTTTCTCCATCACAGTTTGTCAAGCTGTGCCAGAGAATGCATTTGTTTACCTGCCAAATAATTAGCAGAAACTGTGTCTCTGCCCTGCCCCCTTACTTTGTCAGTGAGATAAAAGTTTACTGGTTTATTAAACCATTTTTATGCATAAGAGATGATGATTGAGATATTTAATTTACGACAGTGCTGCTGATTTTATTCACTTCTTATTAAGACGTGACACTAACATGTTAAATTGCTATAGAAGAAGCAGAAAATTACAGTTTACAGTAACCACCATATAGAGTTAAAAAGCAGCGTAGTGCAGAGGTTTCTTCATGTGTCATCAGACATCTGCTGCATAACCTGAGATGACTTTTGCTGAAAAGCAATTTTAAGATCCACCTGAGGGGCCAGATTCACAAACTTTCAGCGAATACTCAGAGAGCTTTTAACTTAACCTAAAAATCCTTGGAAGCAGTCCCGATATGATTGAGGAAAGTTCTCAGAGCAGCTGAATAATAGAGTATGCTAAAACATTTATCTCACTGACAAAGTAACGGGGGGAGGGCAGAGACACAGTTTCAGCCAATCATTTGGCAGGAAAACAAATGCATTCTCTGGCACAGCTTGACAAAGTGTGATGGAGAAACTGAGTCGAGTCCTACAGTTTTATGTTGCCTGAAGCAGTAATTTAGCATCTATTTTAGGTTTAAGCACCAGTGTTGCCATGATTTTATAGCTGTCATGAGATCAGACTACCGAGGGAGTTAATAAATTAGTAAAGTTTATGTAGTATAACATCTCTCACAAGAGATTTATTAAAAATAAGACCATAAAAACAAAGAGAGAAAACAAAATATGCAACAGAAAGACATAAAAGAAAAGAAAATATAAGCAACTGAGACATAAAAAACCACAATATTACGAAACACTAGACAGCATGAAGCGAGACAAAGGCCGGTTTGAATAAATGAGTCTTCAGCTTCTGTTTAAAGGCGTCAGAGACCACAGATCATGTCTATAATCACCTCTTGCTTTTATTCGAGAGCGATAGACAACCAGTAGGCTCTGGTCAGAAGACCCTAAGTGACCTACTGGTGATATAAGGATGGAGCAGGTCAGAGATGTACACAGATGCCTGACCATGCAGATAAGATGAAGATAAGATATACTTTAATTTCCTGTTGGGACATTTGTTCTGGTCTCCGTCCTGCAGTTACACAGAAGATAAAATCATACATATGGCATAGTAAAAGTAAAAAAATGCCAACATGTTAACAGCACATGGCTTCCATACACACCTACTGATAACGGCGACATATTGCACAACCCTCATGGTCAACATCTACATTACATATTAGCGTTTAGGCTTATTAGATACAGGCAGGAATGAATGTTTATAACGGTTCAGCCTGCTCTTGGGAACCTTAAATTTTCTGCAAGAAGGTAAAAGCTTGAACTCTGGGTGGAGGATGTGAGTTGGATCAGACACTATTTTCTGTGCCTGACTGATAATAGGCTCCTTTATAAAATTATTTGGAGGGACGAGTGTTTTTCCACCCTTATAATTTTCACAGCAGTCTGTACCAGACGAGTGATCTGTGATTTCAACTGTACCGTCAAGTTACCATCAGGTTGTAATACTATATCTTATAATACTGCATGGTACCATAGTAACATGGACTTCTGCTTAACTCTATAGACCTCAAGTCTACATAAAAAAGACATCTATACTATAAAAATACCACACATAACCCCAGCTATTCGTTGTAAATATGATCCTAAGTGCTTCCCATTATGTTTGAAACGTAGAAGTAGCTGTGGTACATACAGTCATCTTATGTCGTTGTGGCCCTAAAATCGCATTTTTGTTTTAGCTCTCAGTCCAACACAAGATTAAGAAAATATTTGGGATAGAAATCCCTCTAAATCCACATCACTTTATATCGAGGTTAGATGCTAATTTTGAACGCAAGTACAGGAACATTCTTTAGAATTACTTTGTATGCAACATGTCTCATAATATTACAAAAAACAGCTAGATGAAGAGCCCCCTAATATTCTAACGTGGTATGAAAAACTCATGTCCATTTTGCCGTTGGAAAGGACTATCGTATGTGTTAAGAGGCACCTGAATATACCTGAAAGAGGATTGGTCAAGAGTAATAAGTATGGGGGTAACAAATATAACTACATACAAACTGTATTTTGTAAATTCACTGGGTTGTGATTACTGTTGTTTTGTTCTGTATGTCTTGTCGTAGTTGTAGGTCTTCGTATTGTATCATCTTGTTATTGTTGAAAATATTGAGCACAAAAAAAAAGAAGAAACATATCCACTGTTGAAGTCTAGAGCAGAGACTTTCAACATGGACCCTCCAGCTGAGTGTATTATCAGTATGAACCCAGAGGTATTGATTAGAGCAGACCTGAGTGATGGATACATTGTGGGTAATCACCAGCCTGAGGTCTCCCACTGCCTTCAGGTCGAACACCATCTCCTCAGTGTTCTTCACAAGATGGTTAGTGTCACGCCACTGCACAAATCTCTCTATTTCAGAGTGGTAAACTGATGAACTGCTGCCTCTGTGCAGCTGCAGATGGCTGTATCATCCAAGAATTTAATGATGTAGTTCTCAGGGTGGACTCTTGTACATTCATTTGTGTACAGTGTGAAGACAACTGGGGAGCCGACATCAGTGCTGATTGACCTGGACTCTGAGAGGGCATTGTTGACCCCAACATCAATTTCTGAATCAACATGTGAGGCTGCAGTCAGTTAAAAGCTGAGCTAAAAACAAACGGTAGGCGTGCGTAAGCCTTGTGGTCTTCCAGGTGTTTAGTGACCAGGTGTGTGATGGTATTAATAGCATCATCTGTGCCGCTGCCTGTAAGCAAACTGAAAAAAGGGTCTAAAAACACATCTACCTCTTAAGCAACGACACCACGATCCTCTCAAAACATTTCTTGACAATGGATGTCAGTGCAACAGGCCAAAAAAAAAAAAAAAGTAATTGTTTACCTTTGGACAAGGTTTATTCGGGACAGGTGTAATTATTGGTTTCTTCCAGAGGGTGGGGATGGTGTGCAGGTCCACAGATTTTTTGGAAGATTGGGCAACATGATGATGTCAACACCTCTGCACATGTTTTGAGGAAAAATGCAGAGATGCCGTCTGAACCTGTGGACCTCTTAGTGCAGGTGTGGGGAAATTTTAGTGTTAAGCAGAATTACTTTAGTTATTCGTCCAGTAATATAACTTCAGAATCAGCATAATAACACTAATAAAGAGTTTCTCAGTCAAGAGGAGTCACATAAATCAGCTTTGGGAAGGAATGAACTTGCACTCAGGGAAGGAATTGGATACGTAAAGTGACTGAAAGTAAGTTAAAGAAAACAAAGGCAATGACTTTATACACAAAACATTTATTACTAAAAGACTAAATGTAACGATGACACAAAACAACTCTCACAAGACAAACAATGACGCTACAATGAATGAATGCAGAACCCGAGTTTGTCAGAAAAGGGGACGCAACAGATGAATAAACACAGAATGACTAGTGACCATCAATGGAAGCAGCTGGTAAACTAGGGTAGCACCCGGTTAGCAGAGCTGAAGTGTGCTACTTCCGTGTTCGTGGGCTGGTAGCTGCTGGGTGGGATGGTGCCGTCAGGAGGGATGAGAAGTTGTTGCCGCCGCGGGGAGTGGAGATGAAGATCCGTCAGCTGAAGTTGGTTTCAACGCAGAGAAAGAATGGGACCTCGTACCAGTAACAAAGGAATCAAACTATTGCATTCCAGTGATGGTCTTCTGTAGGTACAGTTAGGTAAGGGACTTCAGAGAACCAATCAGAGGACTGCTGACCCCCCCAGGGGTGGTGTCAATGCTTGACCCCCCTCTGAGGACATCGCATCCACTGGAGGTCAGATAATGAGTCTTATTTTTAAAAACAACTTCTCTTGTTACCAAACAACTACCATGACTAAAATCTAATGTTCTTATGGTCAGGAGATTACAATGCTACCAAACAGCACATGTTTATCTCTAGTGGTTATTGAGATATTAATTACCTGATTTTAACACATACCACTTGGAGAATTGAGTTAAAAATCACAGTAAATTTCAAACATAGTTATAGATACAAATGTATACATTCAATCAATAAGAAAGTGATGGCAGTATAGCCTTTTCTGCAGGGAGTTTACCAGGATGAGAGGGGGAGTGGTTGTGCAAAAATGTGTTCAGACACACATTTCAGCACGGCAGCTCCATCCTTAGTCCTGTTGGTCAAACGGTGTTGTTGGACATTTTATTCCACCTTTCCTTATGGAAGACTCTCACTTATTAATCTAGACAGTGTTCTGCTGAGGAATATCCTACACAAGTGTGCTTTAAAAGTGATTAGACCTTATAAAGGGTCACATCCTTGTATCCTGGGTAGTAACAGAGATTGTCTCTAAAACATCTCTATATTCAGAGGAGAAGTCCTGCATTTCAAATCTCAGGTATAAGTCATTTAATTCATTTGCTTTATGCAGGTCATCAGAGGTACTGAGACGTTTTTTTATCTGGAGTCACATCAGTGATTTCCTTCATAGTGTCCTAAAGTTTTTTGGAGTTCATTGCTGAAAGGTTCTGTAAGGTTCAATAATCTCCTTATGTCTCCTCTTAGCTTCTCCAAGCATGTGGTCAAGCTCTTTTTGCACAATTTTCAGTTGCACTATATCCTGGTTCTTAAATGCCTTTTTGTTATGGAATTTTCCATCTCTAGGGGTTACAGATTGGGTTACATTGGGTCAAGCCTGGGCCTTGAGGTCACACTGTAATTCTTAAGTAGAAAGAAGACATTCTCTCCTCTCCTTGAGACTCGAGAACCCTCTGTGATGTCTTGGGGAAGCAGAAACCTCTCTGATAAAGGGTAAATCAGCATTGCCATGGCTACCAAGGTCGGAGGGAGCTTTCCTAGACAACACAGATAGGTGAATGCATCGATTCTATTGACAATCAGATATTCAAACCAGAACATGCTGACGGTGACCTGAACTAACACGGGTAAAATGCAGTTCCTTGTTTAGAAACTAGTGAACCAATTAGACTCATTTTTAAGACTAAAAGTCAGACTTTCAGGGGGCAGAACGGAAAGAGACGGCATCAGAGTTGCAGAAGACTTCGATGTTCGCTATTTCAGTTCTCCTTGATCAAGATAAACATTTTCAGCATTAAGACATCAAAGGCTCGTGTGCACTCTCTCCACTGAGGCACTGACCATCGCTCAATATCTCCATGACACCTTTTATACTAATGCACTTAGATAAGAGACAAGAAGATGGAGACACTGGTGAGGAAGGAAGTGGTTTGTGAGGGACTGAAGAAACCACTTTGTGTGTATCAGGAGGTGCAAGCCAACATCAGAAAATCTCACCAAAGAGTACAGACAAGGACAGAGATGAGAGGGGACAGGATGACAACTTCAAAACAGGAGATACAGTTCCACTTGAAAATACAAGGGAACAGCAATGAAAGAGGGAGAAAATGAAGGGCGATTGTTATGTGGAGCTGAGCAGGTGGACCTAAACGCAGGAGACTGTAGACAGAGAAAGGCTGAAGAATAATGTCTTTCTTTAGGCTTGTGCAGGCAAAAACAAAGCTGGCTGGTAAACAAAATACAGAACAAAGCCTCCAACAAAAATGAACTGAAAACCACCACTAAAATACAAACTAAACTAATGAAACAACAAGGAACAGGTGGCAAGACCCAAGAGGAGGCTGGGAGCTGATTGGCTGGGGAAGACACAGGGAGCAGAGCAGGACTAACGAGACTGATGCAGGGCAGGTGTGGAAGGAAGAACAGGCTGAGGAAAACAATAAAAAACACACAAAAAGGCAATAACTACTGGGCTTGAGGACAAATCAAAATCAGAACTTCATTCAGTAAAATAAAAGTCTACAATATAATCATCTACAATCCTCTTCATATATATAAACCATCATTAATTAAACTGTCTTGCAATTGTATAAATATAAATTGAATAAGTGCACAGCAAACAAACCTCAGCATTACATCGCCAACCTAGGAACCTTTACCAAAAAGACCAGAAACATAACTTGCTTTTAACATAAACCAATTAAAAAAAAAAACTGCATATTGAGGCTACAATTTAACATAAATTGGACTGAAAGACAACAGTTTACTATGAGAGTCAATGTAGTAAGCAACAGCTTCACACTGTTACCAGTCCTACTCCCATTCAGTCCAGTCTGAAACAAGCAGAGAAGCCTGAGGGCACAACAGGGAGCTCTTTTAAACCAACTCACTTGGTGTTGATTAATTCAAACAAGAAGTGTCGATTGGAACGGGGAAACTTTTCTTGAGACTTGATGCAGTTTTCTTGTTTGTGTGATTCATTAAAACTGCAAAGAGGTAACTTGTGGGTGCAGCACCTGCCTGAAGTTCGGTGTATTTTAGAGGATTTTCCAAATAAACTTGGTTGAAGTGCTGTGATTGTGTTTTAAAACGACAAAGAAAATGCTTCAAGTATAAGATAAAGCAATTTGTAAAGTTGGGAGATTCATTTAGGGCTTTGTGGTGCAATGTAACAAATAAAAAATAAAAAATCTGTGAAATTACATTTATCTGTTGGATTTTAATAAGAAGCTCAACCCATCAATGCTGTGTTTTTTCTGCTGTGTAATTACAGAGTGAAGCTGCTTTGTCAGGCCAGACTGTCAAACACAAAGGCTATCTGCCCCCTCATCACCATGGTGACTGTCTGTCTGTCATATGCACAAAAACAAAACCATTAAATACCAATTTTTGGGTATTAAATTCTCAAAGCTATTAAAAACCATTGGGTATTTAATATCTCGTTATTAGTGTCAATTCTGTGATAAACAACAGCCAGGACTGAATTCTTATTATTCTTAAAGGGGAACGCTGCCAATTTTCCATATGAAAGTGTGTTTCCAGGTGTTGCAATCAAAAAATGTGTATTTCTGGAGAGTCAACGTTCATCAAGATGTCACCGGTGTGTCAGATTTTACAGCGAAAACGGTAAGAGCAGGTTTTTTATTCTCACATCCCACTGAAAATGAACTTTGCTTCATAACGCATCGCTCTCAGTGTGTCGTTGTGGTCGCTGGGCCAGTGTCTGACAGTGGGCAAAGCAGTTGAAAGTATCTTTTCTACATGTTTATGCTTGTTGAACAGGTGTTTTTGATAAATAACTCTTAGTGGCTTCTTGCACTTACAGTAACGAGTGTAGCTGTTAAGTCAAGTAAAACCTTATCTTTCACTTCACCTGGTTCACTGTGTCCATGCAGGCTCTCTGCTCTGCTGTCCACTGTGTGTGTGTGTGTGTGTGTGTGTGTGTGGGCAGAGAGGAGAGGCTGCTGCATGATCATAAATTACACCAGAACACAGTAGAGAACTCTCAGCATAGGTTTTTTTCCCCATTCATTCAGCTTAAGTGCTGTGAAAAAGCACCAAGCCCTGCACCTAACCATTATAATGATATCCAACTTTGAACTTAATAATACGGAAGTGAGTAAAAACCAAACAAACACAGATGCATCACGTCAGCCAAAATCCCTCGTTCAGTGTAATTAAACCCAAATTTAATGGACATAATGTAATTTTGACATTGCACAGTGTTTTTAAATCTCTCATACGACCAACTCAGTCATCAAACGACCTTCCTGAGTTGACAGATGATGTGAATCCCATCCAATCCGACACATCGTGAACACGACGTTAACATAACCAAAAACTTAACCATAGTGTTGTCACATCATAAAACTTCTGTATTTCTCAACAGTGATGCCGCCAAAGGCACTAACACATGATGCGGTCCTGATGATAACGGCGTCAGATCAAACATCAGGAAAAGACACCAACGATGCATTTTGTCCTTAATTTGAAAAACTTGTTGTAATCTGTCGTAGTTGTAACATCTGTTCATAAGAGTGAAAACTTGTAACATTTAATGTTATATGATCTAAAAGACTTATTGTATTTAATTCTTTTATAAATGTTTCATTATTGTAACTTTGGTTTTTGCCATCTGTTAGCATGCCAGATGTTCAAGGTGCCGCTTTATCTTAGCAACAGCACATCAAGATTCCTGTTCTTAATGTGTGGGAGGTTTTAGTTTCATCCAAATAGCAATCAGCATTAATTAAAATGCAAATGTATCAGACTGAAATATTATCATCTGCAGTCAGAGTGTTAAATGACTCCCTACTGACCATCTGCAGAGATGAAGACACTTTTACATTAGACATTACAACAAAGACAGTTAAAGAACAGAAACTTAAAGTATGTAAATTGTCTCAAAAGGCAGAAAAATAAAGAAAAAAGAGCAAAAGTTACATTTAAAGCCACTTTAGTAGTTTAGTAATCCAGATTTCATTTCTAAATCATTTGATCGAAACATAGTCCAACATCATAAGATGAGCAACTAAAAAGCATTAAAAAAAAAACCCACAGCTAAAGGCAGATTCTATCATCAGTAGTCACACACAGTATTTAGAGGCTCAAATCCTTACATCAGTTCTCACAAGTCTGATTACTGATAAACCAAATATGTATTGAGTTATTAATGATTTGCTGTTGTAGAACTCAGATTCGATGTTGTTTGTGGGTCTGACAGATTAGAAACTTTCAACCAGAGCATGTGAACATAAAGATGAAAAGAAGATAGACTCACAATTTTTCAAGTCAAGAAACAGGCTGTAATCATTGCTCCTGTTCATACTGGCTGTTAAAAGATCCCCTTCAAATGTGCTTTCAATTTCAGTGATGGAGGCCAAAATCTACAGTGTGTCCAGACAGTCATTTAGTGCAAAATTACATTTAAAAGTTTATATAGAGCTTTAGTGAAAGTTCAGTCAGGAAGACAATCTTATTCCCATCCCTCATGCATGCTCACTCATATCTTCCTTACTGTCTTTGCCCATTGATTGAGACGTCAGCTGTTCACATCTAACCAATAACACAGTGACACACCTTCATTGTCAGCCTATCACCATGCAGCTGTCTTTTTAAACATCTCCCTCTCTGCGCCAGTGTTGTCATGCTGCCATTACCACCTCCCCATCACCGCCCAGTCTCTGCAGATTCATCGGTGGATCACTTCATCAACCTCATCAGCCTTATCAGTCTCAGCAGACGTCATCAGCCACCACCATCAGTGTCTGGACTCCATGGGGTGGTGGTGGGGGGGGGGGAGATTTATCTTGCTGCTGCTGCTGCTGAGAACTGATGTCCCTCGATTACAAAATCTCCCCGTAGAGTCTAAGCGCCAAAGACTTTTGATAAGATTTAATCATCAGTATCATCGGTATAATGAACAATTCTTTTTGCTTCATTCAATTGTCTCTCCTGATTGAACTGAAGCTTATATGAGGCTTCAGCAGTCTGAGTTAGTCATATCAAGTAGATATCTGCCACATTTACAGTCTTTATAGCATCAAATTCCCTCTTCATGAAGGCATCTTCTAATGGTCAGCATGAACAGGAGGAATTATTATGGCAAAAAAATAATTATTTCAATGTTTATTTGGGCTCCTGACTGTTGTTTTAAGAAAAACGTATTTATTATACTCTATAAATTGTGAATCTGTCCTTTAAGTTACTCTTTATTACAGTGTTGTCTCCGCTGCCATGCACTATTGCACAACTTGTACAAGACAAAAACCCTTTATGTAGCAACAATGTATATTATAATATAACATAATGACATTTCCATACATACATGGTGGGCCTCCACTTGGATCTTTGATCTGTTTGGTTGAAGTTGGCTCATGGTGGACGGTGATAGACAGATGGTTCACCTGCCAAGTAGTTTTTGAAAGCTCTTTTCCAAAGTTTCCAGTGACGACTTCTCAGACGGTTCTGTGTAACAAACCATCTGGCTCCTCAGGTAACACCCTTCCACACAAACACACATGCATGTGCACGCCTTCAAACTCAATATTTTATACCTCCTAGGTGCAGTACATTTCTGTATATGAATTACAGTATAGGCTATTGAGCTTTGAAAATGTGTGTGTGTGTGCACACATCTTTGTACAGGTGTACTTGTGTTCCTACATGCAAGTTTATGTGATTGCATGACCATATAAGCCGAGAGCAAGTGGTTCTCATGGCAATTTTCTTCTTCATTCGCTCTGATCTCGTGTCTTTGATGTACACCTAAGTTCAAGGCCCTCAATAATTTATCATGTGCACTCGCACCTACACAGAGGCCCATACACAACCACACAAACAATCCTTCAAGACAATAAAAACATTGAGTATCTTGCAACGCCGCAAAGATGCAGCTGTGGGGAAAACCAAACTAAATCTGCCTTTGTTTGGTTTAGTAGATTTGAGACCATCAGTGAGTTTATGCAGCTCCGCTTGCAGCCAAAACCTATATGCAACTCGGGGGGGCTGATCATTTCATACCTGGCAAGATGAAGAGACATTTCAAAGCACAAGAAGCTTTGGAGAGAATCACGCAGCTTATTGACAGCGAACAAGACTCGGATGAGGAAGCCTCTGAAACTGAGGACACAAAGACAGATAATGAAGTCGAGTTTGAACTAGAGTCTGATTCCTCCGATTCATCTGATGACTCCACTGTGACTGGAGAGTAAACAGAAGAGACAGCGGGTCCTTCCGATCACGAATGGAAATCAAAGAATGGGCAACTTGTCTGGACTCCCACTCAAGCGGTGTGATCCCAGGACTCACACGGTACGCCACCGCTCATATCAGCACTGTGACGTCCTGTTTCGATCGCTTCACGACAGAAGAGATCATCCAACTTCTTGTGGATATGACTGTTGCGACCCCTCCTTTTCTGCCTGCAGTGGTTTGACTGGCCGCTTCCTGCAGGAGCTGGCAGTCAGGGAGGGTCATTACGGTAATGCTGGGACACCTGAGTAGGCCTCCACCAAGGCTATAAATACTAGTCTGATCCCATTGGGTACGTCTCAAGTCTCTTATTTTATGTCTCCTTGCTCCTCGCTTGAACTGGAAGTTGTTCCCGATGCGCCATTTTGACAGCCGCCCCAAGTCTCTTATTTTGCTCGGAGGAGCGAGGAGCGAGGAAGCACGAAGGCAGACTTCCCGGAAGACTTTTAGCTGAACGCCATAGCATATAAAAACTCCGCCCCTACATCTGGTACATTTGAACGAGATGGCGGAAAAACAGTATAAGTATAAATGCTTGTTAATTTCTTCTTTGCAACCAATCGCTGTAATTCAGATGTGCTTACGTTAACGACTTCAAAAAGCAATGAAATTATAATACAAGAAGACGGGGATACTAAACATTGTTATGTGTCAACTAGTTTATTCAATCCACAACCCGTTTTGTTATGTTATAAATCACACTAACAGCACCCACCAAAGTGTGTAACATCCTTGATCATTATTGAACAGCATTTATCGCACATCAAGTGTTACAAACAAAATTACAAGCATCCACGTGGCTGCCACACGGTATTTGCAGCTGTTCTCTTCAAGGAGCAAACGGGAATATGTCTCATTTAACAGGGGAAGACGAAGTGACACAAAAACTTATCAGATTAAGGTCACAAAATGACACTGAGGCACACTGCCAAGAAGGCCTGGTGGTGAGTTTACTGTTTCACATCTGTTTTCTTCGTGCTATTTTGCTCACCAGCACAAGCACCTTCATGCAACATCACACTATCACCATAGTCCACGTACCCACTAAATATAATGTTTGCTGTGAATATTGTGTACCTTGCTTTACTGTAAGTGATCACACTTAGGCCCTTCACTTTGCATGTGAGACCCTCATGAGTCGAATGCATATGACAATAATCCTTGCTAATAACAGACAGTTGAATATGTTCTGCCACTTTTACTTTCCTGTAATAAGATACCCCTTTACTAGTATTGAACATAAATATGTTGTGTGTGGAACCATGCCAGGGTTGCAATAAGGTGATGTGGTTTGTACTCCACAGGGAAATCATTAAGATGATGAAGATGGAGGGAAAGCTAACCCCCACACAAGTGTCCAAAAAATGGGACAATCTCAAGAGGAAATACAAGGTGACAATGAGTATTTATCATGAGCTCAGTTCACTTCCATATAAAGTATTTTTACATAATGCATCACAGTCCGGGGGTTTCAGTGTGTCTACATTTCACTGATAAATCCTTTGTTTGATATCTTCCAGGAGCTCAAACATCCACCGACAGGGAAAAAAAACAAACGCACCTCCAGGGGGGCTTTAATGGCCTTCTTCAAAGAGTTACATAACATAACAATTTGCTGTATTTGTGATGTGTTAGTTCAAATATTATTAATGCAAGATATTTGTGTGATTATTACCTCTAGTAAAAGTAGAGCTGCACGCCTCAGGGGTGCTCTCCTGCGTCCCGTGTGCTCCTGCTCCCGCTGGAGCATGTTCCATGCGGAAATCACAGTGGTTATGTTTGACATACTTGTAGATCATTTGTGTGGAGGTGTGAAGTTGCCTGTTTATTTGTAGCCGCCGTGAAACAGTTAGAAAATATATTTTTATTCCTCGCATTCACCGGCTTTCTCGCTACCATTGCTGCCCTCTCCTCATCCACTCTCTAGCTCGCTTGACCACTGCTTCTCTCTCTCTCTCGTCTTTTTTAAAATGATTCGGGGAGCCGACAGCAAAGCCTCACTTTACTTTTAACGAAGTTTACTTTCAAACAAAGAGAAATGTCCTCCCCTCTTTCTAGTAACGTGTTTGTCTTCCCTCACAGCTCTAATCAGTCTGATGGCTTTAATATACAAATGTCAATTAATCTGCACGAGTAATAAAGAAATAGAAGAATCACTATAAGCGTTTTCCACTGTATTTCATTGCATTAATGCAGCAGATCCAGCTGTGATGCCGTCATCAGAAACGGACGTCGCTTCACATGACGCTTCAGAGGAAAGCCCGTCTCATGTCTCTTAAAACAAATTTCCTTGCTTCCTCTCTCCTCGCTTGGAAAAGACGCAAGTGTGTTATGTGCAGTTATGTTGCTTTATTTTCGAATAAAACCAATATTTGGCACTTTAATTTCTCTTCACTGGCTCCCAGTAAAGCAAAGAATTGATTTTAAAATACTTCTTATTGTTTGTAAAGCTATGAACGGTCTAGCTCCCTCCTACGTTGTTGACATGCTCTCTGAATACACACCAGACAGACCCTTGAGATCATCAAATAAAGGTCTCCTCACCAAGAATAAATACTGAATCAGCTCATGGTGCCTTCAGTCATTATGGTCTTACTCATGAACTCAGGTCTGTTACAACAGTGTCTTCCTTTAAAAGCAAACTAAAAACATCTTTTTTCACAAGCTTTTAGTTAGGTTAATGGGTAGAACCTTCTTTTTAGAAATAGTATTATTGTTATTTCTTTTAACAATGATAATACCTTCTTACCCTACTCTCTTATTGTAATACCTTCTCACCTTCTAATTTTATGTGCTGTCTTATATGTTTTTAATATATGTAAAATCTTCTTATTTTAGGTTTTATCTCATTTGTTTTATATATGTAATGTTATATATTTTTGTCATGTATGATCTTTACTTGTTTTTAAGCACATTGAGTTTACGCCTGGAGTATGAAATGTGCTATATAAATAAATTTGACTTGACTTGACTTCACCTTGACTGGCTTCCCTTCTTTGTCACATGCATCGAGCCGGTTTGTGACAATGACAAAGCTGCAGGGGAGACGTCCCGTCACAGATCGGAAAGACTGAGATGCCACTGACCCTGCAGGCATATATCGGGGCTGCTGATTCTGGCTGATGTATGCAGGTCACGTAATGAGTCGACCTGCAGCCTGTGGGATGACAACACCAGACAGGCCATTTTCTGGGCCACCATGTCCCACCGTCTTGTAAGCTCAAACTTGTGGTTTGATGACAGGCTGACACGACCTGCGCGTCATAGGCACGACAAGCTGGCTGCCTTTTTGGACCATCTGGGAGAAATGCGTGCATCATTTTCCCCTTCTGTTCAACCCGGGCCAGAGTGTCTGTAGATGAGCAGCTCAGAAATGGAAACCTGCAAAATATGTGATAAAGATTTGGGTCACCTGCGATATAACATTATATACATGGAAAATGCAAATCTACACGGGAAAATCTGCTGACGGTCTCCCAGAGGTGAACCAGAAAAAGAGGGTCGTCCTGGACATGACGGAGGGTCTCCGGGGGAACACTGTGATGTGTGATAATTTTTCACCAGTTAGGCACTGGCGGAGGAGCTTCTTAGAAGGAAAGTGGCCATGGTCGGACCAATTCGGAACAACAAGCCAGATCTTCCCCCGCTACTGCTGCAGAAGAAGCAGAGAGAGCTCCGATCATCCCTCTTTGTCTGCACCAAGACACACATAGCGGTGTCCTACATACCGAAACAGGGGAAGACTTCAGCGCCAAGCACTGTGAGCCAGCTGTGAGTAATGCAAAGCACCAGCAGCCAACAATAATTACTGACTACAACCGCTGCAAAGAGCTGTCGACAACATGGATAAGATATTCATTTATTCTTTGGTCTTTTTCTTTTTTTCTTTTTGCTGATTGTCGACACCTATAGCTGTAGGAGGAGGATCTGTTGGTGGCCCTTGGTTCCCTTCTACAACATCCTGGACATCTCTGGCTTCAACAGATCCCTCCTGGAACCAGACCAAGATCTTCCAATGGAGGCTGTTCATGGAGGAGTCAGGGAAAATACCGGAGTCCCTGCAGATGCTACGGAGATAGAACATCCCCCGCACACCAGCCGCCGCTGCAGTGGTGGCGGATCTGCAGCACTTGGGACAACCCAGTGGGAAGTGTGGACCCAGACAGCACCACTAGCAAAGGGATGGTGGTTCTGCACTGGCTAAAAGAAGAAAATTGGTAAATCTGAAAAGACCACACATCGTCATACTGCAGCTCCTTATGTGCATGAACAGAACTGAACACACACACACACACACTTTGTTATGACTTGGCTCTTTGGCCACAACAAATAGGAAGACACACAAGTTTATTACACAAAGTAAGCCAAATTAAAGGATTAAATAGTTACAATATGGGGTATGGAAACCAGTAGTGTCATAAGCTTGAGTGCAGTGTGTGTGTGTGTGTGTGTGTGTGTGTGTGTGTGTTGTAGGGTGCACGAAAGCAAAAACAAGGAACTAAAGCAACATAACCCAAACAAACAGGTGCCTGTAGGGAGAAGGGAAAGAGAGCTGTCAGAGAGACAGAGCTGTCTGCTGCAACCAGGATTAAATAACCTGGAAACACTGTGGGGCCTCAGGTGTTCCAGGACGCGCTAACGATCACCTGCAGAGACAGAGCAGACAGGTGAATCACACAGTGAACCAGAGATGACAACAAGGGGTCATTACAACACACACACACACACACACACACACACACACACACACTAATATTTCTGTTCTGAATTTTTTGATTTGTTCAATGTTCTTGAATTTTGAAAAACAAATCTTGTTGTTGTTCCAAGTGATTTTGTATTTTTGCTTTATTTGTAGTGCAAAATAAGCTAATAGGCTATTAGAAGGTAAAAACTTTGAAGGGTAATTAAAGTAATTAAAAAGTAATTAAAAAAGAGTAATTAAAAAGCAGTAATGGACATTTTACATGGATTTTAAGTTAACAGGTGAGATTCTTTATTTATTTATAATCTAATACTGCATAAAAATACTAATGCATAAAAATCAATGTTGTTCCTAATCATTGACATATCCAAGACTGATAATAATAATTAAACAAAAATATCTCCCTCCTGGTCTTTAGTATATTGAAAATATTTCAGTTTTGTATTATAAAAATTAGTGCTACCATCACTGGTTTTTAAAGGGTTAAAATTCTGCAAATATTCAGGGCTGATGGTTAAAAAGTTTAACTCAGTAAAAGTGGAAAACAATATTAATATATAGTATTTTTTTTTTTTGACGCAGACACTTTTTCCTTTAAAAACATTGGTGCAACAATGTTAAGTCAAGCATGATTCTGTTTTAACGTTTTAATTTAATGTTTGGATCGTTAGCTGGCTAGCATGCTAACCTCAGCTAGCCGCTTTCAAACTTCCCGCTCTGGCGTCGCACGCCGACAAACAGCCGCTAGATGGTTAAAAACTCTGAATATCAGTTAGTTAATGCTGCGAACTGAAGCTCAGAGGGTTAAACAAGCTTATTAGAAACAGAACGAGGCGACAGAAGGATTAAAAAAGAGTGAAAATAAAAGTGACAAATAGCATAGAAACTGTTGCTGACAACAAAACAAACCATACTTTCGGTTTCTGCTGAGGACCAGCAGAGATACTAAACACGAGGAGATGTCTCACTTCGCTCTAAATCCAGACACCACAATAGTACAAAAAAACGTACAAACGAGGCAACGAGTTTTTTTTTCCTACCTGTGAATTTTATTTTATCTTTTTTCCCTGAGCCTAATGAACCCTTTCACTACGTGTTCATTTACCTCAAATGTGAAGTATTTCCAAACAGAACTCCTGCTGTTTTCTTTGTCAGCCAAAACTAGTGGTGGAGGCTCTGCACTTGCCATCTTTAATGAGCCATACCACCATACACCATAACAACCGATGTGGGCACAGCAGCAGTGTGTCTCAACTCGCTGTCGGAGAGAAGAGAGAGCAAGAAAGTGCAGCTGGTACCCAAGTATGAAATAAAATGAGTATAGAAACCGTTTCAAAAATTCAGAATCGATATGTCAAAAAGTTAGTTTGCACATTAAACAAATACAGTATATATACAGTACCAGTAAACACACTTTAACGTACGTATACTCAGCTATGCATGAATTTAAAGTAAAGACTTCAGCTTCCAGCAGACGTAGGAGGCTAAAAACTTAAAGACCTCTCCAAAGAACTCAAGACAAGATGAACAGAATTACATTAAATAAAAATAACATAAATAAAATAAACATAAATATTAATTTTATGGTGATATCAGGGCTTTCAGTTCTTGTTCAAAGACTCTTGAGCAGGGAGGGACTGACACTTGTAACCAGGTCAGCAGAGTAGGTGGAAATAACCGAGGCAAATAAGGACACAATCTGATAAACACACACACAAACACACACACACACACACACACACACACAGCAGATATGAGTTTCTGATCTGCATTTTGTGTTTACAGCCGTTGTTCTCTGTGAAACTCCCATGTGAGGTTTTAAATTATCTTAATCTCATCTCATGAGGCTGCGATCATCTGCGTATGAAACAGGCATAAATCCAATATGAGTCTGTTACTGTTTTATATTACTGAGCTACCAACGCACACTACTGTCATGGAGAAAAGTAATAAAAAGAAATTCCCCAAAACAGCGAGCAGTGTATTCATGTTGGTCTTGTTTTTATCAGCTTTTCTTCTTTTTTTATCTGTGGTGAAAGAAGTATTTCAGATACTTTACTTCATTAAAAGTATCAATACAGTAATGTAAAAATACTCCATTACTAGTAAAAGTCCTGCATGAAAAATCCTACTACAGTAAAAGTACATAAGTATTATGAGCTTGATGTAGTTAAAGTATTGCAGTAAAAGTACATAAGTATTATGAGCTTGATGTAGTTAAAGTATTGCAGTAAAAGTACATAAGTATTATGAGCTTGATGTAGTTAAAGTGTTGCAGTAAAAGTACATAAGTATTATGAGCTTGATGTAGTTAAAGTATTGCAGTAAAAGTAGTGGTTTGGTCCCTCTGACTGATATATTATTATATATGACATCATTAGATTATTAATAGTGAAGCATCAGTGTTAGAGCAGCATGTTACTGTTGTAGCTGCTGGAGGTGGAGCTAGTTTACACTACTTTATATACAGTTAGCTAGTTTAGTCCAGTGGTTCCCAACCTAGGGGTCGGGTCCCTCCAAAGGGTCACCAGATAAATACCTCAAAATGACTGTACTTGAGTGAATGTAGTTACTTACCTTCCAAAACTGTTTATCATAGCCACTATAATAAATGCTTTTTAACTTTTGTACTTTGACCTTCACTCTCTTTTTTACTAAATGCATTGATATAATCTGCAATCGTACATTTTAAAGGGAGAGCTGACCTAATCTATGGATACTTGACTGTGCAGAAGCTTTTAATGATTAAAAAAAACAAGATTTCGGGTCCCATCTGATGTTGCCATCAATTATGTATACTGTTAAGTGGTTTGAGGTCTGTGAGGGTAGTTGTTTTTTTGCCCTTTCAGTGCCTTTCACTTTGGTCTGAAAAAAACTTAAAGGATCTGAAAACAGCTTAAGAGGGTCACAGAGAAACTTAACCTGTCTGGAAGACCTGATACACTGAGGTCACAGATGCTAAAAGCTTCACTATCAAGATAGCGCGGGCCCCCAGCAAACACCAATTCAGCCTGATGTCCCCCAAAGCCCAACAAACTCTTAGGATCTGCTAAATGAATTTGTGAATTGTAAAACTGAAGTCAACTTACAACAACCTGTTCAGTTACGTTGATCTAGTCCACGCTTGTTTTTGAAGCAATTTTTCTGGCTCTGGCTCCACATTCTTCATCCTGCTTACAAAGCTCTGGTTGGCTCTGCTGTGTTCAAGGACTTCAAATGCAGCTGGAAATGAGTAGATACACTGAGATACATGGGGTGTTGATCAGAACAACAGGGGCGGGTGGAGGTATGAAAAGGACGCTCTGCAGGGAGGCAAAGAATCCAAAGAGGAGACAATCAGAGACATGATGTTGTTAATGTTGTTGATTAATTAGTATTAATTAGCATGTTTCAGATGGAAAACATAAGCGGTAGACATCAGGTTCTTCCTGTGCAGAGATGTAATCTCCTCTCTGTAGAGTGTTCTGATAACCCCGTTCAGAGCGATTTACTGTAAAATTGGATTTGACTTGTTGAATTGAGTTCATGCTGAGGGTCCCCATGCTCATAAAGAAACTAATAAAGCTGCTGCAACAGACCACCGAAACGGCACAACTGTCATTTTTTTTCAACCAGGAAAGGCACCACAAATGAAAAAGATGGTGACCCAGTAACATCCATTTATATGGGTACACAAACAGCCAATCATGGATCTCCATGGTGACATCAGTGATTTGGAGCATCAGAGAGACGACAGAGTTACAGCGGTTATTGTCTTTCTGCTTGAGCTTGAGCCAAAAAATACATTTGACTATTATATAACTATTATATGTGAAGTGACTTCCATAATCTTTGGAAGCTGTTAAAAGTCCCACGACTTTCACAGCAATGTTTTATATTAATCAATATCCCTTTAATGCATGAATTATGAAATCACAGAGTAATATTTTTTTTATTGTTTATTTTTACTCTTAAACAAGTGAAAAATCATGTCAATAACTTTTTAAATATATATATATATATACTGTATTTAGAAATGTGTCCACTGTAGTCGACACCATGCATCAACAGAGTAAAAAGTGATTCATGGAAATCAATTTAGGAAAAAAAACATATGTTTTTATATATATATTATTTTACTACTAAGAGCAAATGGTATGAATACACATAGGAACATTAAATAACAATAGAGAGGACATTTGAAAAACATATCATAGGCCCAATAGACAGAATGTACCCTTTGGTCCATAACGTCCACTGGAGCGGACGGATGTATTTTCAGTCACAGAAAAAAATATACAAGAAAAATATTATTAAAAACTTGATAAAAGTATTTCTAACATCTTATTTAGTTGAAAAATATAGATTTTTACCTGTTTTTTTCTCTGAGAATAAAAGTATTTAACAGATATTCCTGAGCTACTTGGTGCATTTCCTCCATCCTCCGCCATTTTGAATTTATGATTCAATATCTCAAAGTCACAGAGAGTCAAGAATGATATTCAGATGGAGTTGTAGACGACACTTTGGGGGTTCAACACCTGGTAGTTGGGACATGGCACTACAACTTAAATGGTTCAAAATGGCTTCCAAATATCAGTCCGCTGTAGTGGACACCATGCATGAAAGGGATAAAAACTATTTCAATTCAATAAGTTTGTAATGTAACGTCTTGCTGAAGTTCTTAGTGACTGATAACTAGCTTTTTACTAGTGGTTCACTAAATGAGGATGCAAATTAAAATGTGAGAAGTGTCTTAATATACCTGATAATGTGTAAATCGGTTCCTAAGAAGTGACTGTAGCATCACCGGCTGTAAAATGACTTCATCAGTAATCAGGACAAAACAAAATGAAGTTAACTGCCGATCCTTTGTACATGTGTGACTCTGTTTTCTTTCTGCAATCCAGGAGAAATACGGCCCCCCTTTACACCTCGCATTAAAATGCGTTTTGGGTGATCGGATTGTAATCAGTAAATACAGATGTAAATACACCCAAGATGATCCGATCGGCCAGATCTGGGACACGCTGTGACCACATGTAACACAAGTGTAAAAACAATTGCGTTGTCAGTCCACATACAACTACTACTACGTGGGTGGGAGTACGTAATCGTGTGTGACTGTTCCAAAGCTATAAACACGTGTAGGAATTATTATGTCTGTAGTGCAGAGTGAGTGATGTTTTGCTTTTTGTGCCTGATGATGAACAAACTTTTCTGAATATGTGATGCACTATAAAAAGTTAAAAATGTCTGCTGCCAAACGAAAGAGAAGAGAAGAAGTTAATGTCTGAGGGTTTTAATGTTTATTTCCAATGATCACAGAGTCACTTCAACACAGTCAGGAATCCTAATTTTGCAGCTTTGCACAATTAAAATGCAGATAATCATTATTGTGTATTTAGTAGTAACGTATCCATCTGTTTTTTTAGAGGACTTGCTTCAAAACCAGAGTGGAAATAGAAAGCAAAACGATTCTGTAAAAACATTTATTTCTCTAAGGAAAGTTTAACATCTAAATTAGCACCTTGCTGATTTATACAGTACGAACCATGAAGATGAACATCATCAGTGTGAGAAAGTTCAACACGGCTTCACTAATTAAACCCTAAAACTGCTGTGTTCCCTCCTGCAGAGAGAGGGCTGTATGGGGAGGACGTCTTTAAGTCCCATGATGAGGAACCATGTTGTGTAATAATGTATGCACAGCATGTAGCAGCCATGTAGACACACACATCAAAGGCTCAACTCTCTGCACTCTGATCATAATTATTTTGTAACGAGTGGATGGAAAATTATCTGTGACACAGTTTAATAGAAAAACAGAATTTAATTACTGTTCAAAAAGTGGAGTGCTGTGACAGCTGATGACAACCCCCCCCCCCTCCCCCCCCACGGTGTGTCTCAATCCTCCTCACACACACACACACACACACACACACACACATATCACCATCAGCCATGAGCTCTTCTATCTTTTTCTTTGTTGTTTTGGCTCACCTGCTGTGCACCTTAAGCACAGCAGGATGGAGGTTGGGAGTCGTGATGTTCCCGTGCTGCGCTGTAGAAAAAAGCTCTGGGGGGGGGGTGGGGGGTGGGTGTTTGGTGAGGTTTGGTGATTACATGAACTGTGAAAACAGTCACAATGATTCAGCCGAAGCCTCCAGGGGTCTCATCAGCACCGGGGGAGAACGAACATCGCACCAAAACAAACTAGAGAACCAACTTTTCTTACACTGTTATCATGTTCCTCATGAACTCTCCATCATCCACTGTCAGTCACAGGTATATGATTTATTTATGGGATGTATGAAGGTGCTGTTTTGTTTTTAGACAACTGAAAACAGAAGTCATTGTTTAGAGTTTGTGTTGCACGTACGACATGATCTCAGTGTGCTTGGTTGGGGTCTAAAACTGATACCAGTATCAGTCACGTACGTGTTTCTTTACCCTTTGTGCCCAAGTGACACAATTTGTCTAATACAAGATATACATCCTGCCTGGCCTTCTAGTGTTTTTTGGACTCTTTGTGTGTTTTTGTGTTCTTTGGGGTTTCCTGTGTTGTTGCACTTCTGTTGAGTCCTTCTGAGGGTTGAACTATGAAGCAAGTTCAACATATTCAGGCTTTCTTTGTGTGAGCTGGCTCCACAAACCCTAAACTCGCTATCAGAGATAAGTGCTATCACGACGGTGGTTATGAACTTTCTTTGTTAACTCAGGCTTTCTGCTTCAGGCTCTGTGTGCGTCCCCATAAAAGGGGGTGTTTGGCGCGTCATTTGACTCTTTTTCCACACAAAATGGACCGATCGTGTGCCGCTAACTTCAGTCAGGAGGAACAGGTCATTATAATGGAGAGATATGAAGAATATAAAAACATTATCACAGCAAAAAGCAACGCTGTTGCTGCAAATAAGGCGAGAGAGGAATGCTGGCAGAAAAATGCTGATGTAAATTTGTTCATTAAAAAACAAATTCATTAATTTATTAATTACGCAATTAGTTTATATACTTATTTTACCACTCAATGCACTCTCCCACACCCAGAGCTCTTAAACTTTAAACTTGATGCAGCAGATTTAAACTTTATACTCAAGAAGTGCGTTCAGGTCTGACTCTGTCTCATAATGAAGGATAAATGGAAATCACTTTAGATTCTGGCCAAATCAAAGTGAAATTAATATTATAGATTGAATATTATCTCTGATAAATACCAATACATTAATCTTTTTTTTTGTTCAAAGTATTTCTTCAGTAGTTTTTTTTGTTTGTTTTTTTTATTTGGAATACAATTTGATATATTGTAACAAAATCCCATCCTGCAAGTAACCCTAACCTCCTGCACCATTACAAATTTCATATATCATACACATATACATATCAAATCAATGGTAAGTGTGATAAAAGACTCATCAATTTTCTAATTGGTGTTCTAATAGCTGCAGTAGCAGCAGTGTTAAAAGGACTTTGCAGCAAAGCAGGTGGTTAGTGAAAGGACGGCGCTTTTTATTGTCGATTTAAGCCGAAACTCGGAACATAACCTGCTCCGGACCAGGTTAAGTTTGCTGTATAAGTTACCATGGTGATGAAGCCAGGCTTTAGGCTCAACATACCTTGCTAACCCACTAATCTCGCTTCGTAGTACACCCCTCTGGTCATATGTTTTGTTTGTTGTGTTGCGTACTTGGGTTTGTGTTCGTGGGTATTCTTGGATGGGTTCGTTTTCTGGGTTTTGGTTTTCTGTTGCTCTGTTTCCCTTGTGTGTTCATGTCCTCCTCTACACCTACCCTGCTCCCTGTGTTTCCTCAGCCAATCAGCTCCCTGTCTGTTCACTCCCTTCTTCTCCTGAGTTCTCCACCCATCTCCCCACCTGCACCTCATCTCCCAGTTAGTTCAGTTTCTTTTTAAGTTAATGGTTTTCTGTTCAGTCTTTGTTGGATCATTTGTTCTGTCTTGTCAAGTCTGTTTTGTTTCAGAGGTATGCATGTCCTGTCAGCTGTTGTTTGGACACTCACGCCGAAATAAAGCGGTTTTCTTCAGTCCTACTTTCTGGTCTCGGCAATTGGGTCCACTCATCCCTGCTACACTGTGACAAGATATCCGTTATTCTATCGATAACTAAACAAAATCTACTGATAATGAAATAAAATAAAGGCATGTTAATGGTAAGGATAATACAAGACAACCATTATTCGATAAATAACAACAAGCTCTTTTCCCCCAGAATGAGGACTCATTTCTCTCTTTGTGTCCGACTCTGAGCTTCTTTTTTTTTTCATATTTTGGAAAGAATTCCTCCCTAATATTTCTGTAGTTTTGACATTCTGTTAGAAAGTGTAATACGATTGTGATGTCAGAAGGTCAAAGGTCAGCCAGCCTCAGGACCAGTTGGCTCCTTTCTATGTTCAAGTCTTGTCAGGCAGGAGCTTTATAATGGCATCATGCAGGGTTGCTCTTTTTAATATGTCTCCAGAATTTGATAGATCTTATTTGAATACTAAGTGAAGGATACTGGCCTAATTCAGGCCTGCATGCAGAGTTGGGGGGGGGGAATTAATACTTTTGCAGAACTAATTTTTGTCCCATTTAGCCCAGTCATTTTGTAGTGAGGAGCCTCAGACCTCACTGCCATACAATGCAGCTGATTCTATAAGCGATTTAAATATTTTGAGCCATGTCCTAATTGGAATTTGGATTTGAATTGAACGCTTGACGGTATAGAAAACCCTTTTTGGCTTCTCTGTGAGTTCCTTCACAGCAGGTATTTGTTTGTTCTATTTGGGTCCCATCTGTCTTTAAATGTTGGGTCATTTCTCTGTAACCTTGATCCTTTTTTGGAAGGTAATAATTTTGGTCTTCTTCATGTTAACTGTCAGGGCCCAGGTGTGACAGTGCTGATGGAGATTCTGCTGAAGACCCTCTTCAGTAGGAGACAGTAAAACCAGATCATCTGCATTAAACAGAGTCTTGATTTCTGTGTCTTGAGGAGTGAGACCAGGTGTTGCTGATTATTCTAACAACAATGTTCATTGATATAAATATTGAAGAGGGGCTGAGGTTGCAGCCGTGCTTCACCCCTCTACCCTGTGAGAGGAAGTCTGTGTGTTTATCTCCGATTTTGAGAGCCATTTTTTTTATTTTCATATATTGATTTAATTACATCAAACCCCTTTCTATCAGTTTAAAAAGGAATCCCTCATGCCAGACTGAATCAAAAGCTTTTTGGAAATCAACAAAGCATGCAAGGACTGCTTCTTAGTTTTCCTTAGATACTATTAATTTAAGGAGAGGAGAGTCCTCGTCCTCGAGGCCTTTTCTCTCATAAAAGTGAAATATGAATTCTGCAGATGTGTCTCAGTCCGGATGCTCTGGGCGTTTCTTTTGCATCTCTTGCAACGTGGCACACAACAACGACGCTGACGTCAAATCCAGAGTGACGGAAGTGCATCAGAGCATTAAAAAAAAAAAAAAAATTCAAAGTCATGGCTGAATATTTTGCTGATTTCAAGAACAACTCAACGAGCGAGCAAGACTTGATTAGACAGAATAAAGGTTAAGGATTAAACTGCAGCACTTCGTGAGTCAATCATAGTGGGCTGGGGAACTTTGAATAAATCTAAATGAACATTTTTTTCAATGTTTCTATCCGCCGGCACAAAACAAACCGAATAGAGCTCAGTGACGCTCAGAGGATGCAAACAACACCCGGGAACTCTCATCTGAGCTGTGTGGTTTGTCGTGTTGGAAAGGCCCACAGCACAATAATAATAAGCAGCTGTTATCATCCCGGCAATGACGGTGACATTTGGAAGTGAGTCAGTCGGTACTGTATCTTGGAGCTAATGAAGTGGAATACATCACATTTAATGAGAGTTTATTGGTGCAGCCTGCAGGGAGGTGGACTGTATTTTGAAGAATTCCTGAATACTGAAGAGTCTCTGATGTGCTAAACAAGACTTGCATTCGTGTTTACTGCATAAGGAGCTGATTTCTTGTGAAAGAGGGACTATTATAATGTTTATTGTAGAGAAAAAGTGAGACCAGAACTTCAGGATTCTGTTCCAGTAGTAAGAAAACCTCATTCAAAATCACATTGACACTTTTAACTACACTAATAACTAAAAATCCAGCCTTGGAACAGAACTTTTCTCAACAGTATGTCATGTGGCTCGCTTCAACGAACACCGTTTTCCATAAGTCCTTGACGTTTGCAGGCCAAACGTCACAGCATGACAGACGAGACGAGTCCATGAGTGAGTGGTGGGATCACGGTGAGTTCAGACATGTCTGTAATCACAGCAGGACAGAGAGGAGTGAACACTGAACGAGTCTTTACACAGCACAGACAGCAGCTAGAAAGATGAATAATGACTTTAGAAGAATGTGTTGAGGAGTTTTATGGATATGTATGAAACTAAGTTACGATGACATAAGTAACCACACTGCTGCATGTGTAGTTTTGTCATAGGAGTTGGGGTTTTTCCTGTGCTCACAAAGATTTGTGGAAAGTAAACTCCAGGAACACACACTATTTTTTTTCAGAAGGACAAACTATAGAAACACTAAATGAGAGATTGCACTGAGTTACAGAAGCTAGTGGAACCGAGGCGAGAAATTCATGTTCTCCTCAGGATGAACTGACTTTTTATCTAGTGCCATCATCAGTTCAAATTTTCAATTTGTCCAGTATTTTGGTTTATGACCAAAATCCCTTCAAAAATAATGACGTTCCCATCAGCCACAGCTGTTTAGTGCTAATTAGCTAATTTGAGCATGCTAACATGCTAAACTAAGATGATACCTACTAAACAGCAGCACGGTAGCGTTATCATTGTGAGCATGTTAGCATGCTGACGTTAGCTGCTGTGCATCACTTCTATCAGATACAATCATACTCACCAAGTTAACTGTAAAAATTTGGGGATGCAGCAACATCACTAAAAAAGAAATCTAACAGAGCAGGAAACAAGAGATGCTCTCATGTTATTGTTATATCAGCCAATACTGAAAGGTAAAAATATTCATCAAAATCCAGAAGTGGAAGAAGCATTCAGACTCTTTACTTCAGTAAAAGTACCAATACAGTAATGTAAAAATACTCCATTACAAGTAAAAGTCCTGCATGACCAATCCTACTACAGTAAAAGTACATAAGTATTAGCAACAAAATGTACTCTAAGTATTAAAGTAAAAGTAGTGGTTTGGTCCCTTCAACTAATATATTATTATATATGACATCATTCAATTATTAATACTGAAGCATCAATGTGTAAGCAACAAAGTACAAGTACCTCAAAACTGTATTTACATACAGTACTTGAGTAAATGTACTTACTTTCCACTGCCATCAAAATCACATTACAAAAATACTCACATGACACGTTTTTCATTAAAAACATTTTGAGTGAAAGTCGGTTTTTCGACTCCTGCGGTTCATTCTGTCAAGTGGATAAAAAGCCATAAAAAGTCTGTTGTTGTATTTCCCACCTGGCAGAATGAGATACTTTTATTTGAAACCCATTTTGCTGGTCCAATTTGACAGCTTTATATTTTCTCCTCCCTCAACAGATCAACCCTCCTCATTTTTAAGAACATTCAGTGGTCCAAGCTGATGGATATTTCCCACCTGACAGGAGGAGATATCCCACTTTGAAGCCCCACTTTCTTTTAAACTTCTATTTATAGATTTTCAATTTACAGAACAAAAAAAAAACAAACATTGGGAGTATAGGACAGAACAAAGACACCCCAAAAACAGCAATTATAGGGCTCACCTGTTGTCAATGTCTGATATCTGCTGGGTTAGTTCTATAAGGTGCTTAGTTTGATCCATTATCCTGTGAGCTGCATATGAAATGATCTGTCCCCTGAGGTAGGCTGAGTGACTCCCATATGATAGTACATGACATTCCAGGGGTGCTATTGACCTCCAGGTAGAAATCGATTTGGTTGGAAATGAGCTTTTTGAATGAATGTGGGTCAAGCTGCCATTAGCACTGAGGTATGGGACTGTTTGGAAATGACATGTCTAGTTGGACACAGCAGTGGTTGGAGGTCATTATGCTATAGTACTGGCAGCTAGTTACAAAGGAAATGGTTCTATGGTCAATCAAGTGGAGGTCAAGTCTTGAATATGAAAGGTGAACTGGCGAGAAGAGTGAATACTGTCTGGTAGTGGGATTGGAGCGTCTCCAAGGATCCAACAACTTGTAGGACTGCATGAACAACAAAATCAATGCACCTGATTTGGTCACAGCTTTGTTTTGTCTGGGAATAGATTTATCTTACATTGGCTGTGGTGTACAGTTGATATCTACCTAATATTAGTCAGGTGAGTTTCCAATAAGGCGAGAGAAGAACTGAGGGTTATACCGGTTGGGGCCGTTAAGCTACCTAGATTGCCATATAGCTTTCCTGATACAATGACAAATCAGCCATTGTTATCTGGTATTTCACTGATTGGCATGACTGGAACACCTTTCCTTATTAGTATTGCTGCCCCCCTAGATCTGTCTCCATAGTTGGAGTGGAATATCTGTTCAATCCAGCCTTTCTTCAGCTTGGTGTGTTCAGAGATGGGTCTCCTGAACTCACATGATGTCTGAACCCAGTGACTTTAGGTGTGTGAAAACCCTGTTGCACTTGTTGGATCCCCGTAATGTCCCAACGAATGAACCCGGAGTTTTAGCCATTGTCTTGATATATTGTTAAAAGATACGATTGTGTAGCCAGTTGGATGGTTGCAGGTAAAATATAGGTTCCTATCATGATAGAAAATGTTGAAGAGTGTTCAGATATGTCATTGTTTTCCATTGGGCAAAAAGCACAAACAAAAATAAAATGGCTTTGGTTCCCTGTGCTGACCTGTTCTTAATTCCCATATCGCTCTAGCTTCTCCTACCTTATAGGGAAACTTTGGTATTTTTCAACCTGGACCCTTTTTTCCAATCTTTTTGTGTCCAAGTGACTAACAGAGACAACAATTTTTGAAATTGGTCCATTATCGAGTGAGCGCGTTGCAGCTGGCAGCCGCGAAATGGGCTGCAATGTAGTCCGACAGGGCAATTGCCCCCCCCGTCAATGTACATCCACTACAAATGTTTTTACCACTGACAGGCTCAGATTGCTATTATAGGTGTCTGACAACATTATGGAAAGGACCCTACAGAGAAATAAAAGGTTTTTCTTTGCCTTTCGCTTGATCCCGTCTGTTTGTCATTGTGTCTAACCAAGTCGCATTCTCAAATCTCACAAGACTACAGATCTTCAGCCTTGGCTTTGAAAATTTCTCCATAAAAATAAGCTACACTTTCTATACTCCAACACAACAAACTTTTCCAACTCTCCAACTCCATCATGGCTGAATATTTAGCTGATTTCGACAACAACTCATCTATCGTGAGATTTCAGAATGAGTCACATTTGTCAAGAAGTGCCTGCTTAAAACTTTTTAAATGAAAAGTTCTGCAGAGCCTCGTCACACACAACTACTCCATAGCTCAATCTCTCAAGACTATAAAGCCCTTTTTTTTAAATCTCTCTGCTGGTGACTCCTCCTGAGAGAGCAGCAGCAGGAGCATTTGTCACAGTAACAGCCCCGAGAAAATCTTAAATGTGTCTCGTTTAAGCTTTGTTACGAACGTTAGCAAACTGCCAAATGATTCAGCACAATGACTTTTTTAATTAGTGTCTCCTGCTGTAAGGCAGATTTTAATAGTGGTTTTATTTTTATCGGCTGTTTACAAGGAAGCATGTCTCAAAAATAATCTTAAGTGAGTCATTAGGTATTCTGTGCTCTGTGCTGTATGTGTGATATTTAAAGCAGTTTGCGTGTTTGAGAGATACAGCAGAGACACTGAAATCACCTCTAATGCCCATAGGGGAAGAAGATCAATCACTAAATCATTTAATTTTTGGGCTTGGCTCTTGTTTATCTCCACTTACCCCGACTTGTCCTTGTAAAGTGCTCTGAGACTCATTTTGTATTGAAATGACTGGAAACTGATAAATGACTAGATGTCCAATTCAGGTTTATATTACATTATTCTGTGTAGAGCTGAGCAGCAGAGGGACAGAAGCAAAGTTGTTGTCAGCTGAATTTATCTGTTGACCATAGTATAAACATTATTATCAGGATTTTACCTTTAACTTATGGGTGTAATCAGTGGTTCTGATCTGTACTTTGTTTTTTTTATCGCCCTTGTTCAAAGTGCTACAGAATAAATTGATGCTCTCTTTGGCACTTTGCAAGTCATGATAGGGAAATTTACACAACCAAGAAGGATGCATTTGCATTTCATTGGTGTAATACATAACAATTTATACCAATAATGTGTTTTAATTTAAAAGATAAAGCTCTTTTTATTGTCAACAAATCCCATGAGAAGACCAAAATCAACAATTAACTGATCTACTAACATGTATTGTGTGTGTGTGTGTAACCAAAGCCTGATATATCTTATTCCTCTGTGCTGTAGACCTCTGTTGTTGTCCAAAAACTATTAAGAACAAATCAGTGAGTCACACTGCTGCACTGGGTGACATGTTCCTTCATTATGAAGAGTTTGGGCACGTTAATTGGTTTAGAAGCGGCTCCGAATAGTTTGAGCTTTGACTTCCACTCTTTGACTGATATCATCTTGTTGTGTCCTCTTCTTCTTCTGCAGTGGTTTAATGGCATTAATGCTGTCTCCCGGCTCCGGTTTGTGGTAACAGCACGTTTATTCTACATCCGCAGTAATGACAAAGGACAATAGAGTAGAATGATCATCTCTTGTGGACAAATACAGCTGCCTGGAAAGATGGCACCACATTAATGTTAACTGGCTAATACCTGGAGTTTTCAATCTGCAATAAAATACAAAACGAATAATATCTAACCAAATTAAGTAAGCTCAGCTTTTATGTGCTTTACAAGTTAGTTAACATTATTTTGTCCATGGCCATTCACAGACATGATGCCTCGCTGGTGAATTCTCCGTTCCTTTGAGGATTACCCATAATCCCTTGGTATTGCTACTCAAACATATGGCGTAGTTGTCCTGTTTAGCAGGATTCAGAGGAGACATATTCTGCTTTTTTTAAATTTATATACTGTTACGATTTCAGATATTAAATATGATAAGAGTTCCCAAACTTGAGGTGAGACAAAGCCCAAGTTTAATTTGAAATGTCTTTTTACTTTCACAGCAAGATGACGTCAACTCATGCAAATAAACATCTGTCCGTTCTATAATCTTTGTTGCTGAGGTTGTTTGTGTGTCAACTCGCATGTTTCAGATCTGATTCAGGCTCCAACATGTGCAGATGGATTTGAGAAGTTTATATTTGGAGTAAAGAACGAGAAAACGTAGTGAAATCCTGCTACTATAGTTTGTTTACGTAGCCTCCAGAGATGGAGGAAGCTTCTTGAAGCTGACCAATCAGAACAGAGTGGGCTCATCAGGAGGCGGGGCCTTAAAGAGACAGGAGCTAAAACGGCCTGTTTCAGACAGAGGCTGAACTGAGGGGCTGCATAAAGGGCCGGTTCACTAACAAAGACCACGCCATTTGAACGGTATAAAAGTAGATTTATTTGGATTGTCGAGAGGGTTCAGGATTGATGAGGAGAGTGTATGGTGGGCTGGATGCCGATCGAGGAGAAGGATGAAGGGGTCGATTGCCGGGGGATGAATGGGAGCTGAAGGTTGGGGTCGAGGAGAGGGCTGAAGGGGGTTGATGGCGTTGGGACGACCAGGGACCAAATGGAATCACAAAGAGGCTGGAGCGTCTAGGAACCCGGGGGTTGAGCCTCAGGGTGGGGGACACGTGTCTCGATGAGCTTTCTGCTTCGTCATCCCCCTGTGGTTCCTAGAATAGGGAGGGAGGAGAAGAATGGAGTTTGTGGGGGTAGGGGGCGTGAGAGCTGAGACGTACGGGAGAGAAAGGAGTTAGGCACGCTTATATAGGTATGCACAGATGATTGAATTAGTGAGGCGCAGGTGATTGAATTTAGTGAAAGAGAGGGGCGTGGTCTGGTTCCTGAACCTTTGATATAATAATAACTCCATTATAAGATAAATAAGGATTTTTTAAAACTGTAAATCATAAAAAGATATTGCAGTTGAACCCCAGGATAAACATATAGACTTAGAAAGAATACATCCCCTTTTAATATTAACCTTTTAAACTATGTTACATATGAAGCATGTTTTTGCATTTTCTTTGGCCGATTTCTGGATATTCTGTGAAAATTTGCATTATATTTGGATGGAAACCTGACTGTAGTGTCATATTTGATTTTATCCACTGATGCATCTTTGTTCTCAGAGAGAATGTGATTGTGCAACCAAAACAACTTATCATTCATGGTACAGTAGGTATCAGATTGCTTGTTTATGCTCCAAAATGTGCACTGAACTATAATGTGGGTGCCTTTGTCCATGGCCATATGTTGTGTTTTGAGCTTTTTTCATTTTTTTCTCTTTTTTCATTGGATTGTGACTATAAAAGACTATACACGTGTCATTTACCTGTTTAATAAAAAATTGGGTCTCATTGTAGGTATCAATTTCCAATCTACCTTGCTTGCCTGCTCATTAAATTGGCAAACAGCCTCTTTAATCATCCAAATTGATTTAGTGTATATCAGCTGTCCATTCTTGCAGGCTCAAGAAGTTCAATCATCATACATCCTGTCCTAGAGTCCAAACATTTACTAATTTCATCCTTTTTCCTTTTGCGCAAGCTGAAACTTTTGGGACCATTTTTCTTCATCCACTCTGAGATTAAAATAGAAAAGGACAGAAAGGTTCCACTCTCTGATTTTCACTTTCTTCAACTCTAATAGTTCATCCATCTGTAATCTGCAGCTTTTCTGCAGCAATTTATTTTTTGAGAAGTTGGAATTAAGACAGAACGAGGTTGAACCTGCTTCATTCAGGGGTTTGGTTGGAGGAGGAAATGGCAGCGAAACTAATTTCTTACCCAAAAAACAATGCAGTCAAGTTCCAATTCTTTTGTTTAACAAATTGAAAATTAAAAATTCACAGCATATAGTATAGTATTTAAAAAATGTCATAGACACATGGGTGGATATGCGGTCCCTTTTTAGGCACTAAACAAAAGAATAAAAGAAAAGGGATGACTGTTCTTCAGGAAGTGCCCCTAAATATGTTCACGTTCGAGTGACAGTGCCATCTAGTGGCCGTAGTAATTATGACGGGAGCAAAGGAGGAAATCAGATGACGTTATGGATGGGTCAACAAAATATCCAACTTTAACACAAGAGTCACTTCCTGTTTCCAACAGCGAATCAACATTGTTTTTTAAAAGCCATGACTATGATCAACCCTTCATCTGTCTATAGTGGCTATAATCAATATTTTTTATTATAACAACAATGTATGAGTTGTCAGTGTGTAATGTGTTGGTTGTGGCTCGTAGTGATGAACCTACAGAGACTCTGCAGCTCCTCTCGGCTTTACGGAGCTTTATAGTGAGTTTCAGCTCATTGTTTATCTGTCTGGCTGCAACTTTACTGTTTTGGTTCACTCTCAGCGCTCTTATAGCGTCGTTTTGGGCCGCAGCAGGCAGCTGTTTTCAAAGAAAAAGCTCTAAAAAGCCACTGTACACTACCTGCTCAGCACCAAACAGCAAACAGACACAATTAGCTGTAGACAAGCTGGTGAACACAGTGGAGCATTTAGCAGCTAAAGAGCCAGATATTTCCCTCAGGAGTTGGTAAAACAGAGCTAAAAGAGAGTGAATATTGGACTTAGATTCACCAGGTGGACAGAAACACGACTCCACATGAATGATAATGTTGCTCCGTAACTGCTGGATGTGGAAATAAGTTCATCATATCAACTTAAAAGATGATGATACGTCAGTGTTGTGTTCACTACTTGTTTCTGCTGAAAACAAATGGACAAATCAGTTTGTGCAAGAAGATGAACTGGACTTTTAGTGTCACATGCCAAGTGTACAGGACTTATAGAGAAGATAACTTGCTAAATTGCAAATGAAACATCAAGTGAAGTACAGTGGGCGCCTGACGCTGGGCAGCTCATGTTCTTGAAATAATGGCGTTCGAGGAGTTGTAAGTTTGTAAATAGGCATATTGAAACACTGAATTAACAGCATTTGACAAGCTCAGAACAGCTTATTGTGAAGAAAAATGCAGATTAAAACCACACTTGGCTTGTGACATTTTAGTGCCAGAAGACTTGAAAAACTCATCCCACTTATTTTCTGGCTTCAGTAACCTCACAGACACTACAGTCATGTTTTTCTCTGTTTTTCTTTTATGACAGCAATCAGAAAACATTTCACACACACACACACACACACACACACACACACACACACACATCTGTCTCCCGTCCAACATTTTTCAAATCTTCTAAAGTGTTGTATTAGACAGAAATGGACTGCAAACCTTGTTATTACAAACTTTTTTACAGAAAGTGAAGTGACCATTGTCAGGCTTCTGTTTGTCTCCTGATGATAAATGGATCTTCGCCTCTTAGTAAACACAGCTCACATTGTGAGTTTTAACAATAAGTCCCTGATTCTCTCCGGACCAGCGCTCACATTGGATGTGTATCCTTGTCACGGCTCTGGGCTGTCGGCCTGGGACCGTTTGATACGAGGAAGCCGCTCAACTGAACTACAAAACAAATTAATTTTTGTCACCGGAGTCGGGCCGAAAACTTCCCAAAGTTGAATCACAGATTTTTTTTTTTCCTTCCAGCAGGGGACCGTGATACCACAGAGCCGGAGCTGCAGACGAGTGTCGATTACATCTGTTTTCTGTCCCTTCAAACGTGTCAAATTAACCTGACGTGCAAGACGGTTTGTCACACAGAAACATTTGAGAAGTCGCCCTTGAAAACTTTTTGGGAAAGGGCAGGCACTTTCAAAAAAATACTTGGCTGGTGATTGGATGAACCATCTGTCTGTCACCGTCTCACTAGATCACAAGATCATGCAAGAATCCTCATTGGACGTGCATGTATTTTGTATAAAGAGCAGGATTTTATGTATTTTATTCATGGTGTCTGACCTGCATTCACTGTTTTCTCTTTGTTCCTTTCAGCCAGAAGTTACACAACCGTCTTGTCATGCAGGCGTCAAGAAAATGTCACAACACAAAAGAAGTTTGATTCTAGTTAAAGCGCTGCTCTTTCTGGTTTTTTTCTCCACAAGGTTTGTTGCTTTGTGTGTCGTTATAATTGATGTTTTATCACCATTCGAACAAAACGGGACCCAAACTGAAGGATTCTGTGCAGAGATCACTGGCTGCTGAACCACAGACGTCTGATTGTTGATGAGATGTATTAATATTTTCACGGCTGTGTGTGTGTGTGTTGAAGCCAGTATGTTGTTGTCCACAGATGACATTTCACTTGACATTTGTCGGTCATCTCAACAGGATTAAAGAACTGAACACCGTCACGCTGCTGCCTTCAGACGCTCCTCGCTCACTGCAGATGAACAATGACGTTATTAACGGCTGAAAGGAGTCGGTGCAGCTCCGCTATACATGACGACATCACTCAACACAACACACTGCACTGTAATTTTGTTTTACAGCCCTGTGTTGTACATTCATTCATTCTGTGGTGGCCAATAAAACTGGAATACTTCCTCTGGCTCATTCTATCAGTGTTCATTCTGATAATCTTGATGAAGGTTTAGTATTTTAACAAAGATGGTTATTCGTTTTTATCAAATTGAAAACAAAAATTAAAGACATTTAGATACATTTTTGTCCTGCATTTTTAATTTTTATGTCTTCTAAGAAGCTGGTGAAGTACAGCAGGCTCCAGCATCAACATTTCATACAATTTATTATGCTTCTCAGTTCATTGTCAGGTTTTGAACATGTTTCTGCTTCCAGAAGCTCATTAGGCGTCTTTGAGTTGTAGTTATTTTAGCCTTAAGTTATATGCAAACGCTTAAAAATAATCCAAATTAGATCCAGTGAGTGGATTCAGTAATGGATTTGAAAACAAACGGAATAAAAAATAACCATTACAGTCTGAATAAAACAGACTTCCAACTATTGAGTCAGTCAACATCATTAAAAAACAAACATCAAGCATCAATGGAAGAATTTTCCAACCAGACATGTAGTGTTATTAATACTCACCAGTATAATCAGTGCATCTCAGCTGGTCTGAGTGTCCTTCAGTCATGGTTTAAACCAGATTTTAAAGCGGACATATTCTCCTTTTTCTGGTTTTCTGTTATTTATATGTTGTTCTGATGTTGGATGTTAAACATGGTCCAAAACTTGAGGTGAATGTATGTAGAAATGCTGTCTGCAAGTCGAAAGTCAGGGCTTGAAGGCTTCTTTGCAGCGTTTATTTCTACCTTGCTGATGTGCCGATGTCAGCTTGTCGTGCATGCCCATAAACAGCCGTCCGTACTGTAGTCCACTTTCATATTTCTGATCGGATTTCGGCTCAAACATGTACGTTTGGATTTGAGAAGTTGATATTTTGAGTAAAAAACAAGAAAAAGTAGTGAAATCCTGCTTCTATAGTTTGTTTACGTAGCCTCCAGAGTTGGAGGAAGCTTCCTGAAGCTGACCAATCAGAACAGAGTGGGCTCATCAGGAGGCGGGGCCTTAAAGAGACAGGAGCTAAAACGGCCTGTTTCAGACAGAGGCTGAACTGAGGGGCTGCATAAAAGGCTAGTATGAGATAAATAAGGAGTTTTTAACTGGAAATAATGCAGATATTCCAGTAGAGCCCCAGAATATAACTATAGAGCTGGAAATATGCAGAATAATTCCCCTTTAATTGTTTAAAAGTGCTCTCTGATAGTCAGAGTACTCACTACTTGAACTAAAAAAGAAGTTTTGACTAAACTTTAAAAAAGAAAATTCAACACAACAGTCCCTTCTACCAGTTATTACAATCTGTTTAAACTGTTTTTTCTGCAGGATTGCGAATGATTTTAAATAATAAACCAACCATCTGGTGTCTCTGTGTATAGAGAAAGGAATAAAAGTGGAAACCAGGTGTGTGTGTGTATACTTAATGAAGGTTGCTTTGAACCAAATGTGACATAAAGCAGTAAGCGAGACGTGTGCAGGTGTGAAAAGATTTTTAGTACATAAAGGATTACAAACTATTTCTAAAGCTTAAAAATGAACCATCACCAGTAATTAAAAATTAAAATCAGTGATCATCTGTCCTGTTCCTCCTCTATGCAGATTTTTCCAGATGGTGTGAAGATTCAAACGCGACCTCTGGTTCATAAATACGCTGCACGCACCTGTTCAAAGACTTGTTCCTACATACGGGGCCGTGAGCAGCTGGCAGAGTTTAGCATTTTGTGGAAGTTGTGGTGGGTCTGTAAGCCACCGTGTGTGTTTAATCTTCAGCTCTGAGATGAAGAGTCTACAGATAGAAACACCAGCGTGTCACCAGGATTCAGACGACCAAATGTGACTGACACGGAGACGGAGAGGAGGGAGGTGTTGGGAGGTTTTCTATTTAACAGAGAACCAAAAGCATTGTCTTTAATCACAGATATTCACGGACAGCTTGTTCTCCTACGGTAAGAAAATATATTAAAACATATCTTGACATTTCCTTTGCTGACTGAACAACCTTCAGGCAACTTGAGCAGAATCCATTTATAGCAGAAATGTGCACGAAGACATAAACATCACAAAGAAAGTAAAGCGAAGAAAGAAATGTGAATGAGAAGAAGCAGGAAGAACAAGAAGACATTCATGCTCTTTCATAATTTTTATTTAAATATGAGGCATCCCAAATACCATCACGGACAAAACAGAATAAAAAGTAGTTCACCGTCATTATCACTCTACATAATCTACATTATTTTAACCTCCATGCTGGCTTTTTAAACATTATTTTGTCATTTTTAGTGAACTCAAAGTCCTGGATGGCATTTTTTTTTTAACCACAGAGAAATAACAGAACATGGTCTGTAATAGACACGGACATTCAGCAGGACAAAGCCGGAGAGTTGAAGGTGAGGTAGAGACACTGTGTGTGGTGAAGAATTAAAAATCGTCCTCCTTCTCAGAGTCCTAACTCAGTCACATCTTAACACACAGACACGAGACGCATATTGATATTATTCAGTGTGAATTACACTTCTGAGAAAAAAAAGAGGCTTCTGAACTTGGCTGAGAATCTTCACTTTTTTAAGTTTCCTTCAGTATCACAGTAATCCAGTGATAGTTGGCTGTACATTTATGGCTACACTGCAAACAGGAAGTGCTAACAGCTAATTCAGCAGACTTTTAATGGAGCCAATTTGACAAAATGTACACAAATATACACTAAAATAGTTTTTTTTTTGCTTTCCTGATGGTTTTATTTTCTTTATTTCCATTGACTTAGTGGTTCCCAAATAGACCGATATATTGGTGTTAGCATGTTTCCAGGTTAGCAAACATATTTTTGTAGTAGGGACAAGTCTGATCGTTAGCTAGCTTGTTTACCTGCAGAAATTTTTTAAGTTTTCTTACTTAAATAAGTTGTAATAATAGTGTGTAATGGTGATCACACTTGATTTGATCACCACCTGCTGTTATGGGAAAAGTTTAGAGGTCAAAACACTAACTATTGTTAGACCACCGTGTTTCAGACCAACGTGTTTCAGCTTGTGGTCTTCATCAGGGTCATTACAAAACACATTACAAACAACATTTTAATAGAGTAGATTAGGTATGAAGCAAAATGGTAAAAATAAAAAAATATAAAAGACCAATCATGTACATCCAAACACATATCAGCCAACTGGGCATCTACAAGGACTGGTTGGATATATGGTCATGTGGCTTCAGGCCAGTCGTTGTCCCAGACTGGCAGAGAGGCAAGAGGAGGTCCAAGAAGGGACACGGGTGACTCCGTATTTGGTTTATTAACCAGAGAAGTGCAATTAAGGATTGGTACTTGGGTTTGCACAGAAGAGGTCTTAATCCAAAATGTGCCTATTTGATATGGTGTACTTTAAAAACACTTTACCTACAAACAGTAGTAATAATATAAATAACTTTATGAAATGCCATGCATAGAAAGAGTAGGAAGAGCAAAAACAACATAAAACAATATAAAATGATACATTATAAAAACCACTACAAAACCACATAAATAAGGGATATTTAAGAACGACTATAAAAACTCATTAATTGATAAATCCATATTCATGCCCCTGGAGATTAAACTTGGCTGGACTGGACTTAATCACTTCTACACCTATAAAAATAGAGATGAAATGTAATGTTGCTTATATATTGAAATGTCTTGCAACAGGACTGTTTACATCATTCCTCTTAATGGAGCTCCTATGTTCAGTGATATGCAGGTTATTGGGGAAACTGAATAAAATAAACAAAACCCTGAAGTGGTGCCAGAAACAAGTAAAACACGTTAAGTTTTATTTGACATTCGAACATCACATCATAATTACCATAAGTCTGTTGTGTAAACTTTTTTGTAAAAATTCTGTGTAATTACAGCTGTGACAGTGGGTTGACTCATAATCAGAGAAGCTGTCCAGAAAGCTGCTAAATTACCAGAATTAAATGCAAATTGCAGCATAAAAGCAGAACATTAATTTAACATGACACCGACCCTATTAAAACACACACTCACACACACACACACACACACAAACACACACACTCAGAGCTGACAGAAAATGCCAATTTACTTCACATCAGAACCAACACAGCAGTCTTTATGCTCTCCCACCTCTCGTTATGCTTCTTTTCATTACTAGAATCCTGGAAACGATGTTTTGACATCAAATGCAAATCACCTCTTCTCCTTCCTCTTTAATCACAGACTCTCCTGCAGGGCTCCCAGCTTCCCCCGTCAGACAAGCCGATTTATTCAGCGCAGTCGAGAGTCAGAGATACCTGCTCTGTACCACCCTGAACCGGTGTATGTGGCAGCGTTGTGAGGCCTTACTGTTGCTTTGTGTTTGCACTGTGGCTTTGATCACAGGCGAAGGTTTTTACATGTAGCTGTGAGGCAGGTCGGGCTCATTGCGTTACAATTTCTCTGCCTCCCAGTACTGAACAAGCAAGTAAATTGGGCTGCATTTTTTTCAATAGTGGAAGAAATGAGTAGATCTTTAATTTCATGCATTCAAATTAAATTACTTAAACACTTAATAACTTAAATAAGCAGCAAAATGTACTTAAAGGACCAGTGTGTAGTGGTCAGTGGCATCTAGCGGTGAAGTTGCAACCAACTGCATACACCTCTCCCTCCCCTTCCAAGCGTGTAGGAGAACGTATGGTGGCTGCAAAACTCGCGAAAAACACAAAAAACGCCAACAGCCCTCTCTAGATCCAGTGTTTGATTTGTCTGTTCTGGGCTACTGTAGTAACATGGTGGTGTGACATGGCGTGCTCTGTGTAAATGTATTTAGTGTCTTAGTAATGTTACGGAGCATTGTTTCAATGAATGGGTCTCAGTTTTGTTCACATTTTGTGCTCTGCTAGCACACAAACAATGTGATACACATTCCTGATGGTTTTATGCTATTCTACTGATCAACAGTTGGTGGTAACGTGGCAAGAAATGTAGTAATGTACCTGCAAAAGGCTGAGAAGAAGACCAGGGTTAGGGTTAGGGTTAGGGGTTGTTAGCTAGCAAACACTGGAAGAACATAGGCTATATTTATATAGCTAGCTTAAGGCACAGTACAATCACATCAATAACGAGGTATAACCAACCATTGTGATGATTTTACATAACTAACCAGTCTAAGCAGTAGGCCAACTATGGAATTAAACTGGCTGATAGCAGGTCTTCCATCTGCTGACATTAGCAGGCTAACTAACCAAAAATAACTAAACATTAATGATGCGCACAGTCGTGGTGATTCTTACCTCTATATTGTTCTTTCTGCTGCTCCTCTTCTTTGCACCGCTTCCTGCCTTGTGCGCCTGATAATTTTGTCCTTTTTTGACTCAATTTGCTGCTGCGACTCAAAGGCAGACCCAGACGCTCTCACAGTCTTGGAGGATAGCGCGTAATATCGTGCATGCTGATCGGTTACATGTGTCACATCATGATAGCAGGCAGTATTTATTCCACCATGTTGTCAACTTGTGACAGTTCAGGGGGCGCAGTGTGTTTATTACTGTAATTAAAAGGCTGTTTTTGTTGATGATGTTGTTACTGTAACCTGGCTTTCACCCTGTTAGCTTTTGTTGTGTTTAGTTGGTCTCTAATTTCATTTATCTTTTACAAAAGTACAATAAACCTATTTTTAGTTACTCATGGTTGGTCTCCCCTGCTTTGTCCAGCCTTGAGTCGGGTTTTGACAGATTGGGGGCTCGTCTGGAATCAAATGAAGCATTTTGCTAAAATGAAATTTAGCCTTTGTGGTAATTTGTCCGCCTTTGTTTTTGCTTCCTCCTGTGATGATGGAGGTTTGTCAGTTTGTTTGTAGGCATTTGGTTTTTGGTAAGTCTGGACTGAAGACTACTTGGTTATTTATTGTGCATCCTGGTTTAAGGTATTTGTTTTTGCCCACTAGGTTTTGGTAACAATTTCATTACAAATTCTTAAGGATAAAATAGATTTTTCAGTAAAACAATGAGTATTTCCCTTCATTTGTCATGGCCTAAGAGCTGGGTGTGTGTCTTTGGGATTATTGAGATTCAATTTGATCACATTGTTGTTTCTGTTATTTTGCAATAGAAAGGTTTTATGGTAACCAGAGATGATAAACCATGTTTCCTCAGTCCTTAGCATGCGAATGAAATCAACTAAAAAATATCACATTATAATAAAAACATTAAATCAGATTGATACAGATGAACCAATGTGGGCGCAAAATGTTCATATTTGGTGACGTGTGGAATGAGACGAGCTAGCAGATGCCTGTCAACTTTGGTAAATATTAATAGCTGAACCATTTGAAAGTTTTGAACCAGCAGTGCAGAATAAAACTTTAAGATTGTGCAAACGTCTTTGAGTTTAACAAGGTCTGACTTATATTAATATTGAGGAAAACTGACATAACTGTGCTCATCAATGAAAAAGCCCCAAATGTAATAATCATGATTGATGACCATTTCCCAGAACATGTCATATATAGCGTTTATATATTATTCCTACCGTCTAAGCAGCCAAGCTTTATAGAACGGCACAGAATTCAACTTGCAGAGTCTAAAACTTGCTTGTGACAGGTGGTCCATCACAGGGAACTCTGGGTCTGCTCCAAAACCCAGCTGGCACTGTGCCGGACTGCGCCAGACTGGTGAGGTGTGGTTTCCACTCCTTATAAATTCAGCACATGAAAAGGAGCCAAATCATCAACAGCTGCTGTGGTGAGAAAAAGATACCGACCGACAGCACGGCACAGAGTAGAGACTGAGAAGAGTCAGGAAAAAAAAAAAACGTTCACGTGGATGAATCCAAATGGAAACTTTTTAGTTGAGTAATTGTAGATCTGAGCGTCCCAACGAGCATGAACTGTGACATCACAACCTGTGGTCCAGTACGCGACTTAAGGCACGTTTCAGACTGTGTGACAAAAACCTGTGTCTGACTGTACCAGATTAATGTGAGGCTGTCAGATTGTGCGATGACTGTGTGGTGAATCATAGTGTTACGATGGAAATAGAAAAAAGCTTCGGTGGCCCTGAGGTGCAAAACACAGCAACACTTCACAAAACACAATGTCATCTTTTGTGAAATGTTGTGTTTTGCACCTCAGGGCCACTGTAAAAAACTTTATGAGAGCAGAGACGTCATCGGCTCGTCATCCGTCTGCATCTCTCGTGTTTTGACAAAGTGCAGCAAAGTCACACAGACTTTTACATTTTCCTGCCATTGTTTTGCTTGTGTGTGTGTTTAAAATGTGAGAGACGGCTGCTGAATGACAAAAAGCATATTTATTAATATTTGTATATTAACAGTGGATCAAACACAAATATAAAAGCGGTCGGCTTGAAGTGATAAACTCAGGTAAGACTATTGCATGTGGCATTAAAATGAGGAGAATGCGATCGGATCGGCCAGACCACATTTGGAGGTCTCGCATTGTGATCAGGTGTAAATGCAATCTGTACATAATATCCACATTCATAAGAAACAAAGTCACCCAGCTCCACCTCTTCCTGCCGGCTAAAGCAAGTCCCACAAAAGCTACAAGTAAAAGCAGCAGCCCAAAGTCTTCATTTGCAAAAAGTGAGTTAGAAATGAATAACTTCAATTTGCGGCAGCAGTTTTCCTGACCTGGAATGTGTCTCGTTTGTTATTGATCACATTGGGGGCACAATTAAGAAAATGAGAACGCATTTTATCTAACGAATTTAATCCTTAACTCTTTTAATTTCATCTGATGCACTTTGCTCCAGGCGCTGCAGCAGGCTAATGCTAATGCTAATGCTAATGCTAACGCTAACTCAAGGACAAACAGCCGCTGACGGTCCTCGTCTGGACTCTGTGAGACTTTAAATCAATTTTCATCAACATGAACATTACAGAACATACACGCTAACAAAAAAGCGAACTATAAAAGCGAACATCTCAGCTCACGTGTTGAACTACGCGTATTCTCACGAAATAGGATGACGCTCTGCTCATATCAGCATGAATGAGACAAAATTACGAAGATGTGTGACTCAGTAATAAATCCTTTGTAACTTTTATTAACCCAGATAAAGGTCACATCATTGCTAAAAAAAACCTGTTAAAGAACCTTTTAAGCCCAATGACGTTTATTCTATGTAGAGAGGACGTCTCTTTGGGACGTCTGCTCTCAACCAATTAAAGACTAAATTAAAGTTAAAAGTTTTTTTATGAAAAATAAAAAACAAAACATGTATAGATGTGTTGCACAGCAAAACTTCGAGAAGTGTTTGAACTGTTTTTGAAGTCATGTCCGGGTGGACCTTTACTGAACATGGAAAGGACGACAATCTGTGTCGTCTGCTCACAACCAAATAATATTGATTAGAAAGAGAAATGAACACTTTGATTTTTGTTTATCTGTCTCCAAATATGTGCACACGTTTCTCAAAACTGACTTGATTTTCATGCTTTCATGTGTATGTTGCGGTTCTTGGCGTCACACTAGGACAACTTTTAGCCGGAGACAGAACGTCATCGTCTGACCAACGTTTGCTGGGTCTATCTCATCAAAAAGATCACAAAAATAAGCTTAAAATGTCAAGTTGACCTGTTCTCAAAGAGCACACGCTGAGTTTATATTTTGACATGTACAGGGTATACTTGAGATATAAAAATCCTGGTTGAAAAGAGCAAGTCTTAAAACACGATCAAAAAACAGCGGTCGTCGTTGTGAGGGCGATGAGTCAGGTTTGAGTTTGTGTTAGGAGACTTTAAAACACACTTCAAGTCCTCTTCTGTCCTCTGAGACTAAACCTGCTCCTCTACTTTCTTGTTTTCATCAGTTCAGCTGAAGAGCTTCGAGTCTGCAGTCTGCAGGAATCCAACAAACCAGACAAGAGTGCAGATTTAAAGTCATCTGCTTTAAATTCCAGGCAGATTCTGACTGTTAGCCAACAACAGGTCAGGTCTAACTTTAATCTAAATGTTTATTAATGCACATTGTTTCTCTCCGATTCAAAGTTTTAATGAAGACATCAGTCTGCTGTTTATTCTCTGCCATCGCAGCTCTTGTGCTCCTGACAGCAGCAGCATTATTTCTCACAATTAAACTCTAAAGTTTTAATTGTCATTTAATCCTCTCAGGATCTGTTTTAGACCAACAGTGCCTCCAACAGGTGATGCCCCATCATTACACCAGCTCAACAGAGGCTGTGTGTTCATGCACATTTAATCTCCTTTCAGTCTGAAATAAATTGGAGAAAATTAAAATATTTTCACCTAGACACTATATATATAAATTTTAATTTGTCAGGCTACTCAGCATATTAAGTGCATATTTCCAAAAGCTGTATACAAACACATGTCAGGGGAAAACAAAACAAAACAAACAAACAAAAAAAAACATACCCACTCATTTGACATCCTAGACAACCACCTATGTGTCCTCATCACCAGGCCCACAAGGAATCTGCACCCGCAGAATTCCGAAATTTCCCACATATTTTCCGCAGATTTTAAACCAATAGAGATGCTGCTTGTAAGTTTTATGTTTGAGTGTCATGTTTTTTGCCGTTTTTAGAGGTTCTCAAAAGATATTTGGTGAAGTTGAGGTCAAAGGGGCCTTATCAGTTATTTATTTATGTATTTGTTTGTTTATGTGTTGTAGTGTTAATTGTTGGGAGATGATTAATGGTTAATGTTTTTGCATATTAATTTTTGCTCTCTCTGCTCCACATTGAACCTTGCATTTTAGTGGCCGTGTGTCTGTGCATTTTATTCCGGTAGAGTTTTCCGACAAACGTTCTCACTTTGTTTTGAACTGTTTGTGACGAAATAAAATCTCAGATTCAACGGTTTTACTAAAATCTACTAAATATTTCTTTCAGCCTGCTTGAGGTAATTTTAGGTTGTTTTAATGTATTGTGTATGTGCTTATTTTTGCTCAAAAACAATCTTTGTTGTCTTAAATGAATATCGTTTATCACATTACAAGCAAAAAAAAACATTCCGCAGATTTTCATTCTGGATCAGCAGAATCAGATTCTCATAGATTTGACCATTAAATTCATAATGAGACGGCCGGAGACAGCTCGCCACCTGGAGTCACCACAGTCCCGTAAACTGCAGCGGAAGAGCAGGTAGTGAAACTAATCAAGTCAGTTTACAGGACTGTAGCGACTCAAAACGGCTAACGTAGCAGCTACCGCGTTACTTTTTGATTATAAACAAACTTGTGAATGTTGTAATGACTACACGATAACTTTCACAATTAGACATTTTACACACTGTGCAAAAACTAAAATTTGAATTCATCTGATAAATCACCAAGCTCTAAATGGATCCTACATTTCCCATAATGCAACTTGATAGCCTCTCATCATTAAACCACCCGTGCCTCCCTTCCACACCTCCAGTTTGTAACACAGGCTCTCCATCCAGGTTAAAACTGAAATCACCCTGATGACATCACTATGACATCATCGGGGTCGCTTTCTCAGAGTTGATGAAACTCCTCCAGAAGCACAGAAGATGTTATATAACTGTTAACTGATGAGTAAACTGATGTTCATGTGTACAATGAGTGAAGTTATGTCTAGTATAAGTAGTAATAAATAATAAGTGTGTGTGTGTGTGTGTGTATTTGTGTGGCATTTTAACAGAAACTCCTTTAAAGTAAACATTTTCAAAGTAGAAACTTTTCTAATCGGATTTAAAAGACAAACAATGAACTTTATCTGTCCAACAAAAAAAAAACCACTCAGAAGCAGCTTCTCATTGATGTAGCTTTTAATACTTGATTCTTTTGTACATCACATGTTTTATTAAAAATAATCACCTCTAAAAGAGAATCACATTTTTTTTTTTCCTCAGACATCAACCTGAGTGACTCGTCTGTTGAGTGCATTTACAAAAAAGGACAGACGTCTATAAACAGTCACGGCAGGAAAAGATGAAACCATCTCAGTGCTTGTGACAGATCCCTCTCTCTACTTCCTGAACGACTGACAGAGTCTGTTTGAATGAAAGGGGGGAAAAAAACAGCGGGAGGGAGGTCGAGATGGAAGTAGTTTCCTGTTTCCTCTCGGCTCGCTCGCTCTGCAGCGTCTCCAGCAGACGACAACAAAGAGAGCGACCGCTGTTCACCGCGAGGCCGTCCAGTAGGGAATGACGGGAAAGTCAACACACATCTGTCGCTTCTATTCCAGCTTCCATCGTGTTTCTTATTCGCTGATCAGTATTCAAGCTTCTCACTGGAGATTCTCCAGAAAAAAAAACAAAAACAAAAACAAAAAACACCTGCAAACTCCCGCGGAGCCGCCGCGAGCCTCTGCCATCAGACAGACGCTCAGGAATCCTCTGAATAATATACTCAGACACAGATGAAACACACACACACACACACACACACAGACACACGGCGGCGCCGAGGCGTTCGCTTCAGGTGGTTGTTTCCTCTCCGTCAGTCGTCAGGTTCGATGACACACTGCTCCACGATCTCCCTCAGGTTTGGGTTCTCCATGGCGGCCGCCACCCGCTCCTTATCGTTGATCTGTTTGTTAACTGGAGACAAAAAAAACAAACTGCGGTTTACTTCACCGAGACAAAAAACGCTCACAGCCTCAACAATGTAAAACTAAACTCTTAATTTGGGGTTTTTATATTTGTTCTGCCACCTCTTGATTAATTTCTTGCTGGTTTTATTTTCAGTCATGTCTCTAGAAATGGCGACGCTCGTCTGTTGGTCTCAAACGTTGGTCCATCTAACAGTTGTCATGGTAAGTCTGGATTCCCTGAAATTTTGAACAGATATTCCTGACTCCCAGATGATGTATCCTAATAACTTAGTTGATCCTCTGACTTTTTAATCTAGCGCCATCATCAGGTCATTCATTAAATTGGTCTAATGCTTCAGTATTGCAGTCATATTTTAAGAAAAAATGTCTCAAACGTGAATATTTTCTGGTTTATTTAGTCTTATTTGATAGTTTGAGGACGTCTTCTTGGGCTTTGACGGACATTTTTAACTATTTTCTGACATTTAATAGATCAAACAACTGATTGATTCATTGAGAAAATAATCGACAGATTAATTGATAATGAAAATAATGGTTAGTTGCAGCCATGTTTTTGCTGTAAGTGAGTATTTCTATTGTTCTACTCTGTTTCTACTCTTTTAAAGGGCCAGTTTACTCCATCAGAAGTCCATATCTGTAACTTTCTGAAACCGACAATCCAACATTCACACAGTGATTGGTCAGCTGTGCGGAGGTGAGAAAGAAACCAGTACAAACCAGTGGTGTCATCTCTAGTCCTGAATATTTCGATCCTAGCCTCAGATATATTTGGTCCTGGTATTTTCATGTAACAGAGTGGAGAATCTGCGTCGGTGGGACAGGGGGACTATTATAACGCTGCACATGATGAGACACATGCAGACAGGAGCTGCTGCCTCCAGTGACCAAGTTTTCTCCACATTTCAGCTCTGAGAAAGTTTGCTCGGCTTTGACAGAGCTCCAAAATCACAAATCAACTTGAGTTCTGCCTCTTTTACTTCTCTTCTCTTAGTATTTCCATCTAAGTCTATTGAAATGTCAGTCAAAATACAACTATTAACGTGAGTCAGACAGATCTGTAACAGGTTTTCAGTCGCACGTCGCTGGATATAATCTGTGAGGCTGCTGAAGAATCGATACTGATGTTCTGTTTTGTTGCTCACAGCTGGCTTCCCTTGAGTTTATGAAATACCTGCAGCGATCACACAGCAGCTGGAAGTGAAATCTGCGTCTCCAAAACTAAGAGGCACAGCAGCGGTAACTTCTTCTTCTAATGATTTAAATTCCCCCCTGATACACCCAACCGGATCTGTCAGGATCTAACGGATAACGTTCGGTGTTCTTCTACACATCCGACAGGTCTGTTACACACATATTTTCCAGGTTTATACAGTGAGCAGCTCTTCTCAGTGTGAATCCTCCATCAGAGCTGTCGGGTATTTTATTTTAAGTAGCTAAAAGTCCAAACTCTGTCTCCTCTGCAGATTTTCCTCTGTCCTGTTTTTTCTCAATATTTGCTGTAGTGACATTACTGCATGCATGGAAGTGTTTCTATCTACTGAACGCAGCCTTAAATCCTTAAAGAAATACTTTTTATTGTGCCTTAAGTTTGTTGCCTGATTGGACAAATAGGTCTATCAGGACAGGAAGTGGTATTATTGTGTTTTGGGACTTGATGGTTGGTTCTTCATGGAGGTGAACTTCTTTGTTCCACAGATACATCTGAGCCTCTTTCTAACTGGTCCGTTTAAAGCATAGACTGTATAAAAATATGGACGTAGTTACCGTGACGTCACCCGTTGGTTTCTGAAGAGCGGTTTTGAAGCTCAAAGTGAGCCGCTCCGGCCGTCGCCATCTTGCCTAACTCTCAGCCAATCAAAAATGGGCAAAGAGGCGGGCCGAATGGCTGAAACAAGCCACCTAGCGGCTGGCGGACCTGTCACTCAAAGCAGCCATGTCCTTCATTATGCATAACTTTACAGCTTAATAAAATTTAAACAAGTGAGTTATAAAAAAATTCACCCCCGTACAGTTGTCATGAAAGAGGAAATTAGCTTTAGAGACCAAAACCGCTTTTTGTACCAGGCTGTAAACATGTTTATTTCTGCTGTAAAGTTGGGCATTTTAACATGGGGGTCTATGGGGATTGACTCGCTTTTGGAGCCTCAAGTGGCCATTCAAGGAACTGCAGTTTTTGGCACTTCCGCATTGCCTCTTGATTTAAAAAAATGATTTCTCTCTTATGTCTACATCAAGTTGTATCAAGCCCTGGACAAATCTGGCTGTTAACATGACAAAAAAAATCAATACAGCCATTAATTTGACAAAAATTAAAGGTGCAGTTTGTAGAATTTAGTGGCATCTAGCGGACCAGACTTGGCAGAAATGGAATATAATATTCTTAACTATGTTTTAATTACTGTTTAATCCCATGAAAATAAGAATTGTTGTGTTTTCGTTAGCTTAGAATGAGTGCTGTACATCTTCATAGGGAGCAGGTAGCTTTCCACGGAGCCCTCCATGTTTCTACAGTAGCCCAGAATGGACAAACCAGACACTGGCTCTAGAGAGGGCCTTTTGTGTTTTTTGTGAGTTTCACAGCCACCGTAGGTTCTCTTACACACTTGGAAGAGGAGGGTCAAGGTGAAGGGTTTTTCAGTTGATTTACAATCTGCAACCTCACAGCTAGATGCCACTAAATCCAACACACTGCACCTTTAAATACAATAAACACAAGAATCATCTTTTTAGATCATTTTGACTCAACATACACTTACCATCAGGCAAAAAAATGAATCATTTTATTGAACATTTTGTTCCTGAAAGCTGCTTACTTTAACCTCACTAAACTTTCAGAACAAACGCTGAGTTTATTGACCATATTTCTAGCTGACATCGTGCCACTGTGCAGAACATCGCCTCAGTGGGAGGTCGTTTAATCTAAAGAAGCCATTTGCTGCTATTATTTAAAAAAATAAATAAAAACAGACTTACTATCTTCTTCAGTAGAATGGGTTCCTTCTGAAATATAAATTTCCAGCTGAGAAGAGAAAGGAAAAAAAACATCTGATGATAAAAAAGGCAAAGTTGCATGCTGTGAGTTATTTTATTATTTATTCAGCTATTACTCAAGACATTCAATTAAGAACAAAATAAAGACTGTTTTCAGTTTTAGGTTGGCGTTAAAGAGGAAAAAGAACAGAAGCAGCAGAGAACAAAAGTACTTAATAATCTAAATCTGCTGACAGAACAAAGACAGAATAGAGAAAAGATAAAAGAAATACATTTATGTGACATATGAAGGGAATAGATTTAATTTAATATGTATAGTTTAGTCAATTATGTGAGTGTTGTCATTTGAATTGAATATATGACATAACAGATGTAGACTAACAGATTGTAATGTGAGTTAATTAATGCAAACTGTCAGATAAACGTCATTATGAGACACACGTTTTGCTAATGTGCTAATAGATTAATAGTATACAGGATACGTGTAAAAGTGTATAAGACATTCTTCCAAAAAAACAAGCGGTTTAAAAGGGGAGGGATCGTCTTATATTCAGGCTCATATAGTAATAAAAATATGTGATTAATGGAGCTTGAATAATCGTACAGGCTGGACTTTCTCCTGATGTATCTGGTATTTTTCCAACCGCAGGATATAACGGTGTGAAGCTGCATCGAGCTCTCTGCACTCAGCAGATGTTCAGCAGCTTCCTGGTAGAAAAAAAAAATCACTCCTCTAATCAAGAGGCTACTCATCTTGTTTACAGAATAGCTTTCATGCTGCAGAGATTAAGCTCTCTGCTCTCCACCTGCCTCCTGACACCGCTGCGCTCCTCTCTACGTGACCCTTGACCTGTCAAACTGGGTTATAAATAAACAGCTAATTGGCCGGAGGGAGTAGATTCTTGCATGTGACGAGGAAACAGATGTACATTCACCTCCACTGTATTGAGGTTGAGACAAATATCCCAAAACATGGACAAATAAAGCAGAAAGTATCTGCATGACTAGAGATAAATGTGTGTTTTTGTGATTTGGATGCTCTGACCCTTTGCACTCACCTTATGTTTAAATGGCAGACATCGTTGCAGTTTCACTTGTAAGCACAGGCCTGCAAACACACAAAACATCAGCATCAGACACAGATACTGATCACACATGATGAACGGAAACATTTCAGCACTCAAGAGGAAAAAAATATCCAGCAGATTAGAGAAGATTATATCAGAATTTATCGACGTCTGCTGGGAAATTATGATGCAGCAAACAGAGAAAACAGCAAAGATGAAGCAGGAAACAGTTAGCGGGCTGATTAATGATGAGAAATTAACTCTGAAGTACTTTTATCTGCTGAAGGATGACGGTGTATTTGGAGATGTGATTGAAAAACATTCTGAGAAGTCTTGTTATTAACTGTTTTTGTGAACTGATTTTCCTTCTCCTAGCATCATGTTCATGTTCTCCAGTCAGTGTTTAGGGTTGGAGTTTGCTGGGAGACTGATGTTTCTTGTCTTCTACAGATTTCAGAGATCGATTCTTATCAATACTGATATATCTGCACTGATCCGTCAGCCTGTCCCATTTACCCGTCGGGCTCTACGATAAGAAAGCTTTGCCGAACGAAGGTATTTTAGACGCGTCATCCGGAGACTAACGTTAGCAAAGTGGAGCTTCAGCGCTGTCAGCTGAGCCGTCTGACAACAGCATACCGACTGTGCTAAATAAATAAACTAAAAGAAAAAAAATGTATAAAAGCTTTTTTGATCCAGTTTGGGATCTTCACATAAGTTTTTGTGAACTTTATTAAACTTTTCTCTCTTCATGTTCTTCAAACTGTCGTCTATCTGCTCTGCATTCTGGTTTATTTCCTCCTCTTGTAGTTTAGTAGATTTTGGTTTCTTTCTTCTTCTCTGACCGATTGGTGCCTGTAAGATTTTCAAGCTAGAAAGAAGCTCTTTGATTCTGACGGACTGACACGAAATCTTGTCATTTACTTTTGATGCTCAAAATCACTGAGAGATTTTCTGCTATCAAACTCCGGAGGGGGGGGGGACCGGCTGGGAAAGGGCAACAAAATGTTCCAAAATGGACCCGGAGATGTGGGACGAACCACCGGCGGCTGCCAGCAGCTGCCCTCCTCGGTGAAGAGAAGGGACCGTTGAGCGCCAGCAGCCCCCTCTGGTCAGGAAATCATCTGCTACACAAAAAGTCTCCCTCCGGCGTTCAGTCAAGAGAGGCCGAGATCACTTCCGACCTCATGAGATCCGTCAGTCATTCACCCAATTAACAACAACGTCCTCTGGGAAAATCTGTCAGTTCACTCAGACTCAATGAACGCTGCGTGCTGACAGCGTACTGAGGCATCCAATAATTAGCGAGTCTACCAGCTCTCTGATTATTCAGTAACGTCTTTTACCATCTTTCCGTTTAATTTTAAAGATCTTAAAGTCCGCCTCCAGTCAAAACTGTTTTTCTTCTTCTTCCTTCGGTTGGATGTTGTTCTCTTCTCGGTGCAGAATGATATACAGAACTGTGCAAAAGTTTTAGGCACTTTAAATTCTTATCCGTTATGCAACGCCATCAGGGAGCCGTCTGATCGTCCCAGATTTATTCTGCAGCGTGACGACGAGCCCGAACATCCAGCCAGAATAATAAAGAACTATCTTCATCATCAAGGAGAACAAGGAGTCCTGCAGCAGACGGTTTTGGCCCCCACAGAGTCCTGATCTCAACATCATGGAGTCAGTCTGGGTTCACATGAAGAGACAGAAGCAGCAGAAGAAGAAGAACTGTGGCGACTTCTCCTCCAAGATGCAGAAACAACCTGAAACATTCGAGAACTGCTGCTGTTTTAAAGACAAAGCTGCTCACAACAAATATTGATTTCATTCAGGTTTCTTCTACTGAACTCAAGTTAACTGATTAAAAAAACAACTATTCATGGCGTTATTGTTAAAAGCATCTTCACTTTACTTTTACTGCCTAAAACTTTTGCACAGACCTGTATGTGTATCTCAGTTTAACATCTGGACGTACCTGCAGGATTTATGACATCATCAGGGCTGCAACTAACGATTACTTTCATTATCGACTAATGAAGATGAAGATGCAGATTAATTTTCCAATCAATCAATCATTTGTTTTGTCTAAAAAAAAAAGTCCAAAAATAGTGAAAAAAATTACAATTATAATATAAAGAAATGTATTAAATCATCATTTTAGAAGCTGAAACCAGCTAATTTTGTCATTTTAGCTTAAAAAATTACGATTGTTAAATTATCAAAATTGTTGCTGATTCATTTTCTGTCAATCGACTGATTGATTAACCAACTAATTGTTGCACACATACACTGAGAACAAGTAGGAGACATCTTGTGTCGAGCAGGAAAACTTTTGACATCAACAATATTTATTATTATTGATATTTATTCATTGATTCTGGGTTTTTACGTGAGGGGAGAAGGAGGAGATGTTGTTGTTTTGAGGATTTTTAATGAGGTAGTTGAACTTTGTTCTTGTTCAATAACCACATCAGACACAAATTATTAGTCAAAACAGTATTTTTATATGTTGTAGAATATATCCGAAAAGGGTCTTTAAAATATATACATATATGCTATATGGCCAAAAGTGTGTGGACAGCCTTGTTGAGATATCGTGCTATAAGCGTCCACATACTTTAAAACACACATGAAGTACGGAGGATTTAAAAAGTCTAATTAAAATTTTAAAAAAGTGAAAAAGAATACACAACACTAAATGCAATACACTTCCACCTCCTTAGTTTTCATGAGGAGGTGGACGGGAGCTTTTTATTTTTCTGAGACAAGAAACTAATTACGTATCGATTTCATTTCTAACTAAGGGAGAATTTTTGGCTCACTGGCTGACATTAATCAATACAGAATTCAATGTCCAGCTAGGCCATAAACAAAGAAACAAACATGCTGTTCTTCTTCTTTCTCTTTCAATAATGCATCCAAAGTTGCAGTTTCACCAAAATCATTTTTTATTTTTCTTAAATATTTTATTTATTTTATTTCCTATTCTGAAAAAGTTCACATTAAAAGTTTCTGTTTTGGGCTTCTGTAGGAGTCGGGACTAAATGTAAAATGAACAGACGGTTTTGAGAAGTGAGTGAAAGACAAAAGGATCCAATTAAAGCAGTAAAGCATGATTATCATGTAGCTGATACTAATTTATATTTAACTACACCAGTGCAGCGCCTGTTCAAAATGAAGCTGTTTGGAGCTGGCTGTTTTATTAAAAAAAAGAAAGATGTGCATCCTAAAATAAAGTGGATTGATCATTTGGGCTCTTAGATTGTTTATTTTCTCTGTCTTCAGTTCAGATTTGAGTGGGTATGTTTTGTCTGTTTTGGTGCTTTACAAACGCCAGTCTCGCAGCATATGACACAAACTGGTTTTGAACTTCCCGTGGGAAGTATTTCCTTCGTTCTACATGCATCCATAATTGTGTATTGGGCTCTGAAGGCTTGACCTACGCTCAACCATGTACCTGAACGCCTCCTGTGTAGTCACTCACTGTTGCTGATCTACTAAACGTGCTACTAATGCTACGCTTTCTGTCTAGACATGAGGTAAGAGTGTCCATTCTTGATTAAAAGCTCTTTTCGCTGTCTGCTTTTCTCTCTTTAGAGCACTTTTTTTTCATGTCACACCTCGTCTCCGGTCTCTCTGACATACTGGAGTGGCAGAGCCCTGAAGCTCTGCCCTGCCCCTGCACAGAGCGGAGCCTCTCACTGATTGCTGGTTTATTCAAAATGTATTAATATTAAACGTATCACGTGTCCAAATTGCACCAAATTCGACACGGCACTCCCTTCTGTCCCCAGCCACACACCCGCCATGTGTGAGGTCGATCAGATGAACGGTTCAAGAGATACGTGAAGGACATACATACAGAGACATACAGAGAGAAACAATTAACTGTCCAATCACAGATTGGGATTAATGCTGCTGATGGCAGCCATGACAGACAGCCTTTCACATTAAAACTGTTTCCTGTTGGCTACCTGGTTGCAGGAACACTACTATTGATTTTACATTTAGTTATTTTTAGTGACTGAGAATTCTCAAAACTGCTGGCAGTCGATCACAAATGTAACTAAATGTGTAATAGTTTCCTTTGGAATCAGCTCGGTGCAGATTTACCGGCATCAGCGTAAGTGTCCGCTGATAAATGACAAGAGGCTGAGCACAGAAATGCCAAAGATATGTTCTGAAACAGTGTCACATCACAAAATAGTGACGAGTTTAGTTTTCAACTGTAAAACCTCCTGATCGCAACCGTTAAAAAACTAATTTAAGGGAACCTTATCAAAAATGTTTATTTATGTTATGGGTTGTGCAAATAAAATTTATATCAGCTGACATATCTATTTTTTGAACTTTCAAATAATAAATATCAGCCTCAAAAATCCTGTATTGGTTGGGCAACAGTATGTATAAGAGTTGCAATGATTAATCAACTAATTGTCAACTATTCTGATAATCACTTAATCGTTTTGAGTAATTTTTTTTAAAGAAATCAATGTCCAAATTCTCCGATTCCAGCTTTCTTTAGTCTTCTTCTAATGTTTATAACTGCTGCACAACAAACTGTCCAAACAGAGTGGAAACATGTCACTGTGAGGCAACCTAAGCAATTAATTTGACGGCAACATTAAAACATGATCATTAAAAAAGGTCAAAACAGTAATTTAAATGTAGCACATGAATTCAAAACTGTCTCCAACTCGCTCGCTCATTATAAAACTCTCCGGATGACTTTGTTTACTATACACCTACGTTATAAATCACGAGTGAAAATGACGGTAATTGGAGTATTTAATTGCCGAGTGACGAGAATAATGTCTATTATTATACGTTCAGCTGGGAGCTCAAGGGCAGACACAGGATACAGAAATAAACCGCTAATTAAACCAGGGTCTGGCCGCAGTCAGGGGTCTATTCCAGCGCTGGACATGTGCCTGCTTAATATCTTCTAGCTAATGGACTTCTGAATCCAATTTACTGTGTGTATGTACAGTGTATGAACAAGAGACAAGTTTTACCCTCCTACCATCCGTTTAGCAGGAAAACTACAGGGGGTGGAAAACTCTGCTTCAATTTTAATTTCATTTTTTCCTTCTTACATGTGTTTTTTTTTCTCAACGCAGATAAAAAAGAGAACTGAGAAACGAGTCAAACAGCTCTGAATATGTGATGAAAAAAAAAAAAGGTTTTGTTCCTGTTGCAGCTCCAGTTCGACTCTGAAATGTAGGAAGTGAGCTCGCTAATCCTACAGCTGCTAACAACAGATTAGACTGATCAACGCTATAACCAGCAGTAAAGCAGTAATGAGGTGAAAGGCTGAACTTTCAGTGAAGCACCCTGAAGTGGTAATGAGGGATCAGCTCCTCAGCTGCTACTTCTAATCTCAACTTTTTTTTTTTTTTTTTTTAAATAGAACTTGCAAAAATTGTGTGTAGCAGCACAGAAAATTAAAGGGTTTTTTAATATAAGGCCACAGTTGCAGTTTATGTGAAAAAAATGTAATTACAAACAAAAAAATAATACGTCACCGAGGGGTAAACTATTCCTCTAAAAGAAAACTACTAAGGGCACATAGTTTTTGTGAACTTTTGTGGTTTGCATAAATTTAATAAGAAAAACAAAAAGAAAGCTGCTGTCAGACTACTGCAGACGTCCCTCCTGAGGACTTTTTGTGGCGTTAATGTGATGTTGTTTCCCGGGTAACAGCCCAAAAGTCCAAAAGGCTACATAAGAGAAACAAGCAAGTAGGAGGCTGCGATGTTTAAATGAGACATATTCTGCACATTTCCAGGTCTATATGTTTTATTCTGGGGCTCTACTGGAATATCTTTGCGTAATTTACAGTTAAAAACTTCTTATTTATCTTCTACTGGTCCTTTATGCAGACCCTCAGTTCAGCCTCTGTCTGAAACAGGCTGTTTTAGCTCCTGTCTCTTTAAGGCCCCGCCTCCTGATGAACCCACTCTGTTCTGATTGGTCAGCTTCCTCAGGCTCCAGAGCATGGATGTATCATAAGAGCTGGATACCGGACTAAAAATGGCGCCCATTCAGTCCTATAGGAATTGCTCACCTGGCGCATACCCCAAAACAAGTTTCTAGCTTCCGAGTTTGCTTCCGCGTTGTGCGGCCCACTGAATATGCGCAGTGGTGTTTCCCCCGCTGGCCCCGCCCACAAGTTCCTGCTCGGCCCATAGACTTTACATTGTGATGATGTCACGGATTTTCGCTTTTCTCGGCTCGAGGAAAGTTTTACAAACATAAAACCTTCATGGATCAAAAGTTCAAAATAGAAAGAGTCATAATTGACGTTGTTTGCAGTTCGAGGCGTCCTGTCAACAGTTTTACAGACGTCTCTTCTACAATGGTGGTCTATGGGGAAAACCCTTTTTGGGCCGCAGGGAGATTTTGAGCTGCAATACCGCGAGCGACCACTGGGAAAAATTGGCTGCAAGGCTGAGTGGCAGCGCCCTATCCAGCTCTTATTATACATCCATGGCTCCAGAGGCTACGTAAATATCTATAGTAGGATTTCAATTCTTTTTCTCGTTCTTTACTGGAAACTTCTCAAATCCATCCGTACATGTTGGAGCCTGAATCAGATCCAAAATATGAGAGTGAACAACATGAACAACCTCAGCAACAAAGATTAAAGATTGGACAGATATTTATGGACATTATGAACTTATCTCGTCAGGAAAGTCAAAAAAAAACATTGCAAGTGAAGCGTCAGGGTAGCTGAACTCTGGGTTTGGTCTTCAGGAGCATTTTTACATACGTTCATGTTGAACTTTGACCGTGTTTCACATCATATCAGGATATAAATAACAGACAATCACAAAGAGCAGAATATGTCTCCTTTAACATACTGGTGTGACAATGAAATATGATCCAGGAAATCCAGTTTGAGTAACAGATTTGGTTTGTAATACTCATGGACAGGATATTGCGACTGTTGAACTATTGAAGGATTTCACAACTATGAAAACTTATAACTGCAGCAACTATTTTATTTCCCGTCTCATCATGTCTGATGTCATGTTCAGTATTTCTGTAGCATCTGTTAAGTTGTTTGAGGATGTGAAACAGTGTAAACATTGAGACGCAAGAAACATTTCAGAAAAATATTCTGATGATAAAGTGAATTAAAAGTAAAAAACGATCGTGAGGTAAACAGCAGAAATCCGGCATTCATGCTACAAAGTAATTCACCAGAAATGTTCTCGCTGCTGATTCAACTGTTCTTCTGTGACGCTGACAAACTGACTCCATTTACCTGAATGAGAGGGCTGCGTTCTTTCACACAGAGCTGACGTCAGTGTGAATGTTTCCTTAGTCGACTAACAGAAAATGAACAAAAACAATTTTCATATAAGATGAAATCTTAAAACAAAGATGAACTGGTTCCAGCTTTTTTAAATGTGAGTATTTGCAGGTTTTCGACGTGTTTCCATCCACCTGTTTTTATTTGCACTTTCAATTTGCGCATAAAAACCTGAGAGTAAATGCAGCAAACTTGAAAGAAATCTCAATATATTGCAAGAAAGTTTTTACGCTTGGTTGAGGTAGAAAAGATGGCGTATCGATAAACGTAAAATGCGATAAAGTGCAACGTAAACAAAGAGCTGAAAACATCAGATCTGTGTGGAGCGATGAAGAGACTGTAACCTTCCTCAAATGTCATATTTCCCGTCACGTTTTCCATCGTTTGAGCTTTGACTGCCGCTCTTTTAACGATATCATCTCATCGTGTCTTCTTCTTCTGCAGTGGGTTAACGGCACCGATATTCTGGAGATTCGGTTAAAATCTGCGGCTTATGATATCAAACTAACTATCACCTCTCTAAGCTGCCTGCTCCTACCGAACCGTCTACTTACCTCACTTGGATGTTGCCATAACAACAACTCAACAAGACCTTTTTATTGGGAATGTTTAGTGAATTATTCCTTCCTCCATTAAGTGCTATTTCAATATGAACATTGAATAAAACAACTCCCTGTAAAGCAAAAAGGCTGCTAATAAATTAACTACTATACAACTATATTTAACACTGTCACATAATATCATTAGCTGCAGCTTTAATCCTTCCATCTCTTGTGTAAATGCTGTGATTAAAGTATTACACCCAGTTTCAACAACATCAATTAAAAACAGGAAAAAGTGAGAATATAAACAGGTTTTTTTTTCTTTCTTTTGTCAGAACAAAGCGCTGCATCTCTTCCTGTCTGACATCATCAGCAGTGATCAGATTAAACCCTGAATAAACCTGAACGCTGCAAGAATAGAAACAAGTCTGACATCTCAGCCGACATCTGCGTTGAAAGCCTTTTGAAATAAGACAGACAGAAGTCTCAGTGTCAGCCTTTAGAGGCACAGATCAGATCATGTCGTGGTGTCCGTTGTGTTATCAGCAGAGTGACTCACCAATCAGAGTAGCCAGAGAGCAGTGAGGCACGGTGGGAGAGAACTTGATAATGATGAGGTACTCGTCCTCCCCGAGCTCCTGGACCTCCACGCATTTCTCCGTCACCACATCGAGCTCTTCCAGGGTGTTGGGCTTCTCCGGGTCACGGATCGATCGGATCACGTCTGATAAGACGACGGGAAACAAGACGTGTCGTTGTTGACTACAGCAAACTTTATGTCTGATGTTAGAAAGCAAGTAGTGACTAAAGAGCGTCTAAAACCACTGAAAACATTTACCTGAAACTTAATTAAAGAGAAGATGCAGAATAAATAATCTAATATAATAAACCAAAAAACATATTAAGAGACTGATGATCACTTCTTAAAATTACTGCATTTATAATTAACTGATAATTAGAATGGTGTTTAATATGTAAAAACAACATAAAATACACCTTTTGTAGTAGTTTGATGTTAAAACATTAAATAATTTTATCTGCCTGAAATGTTTAGTCAGAAGACTTTTAAAATGTTTCAAGGATCCGCAGAAAAAATAAAGAATAATCTGATGACAAGATAAGAAATGACTGTTTTCTAAATCCATTGTTTTACCCCAGTAAAGATAAAATACCAGTTTTGCACCAGTACCAGTCCCAGTTCTACCATTCACTCTAACTCCACTCAATAAATCATCTATTTGAGTTGTGCGTCAGTGATAATCCCAATATACACACCAAACTACTCAGAGAATTAACTGTTTAAGTTGTGTAACAGTAACAGTCCCAGTAGGTGCTGATCACTGCAGCTACACTGAACTCTAATCAGAACATTAAATGAAACCAGTTCCAGTATTGATTGCAATAACTATTGTTCACTGTTGTTGAGTTCTGTACCTGCATTATACCCAGTAAACAATCACTCCATTTAAACCAAACTACATTCAGAAAATCATCATGTTTACTTTGTCTTCAGTTATGTTACCTGTTATAACTAGTTAATACGTCTCATCTTACGATGAATTATAATTTAACTGTTTAACACATGATTCATTCATCTATCAGCAAAGAATCATTTTAAATTTTCAAAACTAGTTAACCTTTCTTATCTTGAGTCATGAAGTGTGGCTGTAGTTAGAGCATATTTGTCAAATATCACAAATATTTTATTAAAAAGTTGGTTTGTGGATGCAGAAAGTAACACAAGAAAACACTTTTTGACAGGATTTTAAGTAGTCAGACTGCTGTGTAGCTGTTCCAACAACAACAACAACAACAACAACAACAACAACTGCCTGTACATTACTGGAGTCTTGAGTATTATCTCCAGTGATTGAAAGTAACTAAGAACATTTACTGAAGTACTGTACTAAAGTACAAATTTGAGGTGACCCTTTGGAGGGTCACGACCCCTAGGTTGGAAACCACTGGACTAAACTAGCTAACAGTATATAAAGTGATAATAATATATCAGTCAGAGGGACCAAACTCCTACTTTTACTGCAATACTTTAACTACATCAAGCTCATAATACTTATGTACTTTAACTGTAGTAGGATTTTTCGTGCAGGACTTCTACTTTTACTTGTAATGGAGTATTTGTACTTTACTGCATTAGTACTTTTACTTCAGTAAATAATCGGAGTTCTTCTTCCAGCTCTGTTGGTTGTGGGTTAGTATTTGCAGTAAAGGCCTGTTTACTCACCGTACACTTCTAACGCTTTCTCCTCCATCTTCTTGGTCTTCAGGACATTCCTGGTATCCACAAGTCCAGAAAACTGTAAAACCTTGTTGACAGTTATCGACAGAAGGCTGAACACTATTTCCATTTTTTAGAAAGCGCCATCATAAACACGAGCGACAGTAGTGACTTTGACAGGAAAACAGACGCAGCTGAAGCTGACCAGCAGCGCGCAGATTACACAGATCGATAACGTATTGGGATTAATATCAACAGCCACAGTCGGTATATAATCCAGTTTTCGCGCAATTTGGAGATCGGTGGATTTTATCGCAGCCAACGAACGTCACTGTGTCGCTTCCGCTTCCTGTATTTTGGTTTCTGGCAAAAGCAATCGATGACAGATCCAGAGATGATGCTATCGATCAATACTGATCAGAATCAGAATCTGTTTTATTAGCCAAGTATGCAAAGATACACAGAAGGGAATAAAGAATACAGATAGAGCAAAAGTACGGTAATAATGATAATTAATTAAATAAACAAAATAAGATTAGGAATTAAATTTAAAATTAAAATTTAAAGTCCATTTACACAATGGATCATAATATCTGTGAAATCGAATAAAAAACTTGGAAAAAAATATGGACTGTGGTAAGGAGAAAGAAATTAAGTGTGTTAAATGAATATTATTTCATTATATTATCACATTATTTGATATTACATTACTTTAACACTTGTATTTAGCATTTATAAGCACTATATAAACATTTAACAAATGGTTTATAAAACACAATAATGTAGTTTTTCATTATTGCTGATTAAAAGGACATTCTTAAATCTTTATTTTCTTCCATATTCTTTATTTTCTCTTTATTTAACTTTATTCTTTATGCATTTGTCATCAATTATAATATCTCTCATGAAGACATATTTTATATTATTACAACTATGTTTTACTATATCGTCATTCATGTTTTAATATTTATATAGCATCCTTCATGTACGAGTGCCCACAAGAGGAGTTATAGTTGTTGAAAAATGTATTAATGAACACTTATATTTGCTTACAACTATATTGTGTGGTATTATAGCCCATTTCTAAAATATTTATAGATATATGAAAATCCCTTGATTTTGACATGAAAAACATGTTTCACTCTTCATCTGGGCTCCTGACTGTTGTTTCAAGACAGACTTGAAAAATTGTGAACCTGCCCTTGAATTGAATTTTCAACCTGTGACACAATACTGTCACCCTGAAATTTCACACTAGTTGACTGAATTGTTGGTTATTCTTTATTTTTAAGCAAAAAAATATTCATGCATTTGCGCTGAAATTTGGCAGATTTTTTTTATTTATTTAATAACAAAATGAGGATTATTAAATTAACATCCTCACTCGATTAAGTTGACTGTATTATATTTTTGCGTTTTTCTATTGGTCAGAAGCGGTCAGCTGACAGCAGAAGACTGGACATGTGACTACCTGGACTCAGATGCTGTTTACATGACAGGAACATCTCTGACACTTTTGCTTTCATCGCTGTCTGGAGGCGTTTACAGGACCATTTCTTTTTTAGAAAATGTCTCGTTAGTCAACAGTTGAACCCGCAGTCTGTGTGAAACGTTTTGCATCCAACGTGTCAAGATGTTGGAGGCTCAGCGGCCGGAGAAGATCTCCATCGAGGTGTCTGTGATCCCGGAGAACCAGCACTGTGGGGAAGTTGCGGACATCCAGAAAGCTGAACTGGCCCCCGCAGGCTCCCTGCTCGGCTGTCTGGATGCCGGGGGGAGGCTGGTGGTCTGGGACCCGGCGGACAGAGAGGCTCCTCCGGCTACAGTGGACGGCTGCTACGGAGAGTGAGTCCGACCGTGTGAACACCCTTCCTGTTAGCAAAATACCAGTGGTGACAAGGAATAAGTACATCTACTCAAATACTGTACTTCTGTACAATTTTGAGATACTCTACTTTACTTGAGTATTTCCATTAATCATCTCACGACCCCTCAGATGTATCTGCTGACCCTTTGGAGGGCTCCGACCCCTAGATTGGGAACCACTGGACTAAACTAGCTAACTGTATATAAAGTAGTGTAAACTAGCTCCACCTCCAGCAGCTACAACAGTAACATGCTGCTCTAACACTGATGCTTCACTATTAATAATCTAATGATGTCATATATAATAATATATCAGTCAGAGGGACCAAACCACTACATTTACTGCAATACTTTAACTACATCAAGCTCATAATACTTATGTACTTTTACTGCAATACTTTAACTACATCAAGCTCATAATACTTATGTACTTTTACTGCAATACTTTAACTACATCAAGCTCATAATACTTGTGTACTTTTACTGCAATACTTTAACTACATCAAGCTCATAATACTTATGTACTTTTACTGCAATACTTTAACTACATCAAGCTCATAATACTTATGTACTTTTACTGCAATACTTTAACTACATCAAGCTCATAATACTTATGTACTTTTACTGCAATACTTTAACTACATCAAGCTCATAATACTTGTGTACTTTTACTGTAGTAGGATTTTTCTTGCAGTACTTTTACTTGTAATGGAGTATTTTTACATTGCTGTATTGGTACTTTTAATTAAGTAAATAATCTGAGTTCTTCTTCCACCACTCTTTGGACTTGGTTAATATTTACAGTAAAGGCCTGTTCGAGTGTTGCTCACTGTACATTTCTAACGCTTTCTCCTCCATCTCCTTGGTCTTCAGGACATTCCTGGTATCCAGACATGAAGTAGTTTAAACTAGCTTTACTTTTAATTTTAAGATTAATCAATAATAATAATCATGGTGGCAACTGATTCGTGTTCCTCACAGAAGTAGCTTGATCAGGACAGTCAGAAGACAACTTACTAACTAGAGCTGCAACAATAAGTCATTTAAGCAATTAGTTGTCAACTATTAAATTAATTGGCAACTATTTTGATAATCGATTAATCATTTGGAGGAAAATATTTTCTGGTTTCTTTAGTCCTCTGTGACATTAAACTGAATGTCTTTGGGTTGTGGACTGTTGGTCGGGACAAAACAAGACATGTGAAGACATCATCTTGGGCTTTGGGAAATAATGATTGACATGTTTATATAGACCAAACAACTACTCGATTAATCAATCATGAAGTAATCGTTAGTTGCAGCCCTATTATTAACAGTACATTTCCATTCCTAGCTTCTCCTGGGAGGAGGTGAGCGTCCACAGTCGAGGCGCCAGCAACTTCAGACTGCTGGCTGTTGGATCTCAGTGCAACCTCAAGCTGCTGGAGGTAGAAACAGAACGACCAGCCTCCATTTCTCTGCTCTCTGTCTATGAATATCCTGCAGACCGCCTGCTGCAGACTGTCAGAGAGAAGGACCACAGTGAGTACCACAATCAGTTCACCCTCACAGGATCAGACTCCAGTCCAAGCACGGAGGTCTGCTACTGCAGCAAAGCAAAACTAAGGACACTGAAACAGAAATGATGCTGCAGAATCAAAATCACATGTACCAGACACAGACATAACTGTAAATGATATAGTCATATATATTAATATGCATATACACACACTGAGCACTTTATTAGCAACACCTGTGCAATCTAATGCAATCTCATACAACAGCTCCTACATTAATTCTACCTTTACGAATCATAATATTTATTAATGACCGAGTCTTTATTTTCAGATGTGTGTGAGCTGCAGTCGGTGCGTGTGTTGTCGTTTTCTGCTGGCCGGTGCTGCGTGCTGCTGAACGGCGCCTGGCTGCTGCAGCTGCAGTGGCAGCAGACGGAAGAGGAGCTGCAGACGTTAACCTGCTGCAACATCCAGCCGACTGACAGCAACAGACACAGTGCCGTCCACCACTGTGTGTGCAGAGAAACCCTGTTCATCCTCAGCTCCACTGGACTTATATGTATCCTCAACTCACTAAGGCTGAATCTATTCTAATACTAATACGAATAATACAAACACCACTACTAAATGTAATAATAATATCACCATTGCGGCTGTAGTATGTGGTGCTATTTAACTTGATTGCATTATACTGAGAAATGTTTAGTCTCATTGGTATAATTTGGGTGGCTAGATAAACTGAAAAACAAACTAATCAGATAAACTACAGTAAGGTGAACTAATCAAAATGCAGATAAGTTAAACTAAATGAAACTTAAGTAAACTAAAGTAAACCAAGCTATTTTAGTTAAATTATTCCTAAATAAAACTAAGCTGTTACTGAATAAAGTTCAGTTACATGAAATTAAACAAAACCAAATGAAATTAATTGACTAGCAATTAATGTAAGCTAAACTAAAATAAACTAGTCAAGTGAAGTAAAGTTATATTTAATGAAACTGAGCAAACTAAAAATAAGCTAACTAATTTAAAACAAAGGAAATTCAGTGACTTGGTTAAACTACAGTAAGTTAAACTATATGAAACTAAGCCAAACTAAACCAAGTGTAAAGCTAAACTAAATAAAACTGCAAAAAGAAGCTAAATTGAGCTTAGTTACATGAAAAGTAGGCTAAATTAAATGAAAGTTATCCTTGAGGAAACTAAGCTAAATAAAATAAAGCTAAATTAAGATAAACTAAGTTGAACTAAACGAAATGGAGAAAGCTAAAGATGAGCTAACTAAGCCAAAACAAATGAAATCCAATGACTTAGATAAACTAAAGTAAGCCAAACTAAGGTTAAGTAAAATAAAATAAAATTTAATGAAACTGCAGAAAAGCTAAATTAAGCTAAGATACATGAAACAGAGTTTAACCCAATGAAGGTGAATAACTTACTATAGCTAAACTAATGTAAGCTAAATTAGATGAAACTAGATTAGCCTTGAGGAAACATAGCTTAATCAAATAAAACTAAGTAAACTTAACTAAGTTGAACTATGAAACTGAGCAAAGTATGCTAACTAAGCTAAACCAAATAAAACTTAATAAAGTAGGCTAACTTAAACTAAACCAAGCTCAAGTATACTAAACTAAGTTAAAATAAAAGAACAACCTGAGCTAAATAAAATAAAGGTGAGTAACTAAGCTAACCTTAAGTTGGCTAAATTAAATGAAGCTAAGTTATCCTTGAGCAAGCTAAGCTAAATTAAATAAAATGTTAAAGTAAACTAAGCTACGCTAAATGAAACTGAGCTAGACCTGATGAAATTAAGTTAAATCAAGTGAAGTAAAATTAAGAAATAGAAAAATAAGCTAGCTTTGAAACTGAGCTAAAGTAAAAAACATGAATAGAACCAAGCAAAAGGTAATTAAACTGCGACTGATTTTAACTATTTGAGCTCGAAAGTTCATTCTTGACTTTGAAAACAGTGTTATTTGAAAAATACTTGCTAGCTTTTTCTGGGCTTTTAATCACATCTCATGGTCTTCCTCAGCTAACTGAGTTTTTAAAATCTTAACTAAACCAAGAAAACTATATGAAACTAAGCTAGCCTTGATGAAAATAAGATACAATAAACAAAACTAAGTTGAAGTAAATCCAATTAAATTTAAATACACACAACTAAACTGATAACTAATCTAATCTAACCTGAATCTAGTCTGACTCTTTGTAAACTATCTGTTGATCCATTAACTCTGACCTCCAGCTGTTTGTAATATCACTGATGGCGGTCTGCTGGCCACCGTTGACCTTCCTGCCTACCTGAGCTCTGGCCTGGCAGAAGAGGAGCTCGTCTCCTCCTCATCCTCCTCTTTCTCCTCCTCGTCCTCCTTCTGTTTCCTCCAGGTGTCGGCTGATCTCAGTACAGCTGTAGCCGTCACTCAGTCTCACAACGCCATCGCCGTCGACCTCAACCACTACTTCAGGTACTGCAGCAGGAAAATAAGCAGAAACCCCCTAATTTTGGGGGTTAGTTTGCAATGATGGAAGAAGAATTCAGATCCTTTACTTAAGTAAAAGTACATAAGTATTAGTAGCAAAATGTGGTTAAAGTAGTAAAGAAAAAGTACCAATTCATCCCTCTGACTGATATATTATTATATATGACATCATTAGATTATTAATAGTGAAGCATCAGTGTTAGAGCAGCATGTTACTGTTGTAGCTGCTGGAGGTGGAGCTAGTTTACACTACTTTATATACAGTTAGCTAGTTTAGTCCACTGGTTCCCAACCTAGGGGTCGGGCCCCTCCAAAGGGTCAGCAGATAAATCTGAGGGGTCGTGAGATGATTAATGGGAGAGGAAAGAAGAAAAAACAAAGTTCTGATACACAAATCTGTTTTCAGTTTTTGGACTTTTTCTCTAATCTTTGATTTTTGCTGAAATATTGGATCATTTGAACATTTATTGAAATGAAAGCATGTGAGAAGTTTAGAGGGAAAAATCACTATTTGGTGGAGCTGTTAACAACTCATAGACATGTGAAATGTGACCCCGACTACACACTGCTTTTTGTAAGACGTCAAAAGCCAAAAAGGTTGGAAATCACTGGTTTCATCTTTAACAATGTGTTGTATTTTAAAAGGCCTGTTTGTCTTTCTGCCAAATGGTCTGATGTGACAGTTCCTGACTCAACTGGAGGAATATTAAACCGATTCACTACAACAAACACATCATTTAACTGCTCTCCACTCTGACTCATCTGCAGTTTAATGATGCCCAGCAGCAGACTGAGACTGACTCACTGACACCAAAACAAAACAAGCTTCACATTGATATACTGTCTTCCAGGATTTATCCAGACCACCTGCTGTGTGCTGTCCCCCCTGCTCGCCTCCCCCTCCGGCCCCAGAATCCAAGAGATGAGGACAGCCTGCCGAGCTCCAACTGCAGCCTCGCCGCCCTCAGATCGACCTTCTGTACTGATCGGTAAACTACTGAACACCACGCAGACTTCACTTCTATTGATTATAGCCCTGAGATAGCTGCCAGCGCAAGATTTATGTTTAGATTTGTTATGTTATCGGAGCTCACGAGTGCAAGAACACCTAAAGACAAATGTTACGATAATACATCTTGATGAAGATGACACTGTGTCCAGACACTGATGAAGACATATTATCTTAACATTTGTCTTCGGGTATTTTTGCACTTTGTCACCTTTTTTTGCACAATGTAATTTACTCACAGAGACTAAACACCTGTTGCCAATCATTGAGGAGGACAGAACAAAGGAACAACTGGATGTTTTATTGCCTGAATGGTAGGAAATCAGTCTGGGATGTATTTAAAATACTTGAAGCTCAAAGGATAGGTTCACATTTCTCAAGTCTGTCTTATAACAATATCCATGTGCCTTTTAAAATACATTTTTGCACAGAAGAAGGACTTTGTCTTCCATCACTTAAATTGAAAGGGAAGAATTAGTATCCTTTAAAGCATATTTTTTAGTATGAAGCTAAGAACATTATATGATTGGTCACTTGCTAATGTCATGCGTCCACAGTAGCTTTTTCAGGTTGTTTAGGTAAAGATCTCCGGCCTTTACAGCAACACCTCAACAACACTTTCTCTCCTTTGTCCTCTTTCAGCTGACAAATAACTAAACTGTTCATCACAGCCGACATGTGTTGAGCAGCGGGACAGACAGTCTGGTTCTCCTGCTGTGTCTCAGCTGGATCAACCTCATATTACTTTTTTATTCCTGTTTTGTCTGACAACTGAACAAGCATGAAACGGCAATTTTATCATAGCTCATAAATGCCTCTTGTTACTCCTCTCTGTTACAATGACGACAGCTGTGCTTTGTGATCGGCTCTATCGACATTGTGGAGTAAACACAGAAAGATGTCTCGACTGTGTTTTGGCAAGAATATGCACAGTTTTCCTACAGTTTGGTTTAACATGTACATGCTAAAATGTGAAGCAGATTTCGGCACAGTGTAAACATATGCAAAGGCTCAGCCGGCGCACACTCATTTTACCATTTGCACCTCATCATATGTTGTCATTGTAAGCAGTTATCATGTGTTTGTCTGATAGATAATATTAAAAACTGAATCCTGATCTTCTATACAGAATTTTAATGATTTCACTAATAAACCTGTGAACTCTTCACCTGCAGCTCTTGGGAAGCTCGTCTGGCCTCCATGTTCAGCAGAGCCCAGCAGCCTGTGCCTCCCCCAGCCTCCTCTTCCTCCTCCTCCTCCTCTTCCTCCCAGCCCGCTGGGACCTGCTGGTCCTCTTCGCTCCCCCACCTGGAGTCCCACCAGGCTCTGTCCTCGGCCCACAGCAGAGTTCCTCACGGCGGGGTGACCGTCGCTTTCTCCGTCCCAGAAGCGTCCAAGCTGTCTCTGCTCACCGTCTCCGAGTTCTCGGCCCTGCTGACCTTCGTATCCACCGGCAACAGACAGACCACAGTGGCCTTATGGGATCTGGAGTCGGGGAGTGTGAGCTATCACCAGGCGGAGGGTGAGGCGGCTCCGGTTCAGCGCTGCGGAGAGCAACATCACAGACTGCTGCTGAAGAGTAAGACGGCCTCTAACGTACAGTAAACCTCAGCAGTAGGTTAGACTAAAAATCTACTATAATCATCTTTTTACAGTCTTTATAGTCTTTGTTCCTGTTGTTTATAATAACATTTTACTCACCAAATTCATTGAGTTCTTGGGATATCATGAAGGTCATAAAGGTCCAACAGGGCAGGAACACAAACAGTCTCTAAACAGAACTGCAACTTCAGATCTCAGCAAAAAATGTAGTAAAATGTTCTCAGAACTGGTAGGAATTATGGCTGAAACTACAAACTAATGTTGTTTAAAAAAAGAAGAAGAGTAAAACACATTTGTGCGAGGTTGCAATTAGCCCCACTTTGTCATGTATTAGCAAACATTTGGGTCACAGAAGTAACCATCAGTTTCTCTAAAAGATAATTAACCAGCGATGTTTGAAACACCCCAGAAGGTCGTTTTAAAAACACTCAAAGCTGCTTTGAATCCAGAATCCTCAAAGACTTTTCTAACCATCTGGATGTAAATATTCCATCTAATGTCTGCTGGACAATAAAAAAGATTTTTAATCCGTAAGTTGTGACCCTGTTTTCTCTCTGGTAGCTGGAGGGATGCGTCTTTAGAGGTGCCACTTGGCAAATGAGCTAAAAATATTTTTTATCATGCAGCAGATGGAATATTTTTTTAATCCAGATGGTTAGAAAAGTCTTTGAGGATTCTGAAAATACTGTCAGATAAGCAGTAAATGTTTTTGAATGACCTTCTGGGTTTTTAAAACATCACTGATTAATTATCTTTTGGAGGATCTGATATATGCCAAGACATGAGAGACAGAGGCTGAGGTTAGGTTGTAATTATCTGTTTTTTTATGTCTGTCTTTCTGAAAAAATGTCAGTTTAAATTCTCATTATATCCATGAACTTTTTGTATGTATGTACTTTTTGTTCTCTGCTTCTCTGTGTTAAATATTGTCGTCTTGTAGAGGTGTCTTCATCTAAGTTTAATTCCTGTTGTCTGCTGACACTCGCTGTCTTTATGTGTCTCCAGAGTCCGGCGTGTTCCAGGTCATGTTCTCAGTTTCCCAGCAGGACTTGCTCAGCAGGTTGATGTTGTTCGGCAGTGCGGCAACAGTAGACGCAGTGTGTCACCTGAACAGCTGGGGGCGCTGCTCCATCCCCATCCACGCCCTGCAGGTAGGAAGGAGGCAGCGCTCACCTTTACTGACCACGAAGTGTATCACCACGACCTCCTGGTGACCTCTAGATGGTTTTGTGTTTTGCAGGCCGGTCTGAAGAACCGTCAGCTGGACACGGTGGATTTTTACCTGAAGAGTAAAGAAAATGTCCTGAACCCTTCGACGGCGTTCGGCTCAGCTGATCAGCCGGCAGCCTCCACGCTCAGCCTGACAGACAGTACGTGTACAGACATCATAAACTCTCAATAAAACACTTCTTATAATTATAGTCTGTCCTGCCGCTATCATATGAAACTAAACTAAAGCCCAATAGTTACATTTAGGAGCCAATATCAATATTTTTTAAATATCATAGTTTGAAAAAATCAGTTTTTATTTTTTTAACATAAACATTACAAACAGTTTGATAAGAATTGCTTCAGTTTGGTTATTAAAGAACAAAGGAATAAAACAGTATTATATAATAATACTGTTTTATATATGTTTATATATAGCTGCAGTTTCTTGTTAAGTCAACATATACAGATACTGATATAAACGTGGTTAATTAAAATTAGCAGATCATATTGCCCTTACGAAAAAAGCACATTTGAAATTCAGTCTTTCACATGTGAACTGAGACATTTCACATGTGATGTTGTGATTTTACATGTGTATCTTAAAATTCACATGTGAAAAAAGACAACATGTTTTTAGCTTTACATGTGAAAAAGATAATGTCACATGTGAAGTGAAACATTTCATAAGATGTTGTGGTTTCACATGTGAACCTAAGTTTCACATTTGGAAATCACATGTGTATCTTAAATTCACATGTGAAATGTCCGAAAACCACATGTGCCACTGAATATTTCACATGTTAAAACACATGTGAGTTATCACATGTGAAACAGCACTTCACATGTGATAACTCACATGTGTTTTTTTCATAAGGGTGGCCATTTGGTTGGAACCTACTAGAACATCTCAGAGACATTTTACTACATTGACTAATGTAATCTTTCATTTTAATCATGTTATTTTTTTCTAGCATTTATTTAAAGGCCCTTTTTGTGATATTAGAACATTTATGACTCCCTGTTGTGGTGTCACCCCTCCCCCCATGTAACCCAAGGAATTGATATGAACGGACTGAAAACACATAGATGTTCATTTTTCTACAAATACAAACTTATGCCATCAGAGTAATCAATACAAATCTAACAGGTAGTGGCTTTGATAATTGCAGTTGGGTTGTGTATACTGATATTTTGCTGATATTTGTGTCTGCAGGCGTGCAGGAGTTGTGTCCTGCGTTGGACCTGCTGTGTTCGGCCGTCAGAGACTCAAACAGTGAAGCTCAGAGCCGACAGTTCTCCGAACAGCTGCTCAACATCACCATGAGCTTCGTCAACACACAGATCCGCTCCGTCCTGACAAACACACACCGTAAGACAACACACACACACACACACACACACACACACACACACATGTCTCCGTCCACAGCTGTAGATACAGACTGCAGTTTTAACCCATTTTCATTCATGCAGACGAGGACGCGGACGTGCAGAGCTGCGTGGACGTTCTGGACCGGTACGTTACTGAACTGAGGCGCTACATGAAGAAATTCCCCTGGCCTGCAGGGGGCGACACCTCCAGCACCGACAGCACTGCTCCTGCTGAGGAGGAGGCGCAGGAGGACGAGTGGGAGCTGCTGTCCACAGAGGTGACATTTAGTCACGTAGTTTAAATTTCTGTCTTTGTTTTACTGTTTTTTTTGTGAGGAAAAATGTTGATTCGTGTTCATGTTTTCATCAACTGCATCTATATGTTTGCGTGCTGCAGGAAGTGGTCCGTCAGTCCATCCTGACCAATCAGATTCCCAGAGCTCAGGCCGTCCTGAGGAGGCGGAGCCAGCCGGAGCAGCGGTTGTCGTCTCTGAGGACGGAGGGTCTGCGTCAGGTCTTCTCCTGCCTGCAGCAGCGAGACCTGCAGACCGCCAACACGCTCCTCACCAACATGGTGAGCCTGATTTATACCCTCAATATGTGAATAAAGTTAAACTGACGGGTGACTTTCATCATCGTGATCAAACATTAAACTGCAGATATTTTGTTTTTTCAGGGTTTCAGCGTGAAGCAGCAGCTCCACAGTATCTGCCTCTACACCGACGACAAGGAGCTCAGGGAGTTTGTGGTGAGTCTGGTATTTTACAGTAAACACAAGCTTCTTCACACCCGACAGCATCGTTATTTATTCATCTGTTTAACCGTAAAATACAGTTTAATTCAGCTTTCAGTCTTTTTTGGGGAGACACATTATCCATACAGACCACATTGATTAACACCTGTGTGGATTTTCCATAATTCTTCCTACAAATATCATCCAAATCAAAGTTATTCATATGTAAACAATTTACAACATGTGCTGGTATCAGTGATGCTGCAACATGTAATGACATTTCACATTTCAAAATAATTGATTTGTCTCTTAAGCAGCAATTTGAAGCGAGTTTGCCAAGACAATTTATTTACACAAATAAAAATAAAACATAAAAATATAAATATGACAATATTAGAAAGAGTTGAAATAAGTGCAGAACAAAGATGTCTCATATTTAAATAACTTTGGTGGTGGTATGTGTTCTCTAATGATCTATTTCAATAAGTTTCAGTTGACAGATTACACTTTTTTTTGGAGGTTTTAAGAATTTTTTGTGCTTTTGTTCCATTTTATTAACTCCAAACTGCCCAGTTTTCAAGCTAATCAGTCCCTCCAGGGTTTCGCAGAGTTTTTTTGTGGTTATTGCAGCCAAAAATGCAGCAGCTTTTCTCAAAAATTAAAATCTGTGATGTTTTATCTGCTCTTTCTGTGGTAAAATTAGGAAAATAGGAATCGGGAAAAAGTGCAAGCAAAAGAATATAAAATCATTTTATTAAAACTACTGTAAATGAAGGATCATATGTAATCACTTCCTTTGGTCAAACGCATACTGCATATCACAGAAACAGCTTTATTCCAGGGCTGATTTTTTAATTTATTGTCTGAACATGAGAACGATGGGCTCAAAGTTATATAAAAAAGAAAATACTGTACTTGAGTTCCATTTATATCCTTGCTGAATGTGCGATGTGATGACGTAGCGGTCTGTTACTTTGGCCATGTCATGCAGAAAGGTTGCAGTAATTTAGCAAAATTGCAAGCTCTCGCAAATATTGCAGAGATTTCTTTAATTTGCGTTAATTATTGAGATTGCAAATTGCAGTTTCCTGGAGGGACTGTCTAATGTCAAGTTTTTTTTAAAAGCTTCCTGAAGAGTTGAAATTTCTCCTGACTGCAGCACCTGATTTACTGCTCTCCGCTGTACGTCTTAACTAGCGCTCTGATTGGTTGATTGCTCAGGTTGAGGAGCTGTTGAAGAGGAGTTACTTCCCTGAGGAGGAGATGAAGAGTGTTGAGTTCATCAGGGAGATGGAAAAGCTGGGGTCGCTGCCGGCGTCCCGCTGCCCAGCGAACGCCACGTCACAAAGGTAAAAGATGAATACACTGAATCTCATAACACTGCAAATATACAGCACATCCCGTGGCTATGGTTACCATAGCAACATTAAAGCCTTTCAACAATACAAGTACGCCCTCAACACAGCTCGGTCCACCTACTGTTCACATACAGTCTGGCTCCCAAGGTTCTCTTTTCCGTAATAAACCAATTTCTTAAACCAACAGACAACAAGTACAACAAAAATACACACAACAGCATGTTACTGTATGCAAACATAACTGCAGCTCTCTTGCTGAAATTAAATCATGGGAGACAACTTTCTCAAGCTAAATCGTGATAAATCCGATATATAATCATCAGGAAAAGAAAAAAACATTTGTAAACCAAGTGTTCAGGGCAGCTGAAACTGTTTTTTGTACCAGGCTGTAAACATGTTTATTTCTGCTGTAAAGTTGGGCATTTTAACATGGGGGTCGATGGGGATTGACTCGCTTTTGGAGCCTCAAGTGGCCATTCAAGGAACTGCAGTTTTTGGCACTTGCACTGGCTTCATTTTACAGCCCTGGAGGTTGCCGCTTGGTTTTTACATACATTCACCTCAAGTTTTGGAGCTTTGACCATGTTTAACATCTGACATCATAACAGTTTCGTAATGACAAAAAAATCACAAAAAGCTTAATATGTCCCCTTTAAAAAAAAAAAAAACACTCCCGCACATCCAGAAGCTTTTTTTTAACTTGTTGTGTAAAGCTTTTTATACATAAAGTGTATTAATATTATTATTACTATATAGTTCACTCAAAAACTAGCTGTTTGAGATGATGAAGCACTCAATAGTAAAAACTTCATCACCTCTCTGACCTCTGTCTGAACATGATCATCATCTTCTTCTTTAACTCTAAATCTTCTCTTTATCTTCCACTTTCTGTCCTCTTGGAGTGAGGTCCTGCTGAGTCTCCTGTGTTTAGACGTTTGATGCTTCTGGGTAGAAATGAGGTCTTGACTGTCTCGACTCAAAGAATTTTAAAAAACCTCACTGTTCTCTGAGTTTCCTGGTTCATCTGTCCTTCCTCCTTCTCTCCAGCGTGGTTCAGATGGTCCGCAGGGAGGCGGGAGGTGAGGAGGTTCTGGAGGAGCTGGTGGGACGGAGGAGGTCTGACGAGGAGGAGGGGCTCTGGAGGAATCTCAGACTGGACTGGGTGAGGAACTGGGACCAGAGCAGTCAGACCGCCGTCCTCCTGTCCAGACTCCAGCACACAGGTAGAGACGCTACATCACCAAAAGCAGAACCAGGATCCTGATGTGGTTCTTAAAGGTCTTAATTTCATGATTCTCTAATTTTCTTTCTCCGTGTTTTTGCTCCATCAGATTTGACTTCCTGTGACTTGGCGGTGTTGTGGCGTTACCTCACCGCCCTCCACGACCAGCGCCGAGTGATCGACTGGATCCAGAACAACGAGACCTCCGGCGCCGCCCGGTGGCCAGAGTTAACACCGGAGCTGGTCAACAACAACACGGTCTGCAGCAGCTACATGAAGGAGAACATCTTGGACCTGCTGGCCAGGTACAGCAGCCATTTACTCCAGAGATGTTGAATAAGTTTAAAAAAAATAGAGCAAAACAATAAATCTCTAAGAATCTGTCATGAGAGGAAACAAAGAGGCTGAATAATGAAATGTGCAGGTTTCCAGGTTTTTGCAGAATTTGCACAAGAAGAGAGAAATCAATATTTCCTGGTCTTGGCACCAGGAGGAGACACATCGTCAAAGACAGAAATTACATTTTTCTATGTGTATAAACCCAAAATATTTCATAGTAGAGAAGATTTTTCTCCAGATCGCCGTCCATTGGAGGCTTTTTGACTTTTTCGATGCTGTTATATGTTTGGATGCTGATGACACGGTCAAGAATCTGTCACCTGGTAACAAACAAAAGACAAAAACAAGACATTTGGGGAAGTCAACTTTGGGTTTTGGGAAACAGTGATCGACATTTTTCACCATTTTCTGACAAACAGATTAATTGACAAAATAATCGACAGATAAGTTGATAATTAAAATAATAAGAGAAAATCTATAAACTGTTGATAGGACACCAACTGCAAACAAGGTCAATTATTACTCTTCTATTAAATCCATGAAGGTTTTAAATTTGTCAGATTTTCCCGCAGCCTTGAAACATGACTTCAAAGTTTGTGATGTCATCCCCGTGTAAAGTCTATTTACTATTAATAGTCTAGTTTTGCGGCAGGCGAGCATCATTCGAGGTGAACTGGCGCCATCTTTGAGTCCAGACAACATGAGACATCGTCAAGAACAGCAGCAGAGAGGAAGAGGAGAAACATCAGGAAAGATGCAAACAGCTGAGCAGCAACAACAGACACTTGAAATGTTGCTACACGCCAAAAGAAAGAGGAAATTATTAGAGCTGCAACTATCTTCGATTAACGTGTTTAGCCTATAAAACGTCAGATAACAGTATTTATAATCATTTCCCAGAGCCCAAGATGATGTCTTCAAGTAACTTGTTCTGTCAGTCAGTCTAAAAGAATTTTATTTTCACTTGAAAGAATTATAGAACAAACAAATGCCTCAAAAAATACATCAAACTAAACGCTTGTGTTTGTACTGTCACTGGTGGAGAGTCGCCTCCGTACAGAAATGACCAGTTCAGATAAAACAAAATGTGTCCCATTAACAACAAGCATAACACTCTCTCACACCTGGAAACACCTTTGACCTCTTTGTGCTTGTTGTTCGGTTCGTTTTACTTCGTGTGTGTGTGTGTGTGTGTGTGTGTGTGTGTGTGTGTGTGTGTGTGTGTGTGTGTGTGTGTGTGTGTTTTTCCTCGTAGGAGAGGTGTGTTCATCCCGGAGGAGCTGGCAGACCTGGAGCAGCTGTTGTGGAGGTTGGCTCAGGGCGGAGGGGCGATGGCTTCGTCCCCGCCCGTCCCTCAGTATCGCTCCCCCCTCGGACTCGACCTCCACAGCCTCTTCATCACCTTCTGCCTGGACCGCAGCCTGCAGTACCTGCTCTACAGCTACCTGGAGCACTACAGGTGTGTGTCTGCATCTGTCTGTGCTAGCTATTAGCTTCATTAACAGCTGCTCTGATTGTGTTTCAGTTTTATTCAGTTGATTGTAAAATATACGTCAGTGAGTTAATTATCTGCCTCCACAGGTTGACACCCAGAAACTGTCCCCCGCTGGCCAATCAGAGCCTGTCTGAGAGTCAGCCCTGGTTTGAGATGCTGGTGAAGATCCAGGAGATCACCAGAGACCTGTCAGGTACTAACAGGCTGCTTCTCTAGATGGACTGGTTTTTAATGCAAGTTAGATTTGATTATTTTGATAACATTAAGTTATGCATATGATTTGTTTAGTGGAGTTAGTTTTTTAGTTTAATATAATTAGTGGTGATGAAAAGATTAAATAACATTTCTGATAAGTGATTTATTATTTAAGGTAATTTATGAAGCAAAAATGTTAAAAACATTCTCTGGTTGCTTTTCTCTCTTGTGTAACTTTATAAATGGAATATTTTGGGGTTTTGGACCAAACAACGTTTGAAGATGTCGCTTTGGGAAGTTGTGATTCTGAGTTTTTCACTTTTTTTTGGACATTTTTTAGATTAATACATGAACGAATCAGTGATTAATTGACGGATCAATTGATCATGAATATTACTAGTTGCTGTGCTACTTTATTTACTTATGTTTAGTTTCTTGCTATAAACAAAATGTTTATAGCAAGAAAAACCTATTTCAATGTTTTGGTACCTGACTGTTGTTTTAAGACAGACTTGAAAAATTGTGAATCCTTTAATCGATTAATTGAGGAAATAATCTGCAGATTAATAGATTATGAAAATAATCATTTGTTGCAGCCTAGTGTTATTTATGTAGCTACACTAAGTATACTTCACTTTAACTTAACTACACAAACATCCAAACATCACCAGAGTCTGTTCCTTCTTTCAGACTGACTGAGTCTCTGTCTGTTGTTGTAGACCCAGGACTGGTCTTCCAGGCCAGTCTGACCAGTGCTCAGGTGCTGTTACCAGGCAGTCAGGCGTCTCTCAGCAGTCTGCTGTTAGAGGGACACAGTCTGCTGGCCCTGGCTGCCATCATGTTTGCCCCCGGAGGAATCGACCAGGTAAACATCAACTTTAATCTCACCTGTTGACCAGGACCTCTGATCCCACCTGGTTTATCTCAAATGTCCATATGTGTCTCTGATTCTGCTGTAATGTGAGACAAGCTGAGAGGATTTCAAAGATTTAATTTATCCATTTAATTTGTCTATTTTAGCTTTTATTGAAGGGCTCCGTTATCTAACTAATATACAGCACGATGTTCAGGATGATCTGTATATGTGCGTCCTGTGTGTGCAGGTGGTGGTTCAGGGTGAAAGGTCGGGCAGGTCGGAGAGGACGGTTGACCCTCAGCTCCTGAAGATGGCGCTGGCCACCCACCCCAAACTGAAGGCCGCCCTGTTCCCCGCCGGGCCTCGAGGAAACAACCAAACCTCTGATGTCTCCGTCTACCACCTGCTGCAGGTAAACTCACACCTGTCGGCCTGTAGCGGGCTTTAATGTTGTTACAGTCAAGACAAGTCAAGTCAATTTTATTTGTATAGCCCTAAAAAAAAAACCTTCAACAGGGAAAAAATGTAAGAAACCTCAGGAGGAGCAACAGAGGAGGGATCCCTCTTCCAGGATGAACAGACATGCAATAGATGTTGTGTGTACAGATTACAGAAATACAGCAGGATGACAAAACGATAATGGATTTATAATATATATGAAGAATGTGATCAAGAGAATGCAACTTCCAGATGCCGCAGAGACATATACGACCTGAATAGAATGGGAATAGAGTGGATATTTCAGTGAATTTGAAAGTATATAAAGTAACTGTGACTTTGTGTGTTTTCCAGTCGCTCCAGCCTCTGGACCCGTCCAGGCTGTTTGGCTGGCAGGCAGCAAACACCCTGAACTCCACCGGTAAGCTCTGAAAACAAAGAGGTCATCAGTCATGTGACTGTGCAGCCCAGCCTGAACCACCTACTTAAAGAACATTTCAATGCATGTGTGGTCCTGGTTTAATCTGAACTGTATGTCTTCAGATTCTGGTCTTGTTTTATGTAGCTTTATTAAAGTAGTAGTAGTAGTAGTAGTACAAGTAGCAGCAGCAGAAATAGTAGAAGAAGAAGCAGCAGTAGTAAGTTATAGTAGCAGTATTAGCAGAATGAGTAGTAGCTGCAGAGGGAGAAGTGGTAGCAGCAAATAGTAGTCAAAGTAGTGTCAGCAGTAGCACCAGTACAAAGTACTACCAGCAGCAGTAAAGGTAGTATTAGTAGCAGGAGTAGAAGAAGTAGTGGCAGCAGTAGTACCGATAGATGTAGTCGCAGTGGTAGAAGAAGCTGTAGTAGCGTGTTTAGTAGAAGAAATAGTAGTAGTAGTAAATGCAGTAGAAGGTGGTAGCAGTAGTGGCAGCAGTAGCACCAGTAGACCAGTAGTAGTACTAGCAGTAGAGATAGTATTAGTAGCAGCAGATAGTAGAAGTAGTGGTTGCAGCAGCAGCAGAAGTAGCAGAGGTAGTAAATAAAAGGTGCAGAAGAAGAAGTAGTAGTAGCAGGATTAGCATTAGTAGTAGCACCAATAGAATTTGTATCTGCAGCTCTTTGTAGAAGTAGTGACAGTATTAGTATTAGAAGTAGTGGCACTCTGATAAATATTTGATATAGTTAAAATCCAAATAAGACAAAAATAGAGCTTTAATGTTGAGTAAACCTGTGCATTAATTTTTTGTGGGGTGGTGGTCTGTCTCCATAGAAACGACGGAGCTGCCCCACTTCTCCAGCCCTCACCTAGTCAACAAGTTCGCTCTGGTGGAGAACCTGGACTACCTGTACTACCTCCGTCATGGCCGACCGTCCTTCGCCTACGCCACCTTCCTCGTCCAGCAGCTGAGCGGCTGCAGTGACGTCAAGCTGCTGTGAGTACGACACGCTTCTCTTCCTTCATCTAATCCTATGAGACGTGCTTAAAACAATGGCGTCCAACCTGGAGACCACGAGATAAATTCATAGATGGAACAAGAAAGATAAAATGTTGTTCTGCTACACAACTTTAGTAACGTGTGTGTGTGTGTGTGTGTGTGTGTGTGTGTGTGTTTCAGGCTGCAGCAGGCCTGGCAGCAGGTGTACAGGTTGGCCCTGCAGTGTTTTAACGTGGCGTCCGTGGCGTCGGCCGTCGTTTGTTTCTGCGAGCTGCTGGGAGTCTGCAGCCTCAAGCCGAGAGTCGACATCAGAGCCATGAATGTCATCCTGCAGCACTGGAGCCAACACAACACACACACCGCTCCCACACAGCATCTACACACACTGGGTAAACACAACACACACATACACACACACACACACACACACACACACACACCGACACAGCATCTACACACACTGGGTAAACACACACAGTCATCCTCCCTGCTGACTCTTTTCAGTGTCTAAAGGTGTAAAGCTGGTGGAGGCGGAGCCCGGAGCAGCGGAGGAGCTGATTGGCTACCTGGAAGCTGCAGTGACAGACAGTCTGGAGCAGAAGGGCATCGGGAGGTAAGCCCCGCCTCCAACCTACTGATGTCATCATTAGGGTCGCAGAAGACACGCTCGGCCGCACCAGAAACAGGCAGAACAGAATTTACATGCATATTCTTGCAAAGTGTTTGATGCTGGGTGTTTGGTTATGTGCTGCCTACTGAGAGTGTGTGTGTGTGTGTGTGTGTGTGTGTGTGTGTGTGTCAGGTCGTCCTACGAGGCGGCTCAGGAGTGGGCGTTGCCTGTACAGTTCTGTCAGCTCCACCGTCTGACTCTCAGCTCTGTTTACCCCGTTCACTGCGCGGATGACGGGCAGTTCATCCATTTCCTGTTGTTTGTCCAACTGCACAACTTCCCACCGCATCAGGTGAACACACATCTCCACAACATCCTCCAGATTAAAGCTGTATGACATAACTTTGCACAACAGCACCACCATGAAGCTTACTCACAGCTTACTCCCTTTTTAATGACATATGTATTAACAAAAAAGGCATCACTTCCTGTGCAGAACTGCAATATTACACCAGGTCTTAAGTTGAGCTAAACGCTTCGTTAAGCTTAACTTCATATTTTACTGTTAAAAACTCATCACATAGAGCCTTTTCAACCTTTATAATAAGTGTCTAATTGTTGTAAAATATGAAATATGTGTGTTAAAAGTTAAGAAATAAAAGATAATCTATACCTTCTGCCTGCTGTCTTCCCCAGGTGAGGTCATTGGCGGCTCAGTTTGGCCCCGCCCTCCAGGCCCACCTGAGCCTGGCGTTTCAGGACCTGCAGGTTTGCAGTCAGAGGAGGGGCAGTGGTGCTGAGGAGCAGACTGGGTCTCTGAACACAGTGGAGGCCCCGGGTTGCCCGGAGCACCCCAGGGAGCTGTTCCAGGTGCTCCTGCAGAGTCAGGAGGAGGCGGCGGCCTGCACATACCTGCTGCAGGAAGCACTGGTGCAACGCTGCCCGACGCTGGCTGTACTGGCTGCCTGTCAACAGGTAAACTGATTAAATGTACAGAGCGACTCCTGCTACTCTACAGTAACACTAAAAGGTTGTGCACAGTTGCACAATTATGAAAGAAATGCTAATCACTGGATGGTTTTTCCAAGATTTTCTGTGTCATTTAGTGGTAATTTGTCATTTGATTAAACATACCTTAATTTTAGAATATGCACCATGTGAGTGCTTTTTTTTAAATTAAAATAAAATTGACATGCAGTGAACCTTTTTTGCCAGCTATTTGACTGTAAGTGTTGGATCAGACTCAGTAGTGGCAGATACACAATATTAAAGCACTTGGATTGGGATCAGGGCCAGAAAAACTTGATCAGGACATCTGGAGTAAGAACAGCTTATTTGAGTGATCTTATGATGTTGTCAAACGCAGACACCAACACGCCCCTCCAGCTGGTGTCAATCAAACGCAGACACGCCCCTTTAGCTGGTGTCAATCAAATGCAGACACCGACACGCCCCTCCAGCTGCTGTTAATCAAACACCGACACGCGCCTCCAGCTGGTGTCAATCAAACGCAGACACCGACACGCCCCTCCAGCTGGTGTCAATCAAACGCAGACACCGACACGCCCCTCCAGCTGGTGTCAATCAAACGCAGACACCGACATGCCCCTCCAGCTGCTGTTAATCAAACACCGACACGCCCCTCCAGCTGGTGTCAATCAAACGCAGACACCGACATGCCCCTCCAGCTGCTGTTAATCAAACACCGACACGCCCCTCCAGCTGGTGTCAATCAAACGCAGACACCAACACGCCCCTCCAGCTGCTGTTAATCAAACACCGACACGCCCCTCCAGCTGGTGTCAATCAAACACAGACACCGACACACCCCTCCAGCCAGCAGAAACAAAAAGCATTTCTGATATTTCCCCAAAAATATGTTTTCTTAATTTTAATTGATAAAAAATATTACAAATATGTTTTAAAAACGTGTTTGGGGATGATTAAATGTCATTTCAGTTGAACTTTAAAATACAAGGATCTTGCTCCAGATGGGATTTAAATTACTGGAGAACCAGCAAATTCACTGAACAGTAGGTCATTGAAGCTGTAATTATTACCGGGGTGGGGCTGAAAAATGACCAACGGAGGCGCTGCAGACTGGAATAAAATCACTGACCAGCACAGTTAATGTAAAAATCATCACACCTCCCCTAGAGAAATAAGTCCAATCTGAATGGGCCTTAAAACTAATATACGTTTTTATCTAAAGACTTAAAATCTGGTGTCAATATTAACACTGTTTATGAGGTGTTTCACTGTGCTGTCACTCCTGTTTGATTGACAGGTGCCGGAGCTGCTGCCATGCCTGTGTGTGTGGGTGCTCACCTCCGTCGATGATGTCACAGCTGAGGAAGCCACCTCCCACCTGTCAGAAGCCCCCCAGCACCATGAGTGGACCCTGCATGACCTGTCAATCATCTGGAAGACGCTGCTGGGGCGGGGCCATGTCAGGCCACTTCTACGAGGCTTTGAGCTCTTCCAAAGGGTAAAAACCTGAGAAAAATTAGATAGTAGTATGAGATCAAAGAAAGAGAGTGAAAACATCAGATGAGTGCACCACAGCGTACCTCTCCTCTGTCTGAAAATGTGAAGGTCACCTGTAAATGTGAAGTTATCTATTTTCTATAAAGAGTAGAAGGTGTTTGCACGTCTGACTTATAAAGGTCAGGTGCCTGATGAAAGAGTCATGAAACGTGGTTCAGAAAGGATTATACACACTGGATTAGAGCTCCCTCCTTAATACTATACATAATACAGTGTGACATTTCCAGTCTCTGCCAGCAAAAAACGGCTTTCCTCACAGAATATATCATACAACACACTTTCACACTCGTACTGTTGTATGAGATACTATTAATCCAAAGAGAAGAGAGTCCTCGTCCTTGAAGCCTTTTCTCTTGTAAAAGTGAAATATGAAATAATAACATTAAAGCCGAACATAAATCCCACATTAGTGTATCTTGTCTATCAGTCTCACTCTCCTGTCAAGCTCTTGGAAACTATCTTCATTATTTTCTCCAGCAGTTAGCATTTGTCAGACTGTCGTTTTATCTTTTTGAGCTCTTGAGTCCTCGCTGTGTTTCTGCAGTAAAGACGTCGTCATGAATTTATTTCCTCAGAGGCAGAAAAACACGTTACAAGAGCCTTCAGAAACTCCTGCAGGTTAAACTGAGCTAACCAAACACTTTAAGTGCTGACTGACTCTAACAGCTGCAAGAAACTCACTAGCCTAGCAGCATTAACGCTACAAACAACCCATAATGCAACACTCTGTAGGAGCAGCAGTACTTTCTCCATTCAGGAAGAATCTCTAATGTTGTGAAGAAGGGCTGCAGCTAACAATTACTTTCAGTGTTGATTAACCTGCCAATTATTTTATCAATTAATTGATTGTTTCATCTATAAAATGTCAGTAACTATTGAAAATTTAACGTTCACGTCTTGTTTTGTCTGAGCAACAGTCCAGAAACCAAAGATGTTCAGTTTACTATCACGTGTGACAAAGAAAATTGTCAAATTCTTATATTTAAGGAACTGGAGCCTTTTTCCTTTAAGAAATACGGTTATTTGATAATGGAAAAGGTTGCCAATTCATTGTCGATTGACTAATCAATTAATCAACTAATCATTGCAGCTCTATTGAACACATAATCGTCTCATCCTCAAATATAAGGTGACTTTTTTACGTAATATCTGGAACAAAATATCATCTTATATTCGGGCCAAAACGGTATTCCATCTTTTCATTTGGGAAAAGTCTTTTCATGACTGAACCTTCAGGGGTTTTGTCAGGTTTTATCAGCCACATGAATGTTTAAAGTAAAAACGTATAGTTTTTCCCAATGTTGGCTAACATTAGCCACCATAAGCTACTGTCATACCAGACCAAATAAAAGGTGGGTTTGTTTGCATCTGAATTGAGGAATGTGACGTCACCTCTTTCATAATGGTACAGTACCAGTCAAAAGTTTGGACACACCTTCCCTTGTGGCTGGTGCTGTACACAGTCTGACTTTAAGGTCAAATGTAACATCAGGTAACATCTATATTGGGATGTGGTTGATTCTTTCCAGTTGGTTTTATGTTCTTGTTTTTGATTAATGTGAATGTCAGATTATTATTGCATAAAATAAAACAGATTCAGATTTAGTGCGCAGTAACGGGCAACTAATATGCAGATAAGAAGTTCAAGTTATGACTGTTTGACATCTTTAATTCGGTGCCTCAGACATCTCTGTGTTTTGTTTGTCTCTCAGGACTGTCCTCTGGTGTTGGTGTTGAGGATGTTCGAGTTGTGTTGTGACTACAGGAACTTCTCTGAGGCCAAAACGAAGCTGCTGGACTTCCAGAGGACGCTCATCGCTGTAAGTCCCACTTCATTCATTAAAAATGTATAAAATCCACTTGCAGAAATGGAAAACCTGCTTGAGAAGATAATCAATCACTGTGAACATGCTGTAGGTCTTATGTTTCACCGTTTTCTTGATGTTGTTGCGAGTGGAAACTGTTTTGAAGAGACAATGCATTGATGGTCCCTCTCAGAAAACTCACATATCTGAGATTTGACTGTCAGCTGCCACACTTTTCATTGTTGGGAAATAAAGCAGGAAGACAGACAAAAAGAATAAGTTGTGAGAAGGAACATGGTAACTGTGGTTGTTTGGTGCTGAGCAGGTAGTGTACAGCGGCTTTTTAGAGCTTTTTCTCTGAAAACGACGCTATGAGAGCGCTGAGAGTGAACCAAAACAGTAAAGTTGCAGCCAGACAGATAAACAACGAGCTGAAACTCACTATAAAGCCGAGAGGAACTGCAGATAATTCTCTGTAGGTTCATCACTATGAGCCACACACACAACACATTACACACTCTGAGCTCATCCTCTCTAATCGGCCTTCTCTTCTTCTTTGCTGATCTAGCTGAGAAATGGCAGCCCGACGCCCTCCGGTGGGCTCCCCCTGCAGTGGGTGGAGAGCCAGGCCTCCGTGCTGCTCCTCACTATGCTGCAGCGCTGCTCCTCCCAGTACGACCTCCACCGGCTGCTGCAGCTCCTTGCCGACGTCGACAAACTTCTCAAATCCAACGGTGAGACCTGAGAGTCGGAGCAGGAGATGAAAGGGATTAGTATTCGGCTTCATTAGCACTTTGGCAAACCAATTTCCTGCCTCTTAATCATTTTTTTTAGAGCTGATACGGCTCAGCTGCTCATTGACATCAAGCTTCTGTCCTCTGATCTGTCTGTAGGATTAGTATACTTCACACTAAAGCACCAGTTTCTGCTGAAGTTTAGAAAAAACTTCTACTTTTTATTGTTTCTTTTATTTAAAATTGTTATTATTTGTCATTCTGGGGTGTTTGTAGGTCCAGACTTCAGAAAGCTGAGTCAGCTCAGTCAGGTGCTGCAGGGGTCAGAGGTCAGCGTTTCTCCCAGGCTGCTGCAGTGCAGTACTCCCTCCGTCCAGCAGGAGGAGTTCCAGGCTGCAGTGGACGCTCTGCAGGCCAGGGGGTGCTACAGCCAGGCCAGACAAGTCGCCCTGCTGGCCGGCCTCCCCATCCACCGCCTGCTGCTCAGCCAGGTCGGCTCCAGATTTATATTTACATCTTAGATTCTGATTTAACATTCAATTTACACTCACATTCATATGTACATGAATATTTTACATGTGGCTTTAATATTTAACCATGCTAGCAGCAGTGTCAGCTGACCCATCACATTCAGACAAGATCCTCAGAGGATGAATCCTACTCAACCAATAAGGTTGACTTTTGTTGTTTAGAGTGAAATATCTCGACAATTATTGGATGGTTTGGCATGAAATTTACATCAGATATTCAAGCTTCATAGAGGAAACAATCTAACCACTCTGATGATCCTCTGACGTTTCCTTTAGCGCCACCAGCAGGTCAAAGTTTCCACTTATGCTGTGATATATCTCAACTTTTTGATGGTACAAAATTTGGCCCAAACGTTCATGGTTCCCAGACGACTGACTGACTTTTGACTGTTTTTTGTTGCACCACCATGACGTTGGACTTTCTAGTTATTTCTTGAAATGTCTCGACAACTGTTGGATGGATTGTCATGAAATTTGGTTCCACTCAGGATCAGGTGTAATAACTTTGGTGATCCTCTGACTTCTCATTTTGCACCATCGTCAGGTCAAATTTCAGTCATTGTGTCCAGTAGTTTGGTTTATGACCAAAAACTCATCACATTTCCATCAGCTTCAGCTGTACAATATGATCATAACTGATAACACTGATGCTGATGCTTCTCCTAAAGCTGCATGAATGGCAAAATCATATCATGGTCATATTATATGAACATTCTCACCTCTGCAGACAGCTGGAATAGTTCTGCTTTTACATTTTATATTTCTTTGTTTAAGAACAAGCGTTTTACAAGTGTAGACATGCTTATTGGCTTTTCAAAGATAATAGATTATATATTTTCACCATACATAGCTGGTGACTAGATTTGATTCACTTGATTTGGATGTTTGATGTGTTATTTCTTCCATGTAGCTTCTCCAGGAAATAAACTCCCAGAGGGCCAAGCGGCAGTGGGGGAGGTTGGAAACGCGCGTCGGTTTCTGGAGGAAGTGTCACGAGCAGCTGAAGGCCGACAGCACCGATCCAGAATCGGCCTCCCAGTTCTTCCTGTCGCAGGCCGAAGCCGAGCCCGTCGGCTCGTCGGGGGCCGCGGAGGCTCAGGCTGAGCTGCTGGATGTCCAGGAACGGTGCCTGCTGCTGGGGCTCGCCGCTCACTGGCTCTCCCTGGACAGCCCGGCTCCTGTGGACAAAGTGGAGAGCCTGGAGAAGAAGCTGTGGATGAACCGGGTCCGACAACACGTCCTCACGGTCGCCATGGAGAAGGAGAGCGTTTTCAACCTGCCGCCGCCCGCCGTCACGCCTGAGATGAACACATACGAAGTGCTCATGAAGGAGTTCTCCTTCTCCAACATATCAGACCTGAACACGGAGACGTGTCTCAGTCTGGAGGGACTCCCGGGTCCCGCCGAGGAGCAGGACGGGCTGAATATCAACTCGGCGCTGGGTCCAGAGGAGAGGAGGATTCTGGCTGTGCTGATCGGTCAGTTGTTAGACGAGGGCAGCATCCATGAAGCCAGCCGGGTGTGTCGTTACTTCTCCCTGTATCACCCGGACATGTGGGTGGTGCTGCGCTGCCGAGGCCTCGCATCCGGAGAACTGAACCCGGAACCACAGGAGGAGACGTCAGAAGCTCCGGAAAGGAGGCTCATGACTACCTGTAAGCTTAAACTACAATCATTAACCATGAATACTTTAAGTCCCTCCTCCTCAGTTGGATGTTTGAGCTTCTCTGTGCAGAGTTTGTTTTCACATTTCACACGTTTCTCTGCTCACCTTAAATCTCAGTTCACGTCTCGTATCTACAAGCAGGATTTATGACATCACAACTAGTTTGGAGCCAATCGTGGTCCAGTATGCAGTTTACACAAGTGTGATGAGGAAACGTGAGCCTCCAGTGCACAAACACTGACACTTTACAGAGAAAGAGGAGACAGCAGGAAAACTTTCACAAGGATCAATATTTGCATGTTCATAGATTCTGGATTTTATATGGGGAAGGAAATTTATTCTTAATGACCGTTAAACAATAGAGACCGGAGCCGAACTCTCAAAATTTAACAGAATTTATTTTCTTTACAAGAAGGAGCGTTTCACAGTGCAACACACAGGATGAGGTTACAAAGAAAAAGGCTCCTTGAGGAGCGCCTACAACAGGGTTTTATACACCTTAAGTGGGCGTTACAGTTCTTCTCTTAATCTATCAAATACAGACTTATTGATAACGTCATGTCTGTTTTCAGTTCTCCTGCCCAACTGACCCCCAGATGACACGTCTCATCCTGTCTCCAACGAACTTTAATTTCTACATCTTCCTCTTTACAAATATAACGCAGAACTTCCTTTAACCTCAGCTGATGAGTCTGCTGATGTTGCAGAGTTGCAGGAACAATTTATCATGATCTAGATAAAACAGTAACACTTATACACAGTGTAATCATCATTGTTATAACAAACAAGGTGATTGATTTTTTTGGTGGAAAATTATATCAGACATACATTAATATTCCAAGCACAGTATTGAACTAAATGTTACTGATTGTAATTTTATTTCACTGATATCAACCTCACAGCCTATTCAGTTAATTAGCTAATTAATGCTCCTACAAACTGAAGACATCAAGCTCTCCACTGGTGAATGCAGAATATTTATTACCAGAATTACATTCATATTGTCATATTCTGACAATTTATAGACAGATTTAATCGATTTAATCAAGACAATAATCTGATGAATAAACTCAGAATAAACTACAAGTTGAGAAAAGAGTGAGAATTGGGAAAAATTGCAAGAAAAGGAAAATAATGCAATTTTTTTTTTTTTTGTGCTAATTTTTAAACTTATTTTCTGAACATGAGAACCATGGGCTCAAAGTTATATAAAAATTAAAATAATGTAATGGTCCAAATCACAAGCAGTCTGTTGATTTGGTCATTTAATGTGAAAAAGCAGTAATTTAGCAAAATTGCAAACTCTTGCAGATATTGTGGAGATTTCTTGAATTTGCGTTACTTGTTGCAATCGCAAAATCACAATTTCCTGGAGGTACTGACGTTGATCTAGATCCAAATCCGCTGCCTTATAAAAACAGTTTCTGTATCTAAACAAAACATCAATTTTTCTTTCTCATCAGTTTCTTTTTCTCTGCGTCTCCTGCAGCCACCTCGTTCAGCAGCTTGTCGTCGTTCGTGATGCTTCCTGAAGACGACGTCGCTGTGCAGCTCCAGAAACTGGTGGAACAGTGTCGCCACGGCAACAACTACTGCAAACAAGTCCTCAGCCTCTACCAGCTCTCCAAGGTGCCGTCCATTAATCGTTTTGTTAGTAAAATATCAGAAAATATTGAAACATCACATTTTCCTCACGTCCTGGCCGATGTATTCAATCATAAAATCATCTTTTAAAGGATTGGCATCAACTAAGTGGGACAGGTGACTCTGAATTCTAACATCTTGATTAGCAAAATACATAAATTGATGACAGAACAGCTTTTTACCAGTCAAACAGACTCAGCAGGAGCAGAGAACCAGCCTCTGTGTCTGGTTAGCTAATGTGGCTATGACTTGCTACGTTAACGTTAGCTAGTCGATCTGCTGACATGCGGCTAAATGACGGACAGTGTGCAGGATTTTTTTTTGGTTCTTTCACAATGATTAATACTCAAAACAGATCAGAACATGCAGAGAATCTAAGAGACATCGAGCTGCATTTAAAATAATTTCCAGTCAAACTGTCTTAAACTTTTATTTCTGGTGTTTTTAGTGTTTGATGTTCATTTACAGGCTGCAGCAACAAACGCTTCACTGTTCAATTTGTTGTTCGGTTCGATTAAGTTTGATGATTATCGTGTTTACGCTGATATTTACTGCAGATAAACAATATTAAAGGAATCAGATCAGGGTCATAATACTGTCATAAGAAATAAATATAATATCTCTTTATTGTCAACTGTCTATATTGGTTCATTTCATTATTTTGGGAAACAAATGTAAAGCTGGTTGTACAGAACGACCTCCTGAGCTTCAGAAATATACTGGATGTTATTAATAATTCAACTTTGGTATAAAGTAGAGCTGCAACGATTAATCAGCAACTGTTTTGATGATTGAATAACGGTTTTAGTTATCTTTTAAGTAAAAATGTCCTGGTTTCAGCTTCTCAAATGTGAGGATTTGATGCTTTTCTTTATCATAAATGACAGTAGACTGAATATATTTTGGTTTTGGACTGTTGGTCAGACAAAATGAGGCATTTGAGGACGTCGTCTTGGATGTTGGGAAATTATAAAGAGCATTTTTCACTATTTTCTGACATTTTATAGACAAAATCATTCAAATTAATATTGTAAAGAAGGCTCACATTGTGTTGCCCTCCGACTCTTACAGTGAAACAGGATAAACGATGCTAACATTAAAACTCAGTCTGTGTGCGTCCTCTCGTCCTCTCCAGGAGCTGCAGTGTTCCTTCAGTCAGATCTGTAAGGAGGAACCTCGTTCGGTGTTGGAGAAGCTGCTGCTGTCTGACCAATCAGAGCGTTTCAGGAAGGCTCAGGCCTTTATCAAAGCTCAGGGCTTCTCCGCCGACACCGTGGCCGAGCTGGTCTCCTCTGCTGTGGTCCAGGCGCTGCTGGCCTCCAACCAGGAGCTGCAGCCGGGTGAGTGAGGACAGCAGGACGCGTCTGGATAATCCTGAAAATGTCTTTCTGTATGTTATGTTATATGTGTGTGTGTGTGTGTGTGTGTGTGTGTGTGTGTGTGTGACCCAGCAGAGAAGCAGGTGTTCAGGCCGTCGGAGGGACGCGACTCACTGATGCAGCTGATCAAATTGTGTGATGACCCGAACCTGGTGGGAGTCAAACTGCTGGAAAACCTCAACAGCGTCCCACTGAGAGACCTGAACTGCAGTACGACACACACACACACTCACACTCACACTCACACACACACACACTCACACACACACACATACATTCACACACACACTCGCTGTCTGAGTTAGTCATATCAAGTGGATATCTGACACATTTACAGTCTTTTTAGCATCAGATTCCCTCTTTGTGTTTCCTCAGACAGTGTTTCCCTGCGTCAGGTGTTTTTAAATGTTATCATCTGTTATCTTCCTTCCTCTCTATAGTTGTGGAGCTGCTGATCGTGGCTCACGACTGTTTCAGTCTGACCTGTAACATGGAGGGGATCGTCAGGGTTCTCCAAGCCGCCCGTCACCTCAGCCACACCTACCTCGCACCAGGCGAGCACTTCAGCCTGCTGGTACGAGCTCTCACCTCATCAGTGTGTAACTGGAGTTGATGTTTGTTAATTAGCCGGATGACGGTGAACAGAACAGAACCTGAATGATGCTAAAAGGCGTCTTTATGTGCTTTCAGGTGCGTCTGCTGACGGGTATCAGCAGGTATAACGAGATGACCTACATCTTCGACCTGCTGCATCAGAACCATCGCTTTGAGATGCTGCTGAGGAAGAAGGTGGACACGGACAGAGGACAGGTCTGACACACACACACACACACACACACACACACACACAGATAGTAATCATGTTAATGTCCAGTTATCAGACAAATATAAATGGAGAGTTTCCCCACACTGGATGTCAAAACTGGACCATCAGAACTGCCAGTTCAATAAAGTTTTCACTTAGTTTATTGTGCATAAAACTAACTTTCTTATTCTCATATTTCTCCAGTGATAACCCCCCATTCATCATGTTGAAATCATGTTAAAGCTATAATATGTAATTATTCCACATTAAAATGTCTAAAAACAACTAGACCTATGTTATATATATTGTTGAGTTGTGTACTTACATTATCCCAAATGTTTCCAACAATTTTCAAACTCAGAGAAATCTGTAATTTAATCAAAGTAACGGACCGTTTCATTTGGTCGCCTGTCAATGGCGTCATACCTCCTCTACCAAAGAGTAAACACGCACAAGATGCATACGGCGGCGCTGTGTTTGTCCGCTACAATGGCGTCTACCAAAGAGTAACTTACACACATACAAGATAATACATCGGTGTTGTGGTTGTTCCACACAAACTGTTATAAATGGACTTTTATTCAGTTTTAAACCACATTTTCATGATAAATTTAGGTTGTTTTTAGCTATATCTTTTAGTCGGAAGAAGGATTTTAGTCATTGGACGTCTGGATCTTAAGTTATCAGAGAAATAAACTGGAAATAACACTGGAGTAATCCTAACCCGGTGAAGCTGGTTGTTTAACAACAAAGACAACAACTCCCATGATCCCTTGCTACTTCACACCATCATCACACTCCGTCTTTTCGTTATTGTTTTGATTGAGAACCCTAGCGGCTGAAATTACATATTGTGCGTTTAAATATGTTATTTATCTAACGTCATTTTAGTTTTGCATTAAATTCTCACACATATTTGCAGAGAACAAGTCTGAAAATTCCTACATTTTCCAATTTTCATAAGTATATTTTATCTTTTTACAGTATATGTCTGTTGTCTAATCTGCTCCTGATGCTGTTTGATGTTGATGCCATTTAATCAGTTAGTATAATGTACATTTCCACAGCATCAGACTCTGCTGCTCTGTTTTACTTTTTAACAGAAATACTGTTTTCACGGATCTACTTTGATATTTTTTCGTTCGCTGTTAGTGAAACTCTTCCTGTAGAGATGTTTCACATTAAAAGCCTTCCAGCAGCTCAAAGTGTCTTTTATTGACGATCTCTTCACAGCAATGAAAAAACGGCAAAGATCGAAGAGATTGGAAGGAATGAATGAAAACATTATATTATTGTGTTGTGCATGGACCCTGTTAAATAAACTAAACTAATATTATATTACAATGTGAGACATTACAGTGCAGGTTCTGTCATTTCACACTCGCTTTAGGATGATGCTTTTGATGCTTACCTGAGAATTTACAGGAAACCAGTTTTGACACTATTTTAATGTAACTGAATGATTAAAGATTCCCTCCAGACATGTGTTAAGACATAAAAATACTCTGCTCGGAGCAATAATGTTTGTCTGATATGGTTTTTCCACACAAAAAAGTATAATTACTATGTTAAAAACCTTAAAAAGGCATCTATTCCTTCTCCCTCATTACAGAAAAACATATTTTTAGTGTAGGTGGATTTAAACTAGCGCATGTTCACCCCACATTAACCCGACATTCCCTCCTGTCGCAGAGCTCCAGTCTGAAGACGGCTCTGCTGGACTACATCAAGCGCTGCCTCCCCGCAGACAGCGAGAAGCACAACATGGTGGCGCTGTGTTTCAGCATGAGGAGGGAGATCGGAGAAAACCATGAGATTGCTGCCAGGACGCAGCTGAAGATCATCGAGTCTCAGGCCTGGGGTGAGTCAGGAGAACGCTAACAGCAAGCCTACAAACGAATTTACAGAAGACATGAGCTTTTTATCTGGTTTGAACCGGCCGTACTGGTGTTTTTGACCTTGAGTTTTTGCTGACTTGTCTTTAAAACAGTCGTGACTCCTGAGCTGAAGAGTTCGTTGGTGAAGGTGTTGGGTCTGCTGAAGGACGCTGCAGAAAGCTTCTCCAAGGTATCTGAACTCCTCTACAGGCTCTTCAGCTTCTACCTTTAACACAAAGAGAGATATTAACTCTGTGTGTGTGTGTGTGTGTGTGTGTCCAGGACTCGTGTGTGCGTCAGGCGAGTCGTTGTGTTCGGATGGCTAAGCTGGTCACTCTTCAGCTCCACTTCCTGAACCAGGGATCAGACCTGCGCATCATCAACCTGCGACCCGCAGAGCTGCTGAACGCCGTCATGGCGCTGCCTCGATGCTACCAGGTCTGTTTCTGTTATAAAACACTGATTCTGCACTAAAAGATTCCTCCACCCATGTAGCATCACACCTCTGTAACATTCTCAGACTCATGATGGACAGTTTAAAAAAAAAAAAAAGGTTAAAATCAATGCAGCAGAACCAGAGATATTGTCCTTTTTACTCCACACATTCTTCTTCCTTGTCAAAACCAAGCAGCAACCTCCGGAGCTGTAAAATGAAGCCAGTGCGGAAGTGCCAAAAACTGCAGTTCCTTGAATGGCCACTTGAGGCTCCAAAAGCGAGTCAATCCCCATAGACCCCCATGTTAAAATGCCCAACTTTACAGCAGAAATAAACATGTTTACAGCCTGGTACAAAAAACGGTTTTGGTCTCTATAACTAATTTCTTCTTTCATGACAACTGTACGGGGGGTGAATTTTTTTATAACTCACCAGTTTAAATTTTGTTAATCCGTAAAGTTATGCATAATGAAGGACATGACTGCTTTGAGTGACAGGTCCGCATGCCGCTAGGTGGCTTGTTTCAGCCATTCGGCCCGCCTCTTTGCCCATTTTTGATTGGCTGGGAGTTAGGCAGCGTCACGTACTGCCAAGATGGCGACGGCCAGAGCGGCTCACTTTGAGCTTCAAAACTGCTCTTCAGAAACCAACGGGTGACGTCACGGTGACTACGTCCATATTTTTATACAGTCTATGGTCAAAACCTGGTGCCTACATTACCCACAATGCAATTCAGCCAACGACAGGTGAGGTGGTGATTAGGGTGTGTTATGCTAGTAGCGGCTAATGTAGCCTAGAGCTGCTAGCCTCCAGCAGAGATGAAGAGCTACAGAGGTCTGATAACCTCACATCTTCTTTTTCCACACCTCCAGATCGTTTTTATTTTTAATTTGTAGTCTTCATTCTTCAACTGACGCTGACTCAACTGACATCACTTGAGGCGATTTATCAGTTTTCAAACAGCTCCCTCTGGAGACACAAAAAAGTTTTATACTACTTTTTCAACATATACAGTTGTACTCTGCAACTGGCTCTCTTAACTGTAGGGATGTTAGTGTGCTAATGTGCCACTAGCTATACTGCAGGCTGTTAGTCATGTGACCAGTGTCTCTACAACACAGCAGGAAATGATGTAATGAAAAATATATATACACACCAAAAAGACATGTGCAATATTACTGTAATATGCAAGTTATAGTGCAAAGACTCAAGGTAGTAGTGGGGATGATGGCAGTGGAAAGATATGGGTAATGTATAATAAAGGTTTTTCACAATAAAGGTAATATGTGTAAAAAACATAACGATTATTTTCATCATCGATCTGCAGATTATTTTCTTGGTTAATTGATGAATCATTTAGTCTATAAAATGTCAAAAAGTAGGAAAACTCCAGTCTTAGTTTCCCAGAGTCCAAGGTAACTTCTTCAAATGTCTCGTTTTGTTTGATCAACAATCCAAAACCCAAAAATATTCAATTCACAGTGATGAAGAACAGAGATGAGCAGCAAATCCTCACATTTGAGATGCTGGAACTAACACATATTAACAAAAAGTTGCAGATTAATTTTCTTTCCATCAACTAATAGAATACAACACACACACACACAACATAATATAATTAAACAGTTTATTGTAGAAATATATGTTAATAAAATAAGAGATATTTGGCAGCCTCAGGCCTCCATACACTAGACAGACAGTAGATCATGTCCCGTGTTTCCGTCTCTCAGGTGTTTGTCGTGTCGGAGGCGTACAGCTACAGTCCAGACTGGGTGGAGATTTTGTACCAGAAGGTGATCCTGAACGGAGACTTTTCTTACCTGGAGGAGTTCAGACGTCACCGTCCGCTCACCTCCGGCCTGTTCGAGGACATTTTCAAGAAGTAAGTCGGTGCTCGTGGATTCAGGAAAGCGGTGCTCTCGTGTCTCGTCTCTCACCTGTATGTGTTGTTGTTGTCGTTGTTTCAGGCTGGATGGCGCTCCCAGCAGCGTCACTCCGAACGTGAAGCGCCTGCTGACACACTGCGACGACGTGTGCAGCCGCTACAGGCTGGCCTACCAACAGAACCTGCATGACGTCACCAAAACGCTGCTGCAGGACGCCAAGACGTCCAGCTACCTGAACGACAAGCTGGCCAGCTGATCAGCTGACCGAGTCACTGACTGGTGGACGTTCAATCAATAATCAATAACTGAAACACTGTCAGTGTGCAACACTTGTGTCTTTATTAACCTGTCTTCTGTGGAGATTCATTAAAATACTTTTACAAAATAACTAAATAGAATAAGTTTCTATTGATAAATGAATGAAATACTGTAGATTTACTGATTTGTGTTTATGTTTATTTTGAACATGTAACAAATAAAAAACAAAGAAACAAAACAAGAAATAAAATGAAATGAACAGTAAACATATGCAGCAAACTCTCAATAAACAAAGTCTCATAAACATAAATATTAATGTAAAATTTATTGTGATTTATTGTGTTGTGTTGATCTCATCAGATCTTTACACAGTTGACATTTTTGTATCAGAGCTGCATTAATTAGTCAGTAAATCAATTAGTCGATCAACAGTAAATTAAACAAAATACCAGACCTGCTGGTTTCAGCTTCTCAAATGTGAAGATTTAATGGGTTTTTTTTGTCGTTAATTATAGTAAACTGAATATATTTTAGTTTTGGACTGTTGGGCGAACAAAACAAGAGATTAGAAGATCATTATTGTGCTATTTCCTGACATTTTATTGACAAAACAATTTATTGATTAATCGAGAAAATAATCTCCAGATCAGTCACAAATGAAAATAATTGTTAGATGTGCTGAGTCTGAGCTACAGGGGGGGACGTTTGGTGAAATTACATTTTTAGAGATCAAAGGAAAAGACACAAAAATATAGTTGAATGCAACAAGTTTAGTTCACTTCTCTGAGATTTTTGTTGAAAGGCTTTCTGGGAAATGTAGGAAAAACATGAAGCAGGTTTTAGTGAAAATCACTAGCAGGATAATTCTAGCTTTATTCAATAAGTTTCTAATTGTCAACAAATCACATGAAAACAAACAAATCAAACATGTTTGTCCGTCAACAAATGTTACTCAAACGAGAGGAAATAGTACATTTGTTGGGCAGTTTCAGCAGCGGATGAATACACATTTGATGCTTTAGTGAATATCTCTGGCAGCAGGACGATGTGTGTGTGGGATCAAATTATAATAAACTACAGTGTGTGTTCATGGTGATGAAGGAACATAGATCACTGATGTGTTTTTAATATTTTCTGGACAACAATGGAGCTTCTGAAATTCACAGAAATTCATACAATCACTCAGATAAGATCGCAAGTAAACTTTATTTCCTGTTAGTCTTGTGTGTTATGCTGTATATTAGACCTGAATGATATGAAAAAACATGTTTAAGACATTGATATTTAAAAGAATTTAAAAGAATTTATTGATTTTCATTGAGAAATTATAAACTGGAAGGTTGCAGTTCTCTGTTCCTCCACTAGAGGGCACTCATCGCTCAACTATTTTCATTCTCTTGTTGCCTGTCTGTGATTTCCTCTAAATAGTGTTATAAGGAAACAGATTCCTGCTGTTACAGCTTGTTGATTTGCACTTATTAAGACTAAATATTACAATAAATTATCTAAACCTCACATCTACAGTTTACATTATAATTTTAATATCAGCTGCAAATGTTCTAATCTCTCAGTTGCTGTTTTTACTGAGTATAAGTGACTCTTCACCAGTTGTAGAATTCCTTATTTTTACTTTCTCAGCTTTTTATTTTCTTTTTTCAGCTATTTTGGAGAGTTTTAACTTTCAGAAACTTGCAGATGTTCTGCTTTTTATGTTTGTTTTTTTGCTCATTACCGCTGCAGGCAGTGCTGGTAATAAGCTGCTGAACGAGAGAGAGGATGCTGGGAAGCATCCTGGAATTAAACCCATCTGTCTCTGGGCCGCGTGCACAAAAAAATATATTACCGCTATCAGGTAAACACACAACGTCAAAACCTCCAGAAAATGATATTCTGAACGACACACGTGCATTATTATTTTTTAAACAGGTTTCACAGACGATGAAAAACTTTCTAAATAGCGACTTCACCTCTCGCTTAGATAAACATGCTCATTACAGTTTGGTTTTTAAAGTTGCAGCAGTTATAAATGTTTGACGTTTCTCTCGCCGCCTGTTTGTCAGCAGTATCGTCTCTAATGGAGAGCGTCATTAAGAAAATGATCTCATTATTCAGCTCTAATTAGCAAATTAATCAAGAGTTTGTATAATGCTCAGTAGAGCAGAGAGGAAAAGCTTCACACCAGGGATTCAGCTCCAAATATACTCAATTTATTCGAGGTTTACACCCAGAAAACAGGATAAATTACATCATGATCTTTTGACCTTGAAAGTTATGATGACAATTTCAGTGAGAGACAAATATCTAAAAGTTTAACATTTAGGTTTCATACTTTAATCTGCAACAATAGCACATACTGTCAGTCAGTTTTCATACGTTTGCTCCGTTAATTTCTGCTCTATATGAAACAAACTGCGTCTCTTAGAGCTAAAAGAGAGAATTAACACATGCAACATGAAGTAACGTCGCGTTTCATCCTCATTTCCTTCCTCTAAAGTCGAGTGTTTTCATGTCAGTTCTGCAGCTTGTTTCTCAGACTCACACATGAAGAAATAGAAGAAATATTCCTGCAAATATGATGAGAAACAAGTGAGTCAGTGCATCTTATTATAGTACAGTAAATGCTACAGGTATGATTATTAGAATGGGTGGGTTGGTTTTGTATTGTGCTCTTCCAGAAATCCAACAAGCCACTTGAATCGAGTCAAAATCTAAAGTTTTTTATGGTCTTGATTTCTAATTTAAATGTCTCTAATCTGTGTGTAGAATAAAAAGTTCTACATCTTCCAGTTTCTAAATATAAGTAAGGTTCATGTTTACATCTTAAGGTGTTTATTACAGCTGGTCATCTGAAAAATCTGACGTGTACACATGACTGAACTGCCTGAAACAATAAAGTCGAAGTGTCTCAGACAAGCTAATTAATGCAGCGTTAATGCCGATGAAGTCAATGAACATTATATTTCACTCTCTGTTCAGTATGTTAATTACACTCATTACAAACAGCACTGCTAACCGCCACCTCAAATTCTCTGATGATGTGAAATTGCAAGCTGTACAACCTTCCCCCCCTCGCTCCTAACTCCCATCTGATGCGCTGTGAGTGTCGTACCAGAGGCAAGAAGAAGTAATTATGTTTCACTTTCATCATGATGTTTGTGCTTTGTCATCTATGTGGTCTTGTATTGTGGCAAGTTGTCTCTCTAAAATCTCCAGTAACGAGTCGCTGACATCACCGTCATGTTGGTCGTTTCCTTCCGGATGACTTGTTTGGAGATTTAGGTTTGTGGACTTGTTGCTGATTACATCACAGATTAAATGGCAAAAGAGACAAATATTCAATCACCTTTCAGGCCACTGAGGAGGATATTTACTAAAGACGCCAGTTTGTCAAATTGTGTTTCCTTTTATTTCCTTAAAGACTATGTTGAGGTTTTGTGCCGGTAAAATTAAATAAAAGCAGCACAGCTGGAAAAATGGGAGTGTTTGGTCTCATGTATTTTAAGGCGTTCCTGTTCACAGGTGTGAAATATGGGAGGAGGGAATGTAAATTTATACAAGTAGCTGCTGCAGCTGATTTATCACCGCAGACTGATCGCTGCTGGAGAGGAAACTGTGTTTGGAATTTAACTTCTGGGAAAAGCAGAGATATAAAATCTGGAGTAAAGTAGAGAGAAGAGAGGAAAATGCAAATGAAAAGCTTCACTCGCTCAGCATCACAAGACTTAAGAGCAGCAACGCAACAGTCTGTTATTTTTCACATGACTCAACCTTTCTGTTTCCCGCCAGTAATGTTTATTAACTTGGTCTTCAACAAACACTTTTCTTTTGTGTATCAGCTCTTATTTGGAGGCACTTAATGCAAATCAGATGAAGTGCGGTTGGGCTCATTTACCCTTAAATCCTTTTTTTAGGGAGACTTTGTAACATCTGTCCAGAGACTGCAGATAAAAAGTAGCCTCTTGGATAGCTGGAGCATTTACAGTAATGTTTATTAATGTGCACAGTCCCTGTTTAAACTCATGAATAAATAAAATAAAATAAATATCAGTACTCCAAATTAAATGACCAAATGTGTGGTTTGATCACGTGACTCCAGAGCGACACACAGGAGCGTTTTCTAATCTCTATCGGCAGGACGACATCATGTCTGTGCTTTCCGATACTGTTACACATCACTGTTAAACAATAATGATGTTTTATGGTGTGACAACGTTGTGGTTAAAGGTATAATATGTAATTATTCCACATTAAAAGGTCTAAAAACAACTAGACCTATGTTATATATGTTGTTGAGTTGTGTACTTACATTATCCCAAATGTGTCCAACAAGTTTCAAACCCAGAGAAATCTGTAATTTAATCAAAGTAACGGACCGTTTCATTTGGTCGCCTGTCAATGGCGTCATACCTCCTCTACCAAAGAGTAAACACGCACAAGATGCATACGGCGGCGCTGTGTTTGTCTGCTACAATGGCATCTACCAAAGAGTAACTTACACACATACAAGATAATACATCGGCGTTGTGGTTGTTCCACACAAACTGTTATAAATGGACTTTTATTCAGTTTTAAGCCACATTTTCGTGATAAATTTAGGTCGTTTTTAACTATATCTTTTAGCCGGAAGAAGGATTTTAGTCATTTGACGTCTGGATCTTAAGTTATCAAAGAAATAAACTGGGCAAACGTTAGCAGCAGCTCGGCTAACAGCCTCTCCAGGAAGTCTGGTGGTCGCCGAACATCGTCGGGGAAATATTGATTTTTTTAGGTGAAACAGCTTTAATTAGTATTTTTAACGATTTTAATCTGCATGTAATGCATGTAATCTGATTGTTCTGGAGAGGAGGAGACCTCTGCGGATAATTCGGCTCCCGGTAAAAACATCCCGAATGATTAACACTGGAGTAATCCTATCCCGGTGACGCTGGTTGTTTACCAATGAAGACAACAACTCCCATGATCCCTTGCTACTTCACACCGTCGTCACACTCCGTCTTTTGTTATTGTTTTGATTGAGACCCCTAGCGGCTGAAATTACATATCATGTGTTTAAGGTCTGGTTAGATTTAGGGAAAGATGATGGTTCGGGTTAAAATGATTACTTTGTTAAGTTTAGAGAAACATGTTGTGGGTTAAAGTTACTACTTCTGTTTTTTTAAGAAAACTGTCCCGACTCACAGTTGGAAACAGGAAACAAACAGCATCTCTTGTGGCAAAGTCCACTGTTGTGTTAATTCCTCCATCCACCCTCCTCCTCCTCCTCCTCTGAATGAGGAAATATGTCCACATATATATACATCATCTGGGTTATAATTACTATGGCTGTTAGGAAGTGCTGCATGGTTCTGATGACTAATACGACAGGTGCTCTGTAGTGAAGCAGGTGAACGTACAAAAAACAAAACCCAGGAAGCAATCGATGCCTACACTCAAAGAACAAACTCACTATATTTTTCCAGGGTTGTCTGCACCACTTAAGGACAAATATTTAGCTTTATTTTGTTCTTTATAACTATCTGTAGTTTTTAGGCAACTTGAGGAGGACAATCTCAATAAAAACATAGCAATCCTAGTAATTAACCTGCTAGAACAAAACAAATGTGGTGATGCATTTGGTGCCCCTGACAGTCTTACTAAATATCCTCATGACTCCTTTTAGGCGACTAAACTGTTGTTTTTGTTTGGACCTCAAGAAGTCCAGCAACCACTTAATGGAAACTAATGGATCCAGATTAAGAATTTAAAAAAAACTTACTGAAATTACAAGTAAATGAACAACAATACCACAGTTTGTTATCCAACTTCTAGGGTCCGTGCATGTAGTAGAATTCATTTGCAGTTGTTCACGTTGTATAATGAAAACCCCAATTTTGGGGGTATTACCAGGTTTTATTGTCTTAAGAGGTGCAATATAATTCAGCGCGCTAAAGTGTCTGCTTGTTCCATTATCCAACTTGTACAAAGACAATTGAAACAGGAAGTCAGGAGCCGGAAACAGAGACAGCTTGCCTTCAAAGTAAAAGGTGTGCGTTTTGAAGCGTGTTGGCCGTAGCTCAATTTAAGGAGAGGCTATAATAAATAAATAAACAAATAGACTAAATATATATGTAGGGATTAATCCCTACATATATGACTGAAGAGGGTCCAGTTAATTCACTTCTCCCATATATTTCGACGTTTCACACAGCAGATAATCCAAATGATGTGCAAAAGCTGATAATAATAAAGGAGTAACGTTAGCATACAACAGTAGCTACGGTGGTGGGCAGGTTAATAAGTTAAACTGTGTTTGGTTGGAGAGGTTAACTCGATAAAGTCATGCACACAACAAGACAAGCAGACCACAAACGTAAAGTTGGACTCACCTGTACGTAACGGCGATGTCTGCAGCGGCTCAGTGCGTCTCCGTAACACACGCTGCTTTTACTTTGAAAATCCCCAGGTTGGTTCCGCCGCCTCCATTTCTTTCTTTTTTTTAACATAGTTTTATCTCTAAAGTGTGTAAAAGAAGTTATGAATTATGTTTGTTTATTTATTTATTATAGCTCTCCATAAATTGAGCTGCGGCCAACACGCTTCAAAACACGTAACTTTTACTTTGAAGGCGAGCTGTCTCTGTTTCTGGTTCTCGACTTCCTGTTTCAATTTTCTTTGTACAAGTTGGATTGACTGACTTTTATTTTACTTCTTAAGACAATGAAATCTGGAAATACCCTGAAAAATGGGGTTTTTAATTATACAACGTGAATACCTGCAAATGAATTATACGTCATGCACGGATCTTCTAGATCACTGCAACCAACTCTAAAAAAAAAAGAAAAAAAAAGTCATAACATCTCATCCTGACTCTCTGCGGACTGACTGTACCGAGGAAACATGTTAGAAAGATTTAAAAACAAGCTTTAGAAGATCTCTCCATTTAAATATTAAACACAGAAATTTGTGAGAATGTTGCTTTAACATATTTCCCAGCATGTAAAACATTTACTGAAGCAAACAGCTTCCCTGGAGACTCTTAGATTTACATGTCAGAGATGTGTTTGGGTTCGCTGGACACAGTATTTGTGCTTTGTGTCATCACACTTGAACAACTTGTGTCTCTTTTAGCCCCAGTAGGTCTTCATGTCTCCGGTTCTTATTGATCTGATGGCGATGATGCAGTCAGCAGTGAAGTGTAAATGGCATCTGAAGGTGTTTTAACACTTGGATCGACTGAGGAGGGGTTTTTTTTTTTCCTGACCTCAGGCTGTTTGAGGTTGAGAGTTTTGTCTGTTGAAGTGTGAAAACTCGGGTCTGTCTGCACGAACACTATTCACAAAGATTCTCAGCAGGTTTAAAGAAAACCTACAATGACAACCCCAGTGATTTTATATGAAGGCTTTCACACTGAGAGGAAAATACCTTTAAAGGTTGAATACTGAATTCAAGGAATATTTACGTCCACCGAGGAGGATACAGTCTGTTTGTAGCCCTGATGTTTGATTGTGTGTTTATTAGTTAAAACCCAGTAAGCATTGATTTGATGATTTGCAGATGTCTGGATATCTGGGTTAAAACCGGGCTGAATTTAATTGAAACATTACAAAATGTCTAATTCTATGGATTACATATAATTTTTTGTTTAAACAGCATTTCAGTGACTTTATTTCAATTTAAAGCAGGTCTTCAAACACTGAAAAGTAGTAGCTGAAGCTGAAACAACAGTTAAAAGTCAGAAATATTCAAATTCTACTAAAACGATGATCATTCATGATGTGCCTTCATTTAAAACAATAGAAATGTCGTAGACCAAAGGATTTTACCAACACTTCAACAGAGGTTCAGTTAAAGTCACCAGTCCAACACAGCTAATAAGCTACGACAACTTCCTCCATAGGTCAAAGTTCATCAAATCAACCAGCATTTGTCGGTTTGTGGGGTTTATCAGAGACTACCTCCAGACTTTGGGGGTGGAGAGGATGGAACAGCCTGCCAGCAGTCCTGACCTCAACCCCATTGAGCACTTGTGGGATCAGCTTGGGGCGTGTGACAAATGCTGGTTGAAGAATGGGACATCATCCCACAGCAGTGTGTGACCAGACTGGTGACCAGCATGATGAGGAGGTGCCAGGCTGTTGTGGCTGTGTATGGTTCTTCCACACGCTACTGAGGCTCCTGTTTGTTAAATGAGTAAATTGTTAAATTGCCAATATGTCTTGTTTCTTCAAACTTCAATCATCCAATCCACCAAACACCAAACAAGAGTCAACGGCAGAATAAGCTGTTTGGCATTGGCAGAGAAGATATGGCAAATTTTTCATGGGCGCAACCCACATACATGCATGTTCCTTACAAATGTGGTTCCATTTAAAAAGGGAAATAAACAGGCTTTCCAACGGTATAAGATTTATTGCCAAGAAGCATTGTTACAACAAAGAAATAATCTACCAAACACAAATTTCCTGACTTTTTGTGCTAAGTTTAGATATTTTGTATATAAAGTTCTAGTTTGTACAAATGTGTTCCAACTACGTCTAAAGATAAAAAAATGTTTTTAACTGGACCAATAAGGAACAGCTGAATTTTTTATGCAAATCCAGGATGTCTTTTGTCTGGATGTCTGCCTCATTCAACCAAATGATTGTCACTGTGTTGTATTTTGATGCAAATACAGTTTCAGACTCAAACTTTCTAAACATTTATGATTATTAGAGTAATAAATTCAGAGAGGGCTGTGCAGCCTTGGCAGACGTTCGCTTTAAAGCTCTCCAGTGAATTTTAAAAAAATGAGACACGTTTAGTTGTCGGGCGGCTTCAGTAGAAAAATCTGTTATCTGTGTTTTAAATCCTTTCAATCAAAAACATCAGATTAATCATCAGATGATCCAGAGGACACACACCCTCCCACCTCTCTCTCCTCCTCCTCCTCAGTGTCTCCAGCTGCCCAATCTTCTCCTTTGGATGTTTTTGGGGGGGAGGAGCATCCCCTTCTCCCCCCCCCTTGGAGCAAATCCTCCACTGATCCTTCCTCCTCCTCCTCCTCCTCCTCCTCCTCCTCTCTCTCTCTCTCTGTGGTGTTATCCGCCGGTTCAGGAGGAACTCCAGTCAGTTTTACATCTCACGGCTGCTGCTGAGGATGGACGCTCGGATCTTCACCCTGCACGTCCTGACGCTCTGCTGCCTCATTCACGGTAAGCTCGAAATACACACACACACACACACACACACACACACACACACACTCACACCTCTGCCTGTTCGCCCGTGAAATCAGTCCAGTGGTTTAATTAGTTTTATTTCTCTGATTCTCTGACTGAGCAGCAAACAGAATGAATCAGATATTTCACTGAGATAATCAACATCTCATGTGGCTGTTTATAAAAAAATCATTAAAATACACCAAAATCAATTAAAGAAAAGGACAAATGACTAAAGTTAACTGTTAAAAGGTCAATTATTATTATTAATGAAACATTATTTCCACCCAAAAGATCTAAATAAAAGTCATAAGATGCAGATTTGATGGAGATAAATTTCTGAGTGTCTCTAATATATCGCAGCAGGTGGATGAAATATTGAACATTTGTACAACATAATTTAATCCAACACAACAACACAAACTCTGGCCTGTGAGGGACAAATAACTTTACAGACTGAAGTCCAGTTCCACATATAAATCCTCAGCAGGTCAAAGTCATTTAGAATCAAAAGTCTAAAATCACCACGTTTGAAAATGCCAAAGCTGCATTTAACATTCCTTTTTCTTTGAGAAGCTGCATTTCTAAAGATGAAAAGGTTTCTGTTTGACTGATGACGTGATTCCCTGAATGTCTCAGATCTGCTGAATGACATGGACAAAAAAACAGGAACACCTGCACAATACAGCACAAAGTGAACGTGTTCAAAAACGACTTCGGAGTTGAATCGACAGCTCTCGGACACATCGTGGATGATTCAGATGAAGATGTAAGAGGAAAGAGGTGTTTTTAAATCACTGTGTGTTCTGTCTCATGTCAGACAGGTAACATGTTTGGAGAAAAAAGACACAAAGGATTAAAGATGAAGACAGTACTTCATTTAAGAAGCTAAAGACAATTTTAAACTGCAATAATTACCAAAATGACCACCAGCACACTTATTAGAGGCCTGAATGAAGTGACTGAGACCAGAATGACTCGTTGAAAACAATGATTGACTCAGTGTTTCTAGAGAGAAGATGAAGCTTTTTGAATGAGAGTCAGTTGGAGCTTCTAGTGGCCGTCGTACTTTAAGATACTTCAGCCTCAAGCTGCGTTCGCTGCTGCTTGTTTTGTAATTCATAAGCTTATTATTGTGTTATTTTATGTCAAATCTGTTAATCTGAAAAGTAACTAAAGCTGTCAAAGAAACGTAGTGGAGTAGAAAGTATAAAGTAGCATCAAATGGAAATACTCCAGTAAAGTACCTTAATATTTGTATTTAAGTACTTGAGTAAATGCACACAGTTACTTTCCATCACAGACTCTAATAACCAGATGATGATGAAAAAGAAGCAAAAGACACAACTTTGAACACAAGAACTGACTTTAATGTTAAACTCTGAAATACTAAAGCTTAAAGTCAGCCGTGTTATCACCTCTGCTAAGACTCCAACAAACAGACACTTCACACAAGAGTCTAAACTGAGGTCTTTTTCATCAGCTTTGTCTCTTTAAACTACCGACTGTATCTCTAGTTAAAGGATTAAACTCAAGTTTTGAACATTTATTTCCCCCAAAAGAAGTACAGCAAGTACGGCTGAGTAACGCAGCTCAGAGCTGCCGCACTTAGTAGAAATTATACCGAGCGACAAACACATCACAACACATGTTCACCCTAAAAGGAAGTCATTCAAACGTTTATGCAGCATCACTGCTGTTTTTATGAGATACAGATACAGTCTAATATTTTCAACACCTTTCTCGTTATAACCAGTATTTATCCTCGATATAACGAGAAAATGTTAAATCTCGTCTTAGCGTGTCAAGTGTCTTGTTACAACCAAGTGGCAGCTACCAAACCTTGAGGCTGAAGTACCTTAAAGTGCCGCCGACGGCCGCTAGATGCTCCAACTGACTCTCATTCAAAAAGCCTCAACTTCTCTCTAGAAACACTGAGTCAATCATTGTTTTCAACGAGTCATTCTGGTCTCAGTCTCTTCATTCAGGTCCTCTAATAGGTGTGCTGGTGGTCATTTTGGAAATCATTGCTCCTTTAATAAGATTTGAAGAGCAAGTAAAATGACAGTGGCAGTAACAAGCAGTGCTGAGGATCCAGAGGGCCTGAAGATAGAAACTCCTCTTTGGTCTTTTGATTTTAACCATGTGATAGTCTATTGTTGGGGTATAAAGTGTCTCTTATGATATTTTGGTATCTCAGCATCACCGTCCTGGTGCAGGAGTCCTGCAGGGACGGAGGAGGTCCCGTACCAGGCGGTGATGCTGCCTGTCGGGATTCTCTCCACAAGCCGAAGAGTAGAAGGTCTTCATGATGGAGGATGAGACCTTGAATCTCCGCAGCTCTTAGAGGAAGTAAAGTCTTTGTCTGGATTTTTTGAGTGTTTGCTGGGTGTGAAGAGTCCAGACGAGGTCCTCAGCGATGTGTATGCTGAGGTATCTGAAGCTGAACCTCTTTAGATGGGTGTATCTACTGACCTGCGGTCTCCTGAAGTCTACCACCATCTCCTTCATCTTGGTGATGTTCAGGGTCAGGTTGTTGGATTGTGCTCTCCAGTGAATCCGCTCAGACTTGAACAGCTAAATAGGTTTTAAAAAAGAGAACATAAGAGAACATGATGACATTTTTAACTGAACTCTCGTTCACCAGCTGCCAAATATAACACTTTCTGTAAAACGTCCTGTCATGTCTGAAGCTGTAAAAGTCATTACTGAGTGAGAAAAAGCTTGATGAAGGCAGCAATGTTCTGTATTGTACGTTTAAAAAAAGGGTTTTACCGGACAGAATGTGAGACAGAGACAGAGAGTAACAGGATTAAAGAAGCTGACCTGCTCTCCCACAGCATCCATTTACATGTGTGGCTTTGATCCAGAAAGATTCAATGAGAGCCACAATCAAAGAGGATTCACTCCCCAGATCACTGACAGTACAAACAACGGTATGTGCTCTCTGAGAGGTTATGTTTTCACAGATACAAGCTTCATGAATACCACTCGCAGAGAGCCTATCGCTGATCCGCAGCTACGCAGGAATATATATGAGGCTGATTTGTATACATCTGAAAGTCCTTGAGCTTTAGGATTACAGTCTTGCTGTGCTGAGGAGGTGTTTGTTCAGTATCCTCTTGAAGGCATGAACACTAGTTGATGTGATGTCTCCCACAACAGCATTGCCGGGGGTGGGGTGGGGGGGGGGGGGCTGTTCCATGTTGTTACAGCAGAGTGGAGAAAGCTCCTGTCAAAGCATGTGGTGTTAGTCCCCGGTGTGACAAGGCTTCGCTTGGTGGTAAACTCTACGTGGTTCAACCTGGGACATGAGCTGAGGTTTGTGAGGGAAGGAAATTTAAAGGGTAATTACACATAAAATCATTGAAGTGAACAGGGTCTATGTTGGTGTAATACAGGTGAATGTTCCAACAGTACACATATTGTGTGTAAAAACTGCTTTTCCTGCTCAGAATCAGCCTGTTTGTGCCTCCTTGGATTTGAAAACTCAGTTCAGCCGGATCCTCTAATTGTGATGTAAAAAGGCAAGACTCCGAGGTTGCTGCCGCCAAGTATAAATATCACAACGCTGATGACTGTAGCCTCAGTTTGTGCCTCTAACACAGAGCTGCCGGTAGCGTTAATAAGCCTGATAGAAGACGGCAGAGAACCACGGTTACGTACAAATAACCCAAATATTTCTGTGGCAGTAAACGCAACACATGGGATAAATAACTGTGCTGTATTCAGAGCTTTACAAGATATTCAGGGATGACGATGGTAACGTTAACAATGATAAACAGCAGGGCCGTGGCTACGTCCTGACTCTCCCCCACAGACACACTCACACCGGAGAGCTTCTCGTAGCAGAGCCGCTCGCTCAGCTACAACACAGAAACTTTTACAAAAGGGCCATGAATGTGCTTCTAGTGACAGTCAAAGCTCCTGCGGACACGGAGAGTCTGACAGCAGCTGCTCATGGCTGGTTAGCTCTACATCTATTCATGCTGGTCAGTTTGTGACCCTTGACCTCCTGCAACACACACGTAGCCACCAGGCCAGCAAGCAGAATTTGGGATTTTCCAACAAATATACAACCAGTAAATCCTGAAAGGACACATTTATATTGTTTGCGTCCTGAGTTGAAGCCTGGATTTAAAGCTGCTGTTACGTGTGTGTGTGATGTTCGTGTCTTCAGGCTCTCTGCAGGGTGTTTATCAGCGGCGTCTCTACAAGGAGCTGATGAGGAACTACAACCCGCTGGAGCGACCGGTCAGCAACGACTCCCACAGCCTGACCGTCCACTTCAGCTTCAGCCTGCTGCAGATCATGGACGTGGTGAGAACACACACACACACACTAATACACACACACACACAGACACACACACACACACACTCACACACACAACTGATCAATCTAAAGGCTATATGTATGAATTTTAAGTTTTGTGTCATATCATTAAACCGATCCACATGGGATAACATGTAATATTACAACATATAAATAACTTCCAGCAGCTGACATTCACGTTCCAAACAGAAACAAATCATTGCTGCGTGTAATATCGGAAAAACAGGCTTTACACAAAACAAACAAACAAACAATATTAATGCTACCTATGTAAAGTTTTTTTTTCCTAATGATCAGCTGTTGTCCAAATACTCACATAAAGCAAAAACGTCTCAAAGTGTTTTCATAATTTCAACATCTTCCATACAGAACTAATCATTTTTAGTTTTCTGTCATTATAATAAAAAGGTCAATAAAAAACAAAATGTATTTCATTTTCTACGTCATTTAACTAACATAAGACGATCCCGTTCATTTAATACCATCATCATCCTGTTTCCACATGTAATGGTTTAGATATCACCTCTCAGTCGGGCGTACGGAGATCTTTTCCTTTTAGTCAGATTAAATTTAGTATAATTTTCAGTACTAAACTCATTTTGGATTAAAACATGTTATAAATTTTGTCTTATTCCAAATCTCGCTGACCCATTTTTCTATAAACTGATATATATTTATATATTTATCAAGATAAAAACCAAGATATTTATATGAGTTTATGTACTTTAAACGCTTATCACCAAATATAAATGGGAACTTACTTTAAGAGTTGTGTTGAGGGCCTGAAAGTGTTTCATCTAATTTTGATTTGATGAGGAAAATAATTTGAAGTGGCTCCCTGCCGGCACTTTGATGCCTTCTGGAGCAAACCGGAAACAAGTTTGAATAAAATCTCAAACCAAGATTTACTTTAAAAAAAAAAAAAACAGAAACAAGATTTGGAGAAGTTAATAAAGAGCCATATTTTTACTGATAGAAAGAGTTCTAGCAGCAGATTAAAGGGCAGGTTCACAGGTTCAGGTTTTAAATGTCTGTGAGGACACACTGTGGATTTTGGCCTCCATCACTTACACTGAAATCACATTTGAAGGATCTTTTAATCACCAATATGAACAGGAGGAATGATTACAGCGAGACTTGAAAAAGTGTGAATCTGTCCTTTAGTGACCATAGTTTTAGAAAATCATGTTATACGGGTGAAATGTTTGTGTGTCCACATACTTTTGGCCATGCGGTGAATTGAAGTGAAGCACAAATGTGAAACAAACTGCTCAGTTCAGATCAGATCGTTACTCTAATCAGCCCCAGCAGGGGTCACACTCATCACCGACTTCAGTGATGAACTTTCCCATCATGTAGTCAGAAGATGTTGTACACACACGCACACACACGCACACACACACACACGCACCTGCACGCACACACAAACTGTGATGACGGATCAATTAGATGAACTCAACTCGTTAATTTATGACTCACACACAACTTACATCTGCTGTAACAAACACTCACTCTGCCTCTTGACAGGTACTAACAGCAGGAGACCACTTTCATCTATACAATCACAGCATGAGACCGCACGCACACACACACACACACACACACACACACACACACACACACACACACACACACACACACTTACAAAGCCACTGTTACAGATGTCAGAGTTGTAGCTGCAACATGTCACCATCAATGAGTTTCTTGTTTGGTCTCTCGTCCACAGCGCTGACGAGAGACTGACTACACACTGTTTATACTGTGTGTGCGCACGCTTGTGTGTGTGTGTGTGTGTGTGTGTGTGTGTGTGTGTGTGTGTGTGTGTGTACCTGACTGATTTAACACACATACCCACACAGAAACGCTGATGTGCTCGAGTCTTGGCGTGGGCACTGACTCACTGCAGGCAATCAAAGCTGCTCGACTCGTCTCATCTGCACTGCCACCGCATGTGACAACACACACACACACACACACACACACACACACTCACATACACACACACAGACACACACTGTTAGACCCAGCTGATAGCAGCTGCTGGTCGGATATCAAACTTTTAATACTTCATGAATCTAAACTGAATTACGTCTGTAAATATAAACTGTGAATACTTGGTCAAGTTCACTCCTACGGACTCAAAAGCTGGTACAGCGACGGCTGCTATTCATTGTGAATGAGACCTGGTTTTACAGCCCAGCATCCTGCTGAGTGAGAGAGGTTCAAAAATAGCTCAGCTGTGCTACAGGAGAGAGTTGAAAAAGGCTCAATCACGTTAGTTTTGATTCCTGTGGAAAATGAAGCACAAAGTGAAATAACTTGAAACAAAATGGAGGAAAAGCTGATCACCACGGTCTCTGGTTTCTCTACGATGTGTATTTAACGAGCTACCGGGACTGTTAAAAGAAGGATGATGTGTGGAAACAGGTGTCCAGTCGGCGCTTCGTATGTAAATGACACAGAGATTCATGAGAGACTGAATACTTTGCATCCAAATGTGTGAAAGAGCCACAAGTCTGCAGGTGCATGAAGTAACATACCTATCAGATTACTTGAACCTGAGAAGGATGGAGAAAAGTTCTATTAAACGAGTAAGTACTCTGAGAAGAGATTAGGTAAGGAGTTTTGGTAACTCGTTCAGCCAGTGAGGGAGCACACAGGAGAAGAGTTTGGATTGAGATTTCCTCCCTCGCAGTGACGGTTGGACCAACCGTCACTCGTAGGGAACAAGAAGGCTCATAAAACCTGAATGAGGGACTTCAGGTGTTCGTGGAGCATCAGATCATGTCTACACTGAGTCGGCTACATTCATAAATACATCTTTTTCTCTCCATTTTGGCCTCCAGCCAGACTAAAACATCATTTCTCTCCCATGAAAACTAAGCTTTTCTAAACCAGCCTCCAGTGTAAATGTGAAAACACCAGCTGGGTGTTGTAGTGTGTTCGGAGAAAAAATGGAGCTTTGTAGAAACGCTGTCATATCGCTGACAAAACAGATGGTGGCGGTAGCGTGGCGTTTCATTGGAAGAGGAAGAAGAAAAAACACAATGACGACAACGATGGCGGACGGCATCATGAGATTGTTGTTTTCTGTATTGTCTGTTTTGAGGTAAACGTAGGTGTCTACCACCTTCCTCTGCTCAAACTGTTGTAATCTTCTTACAATAAACTAAATGTCAGGAAGCTGCCATGGAAACGGAAATAGTATATAGTTTCTACTTCGCTGGTTTTCTGCAGCTGACTTTTTCCTCGTACAAACTACAACGCCGAGCCGCTGTTTTCACATTTACACACTCTGGAGGACATTTTGGAAAAACTCTGTTTTCGAGGGAGAAAAACACAGTTTTAGTCTGAACGGAGAGAAAAAGATATGAATTTAGCCGGTTTAGTGTGGACATAGTCTCAGTCAAATAAGACCTGAACCTTCTGAATAGAAGTGAATAGTAATTCTTAAAGGGACATACAGTCAAACTACAAAAAGACAGTCAGGGACAGCAAATTTCAGATGAGAAAAGACCGGAGCGCACTGATTGATATGTAACCTTTAATAGTGCAAACAGAAAAACATTTCAACTCTACCGTCTCTTCATCAAAATCAAAGGTGGACAAGGACATAAATAGTCAACAGGTGTACATTTGCCATCGGATGAGGTGGAACAACAATTCAACCCTACTGGATAATAGATACAGGGACAGAAAAACAAGAAGACACCATATATCATGAATTGGAGGACAAATATGCTCTTCATTGAGGCCAAAAGGTTCAACTGTGTTTCTGCCTCCAACCCAATGTAATGCAGGTGAATGGAAGTTAGTTTTTTTTATGATGACAGTGTTGAAGGATTACAGTGACCTATCATAGGACAAATACTTGTTACTGTTAAGTGACAGCGAGGTCTTTGGATGTGTGACTGGAGGTACGAGGGAGTGCTTTCTAGTCCTACAGTGTTTATTAAACTTCTTATAAAGTAGCCTAATTATCAGACTGAATTGACTTAATTATTCCAAAAGCTGTGTTTCCATCCAAACGTAGCGTTAATTTAAGTCAAGCCAATTTTATTTATATAGTGCCAAATCATAACAGAAGTTATCTCAGGGCACTTTTCACATAGAGCGGGTCCAGACGGCACTCTTTTTAATTTACAGAGACCCAACATTCCCTCTCATGAGTAAACACTCGACGACAGCAGGAAGGAAAAGCTCCTCTTTTAACAGGAAGAAACCTCGAGCAGAACCGGGATATGGGTGGGCCGCCATCTGCCCGGACCGCTTGGGAGAGAGAGAGAGAGAGAGAGAGAGAGTTTTTGTGTACTATCTAAATATTTGGTCAATTTGTGCTTGTTTTTGTACTTTTGATTCTTTGGCAACGTTGTTCTTGTAACTTTCATGCCAATAAAGCCTTTGAATTGAACTGAGAGAGAAGGAGAGAGAGAGCACAGCACAATGCAAGTTCCACATTGAGATGTATAATCATAATAATAATAATAATATAATTGTAGCAGTGGGCGTTGGGGCAGTAAGTGGCTCGCAATCATAGATCCAGATTCTGCAGCTCTGGAGGCAGAAATACCTGCAGAAAGCAACATGAGGAGACGAGAAAACACAAAACTACTGGAGAGAGAAGGTGCCGAGTTAGTAACATGAATTAATGGGACATGAATGTGTACAGACGGAGAAGGAGGAGGAGGAGAGAGGAGCTCAGTGCATCCCCCGGCGGTCTAGGCCTATAGCAGCATCACTAGGGGCCGGTCCAAGGCGAACCTGGCTGGACCTGACTATAAGCTTTATCAAAAAGGAAAGTTTTAACCCTACTCTTAAACGTAGAGAGGGTGTCTGCCCCCCGGACCGAATCTGGAAGATGGTTCCACAGGAGAGGATTCTAATTTCAAGAAAATCTGTAAAAGAAAATTAGATTTAATGTGCGTCCTCTGTAGGATAGTGTCACTGCTTTCTCAGTCTCATCATAGTCAATTTATCAGTTGATCAATTGTGAAAAGACTTAATCTTTCCGGCCCTGCAGGGAGCACTGGGCTTCATCTATTTTCCAGTTTCATCATTCACAGTGTTATTCATTCCCCAGCCTCATATTTCATTACTTATTAATAATATCAGATAACGACACAGATTCAGATTCAGCAGAGCACCGAAGCGGCTTCTTTTCTCTCCTGCAGTTTTTCTTCAGACTCTTAGATGTCGGAGAAATCTGATCTCTTGACTGTTCTGAATATTTTATTTTCTGATCTCAGGTGACTCTCTGTCCTTTAGATACATATAGTACATACAGAATCCTACAACTGCCTGCATTATACTCAAATGCAGTTGGGTTTATGTAAGTCTGCATCAGTCTAGTAGCTGCAGGCTTTGTTAAAGGGGGTTGAGTTTTTACAGATGCTCAGGAGAGCTTCCTCCAAACTTCATTTAATGCTCAACTCAAATTCATTTCCACATATTAAAGTATCAAAACTAAGCAGGTAACATAAACAATATAGATATATTATGAGAAAAGCTTATAAAACATATGTGAATATAAACTCTGAAACTGAAGATAAAAATTCTTTTCACCACTGAGCATGTGCAGGAACGCGTTTCTGTTTACAGAGCTTTGCTAGCTTGTTGTGCTACATATCAAAACCTCTTGACTTTGTACTACAGTCTAAATTTCTCAAAGAGCTTCAGTACAAGTCAAGAGATTATGATATGTTGCACAACAATCTCTGTTAAACAAAACTGAGTTCCCGCACATGCTCAGTGGTGTTTCTGTTTGTCTCTGTGCCTTACACAGAACTACTCTCCAGAGACTGGAAGTATGATCGCTGTTATTAGTCTTTGTAGACGTTACTAAACAAACTAACATGACCAAACTCTTCGTAAAGAAGGAACATGTCACCCAGTGCAGCGGTGTGGCTCATTGACATATTTCTAATAGTTTTTGGACAACAACGGAGTAATAAGATATATCAGATTCTGGATACAAACACAATACTTGTTAGTAGATCAGTTCATTGTTGGTTTGGCTCCAAACATGAGAAGTAGATATTTTGTTCTGAGTAGTGAGAAAGGAGGAGAGCACATTTCATACACAACAGCAATTCATAGTGTTTTACATAATGCTTCAAAAACATTAAAAAAAAAACACCACGAAAATATTAAAATGCAAATGATTAGAAAACCTTTTAAAAGAAATTAAAAAGTTAAGAACAGAGACATAAACACAGGATGAGTCACAGACTAGAAATACAGTTACAGTGCAGTAAACAGATGTAAGAAAGGAAATAAAAGTACAGTAGAGAAACCAGTCAGTCAAAGACAACAGCAGAGTTTTACTTCACCCTGTTTTATTCTGGCGACCAGGCTGGACAACGTTGTGGTTAAGGTTTGATTTGCTTTAGGCACAAAAACACTTTAGAAAAAGATGGTGTGAGTTAAAGTTACTTCTTCCTTAAGAGACCTTCTCTGGCGTGGTTACGATAATAATGACGTGGTTGAGGTTCGGGGATGATTGTAGTTACATTTATTTTAAAAAACTCTCCCAACTCGTGGTTGGAAATGTGTAACTTGCAGTTGGAAAGGAAGAGTGGTCTCCTGTGGCAAACATTACTGTTGATAGAGGCGCCTGATTAGTAAACGCTCCCATGGGTAGCTCTGGAGTGCGTGGTCGAACAACATATGGTCGTTTTAATCTGGAGGGCTTGTTGTGAGTTTTATATCCAGGCGAGTAGGTTTTCTTTCTGGCTGGCTGCCCCGATCTCCCAGGTGAGGGTGAGTGTGAGGTTAAGGTTGAAAAGAGCTCCACTCTGTTTCCTCCCTTCAAACGCTGCTGCTGCTGCTGCTGCTCTGTTCTTTCTGCAGCCACGGAAAAAAAAAAAGCTTCATTTTCGGGCTCCTGCTGCCTTCAAGACATTGATGAAACATCTCTGCATACTTTAAACACTTGTGCTGCAAAATTATTAATTGCATCATTTCTGTATTTTAGTCAGGTACATACTTTATCACAGTGTGAGAGCATCTTACATCAGCACAGGTTTCCATCATGGTCCAGAGCAGAGAGCTGCTGCAACAAAAAACACACAAACATCATCAATCCAAAATACAGTGAAGATGAGAAAACCAACAGTCTAAACTCAGATAAATGAAGAATTGACTCTACAAGAGCTTCAACATTTCCTTTTTATGAACTGTCCTGCTGCACATCTGTTCTCTTTATAGCTGATTCACTCGTTATTCTTCATTTTGTGACACTGATCAACAATAAAAGACCCTTTAATGTCAAAATAAAAATCAACATGTACAAAGTATTCAGTCCCTGTTAATAGGACGCATCCCCTAAATCATTACTGGTGTGGACAGTTGGTTTTAGAAGTCACATGATTAGTTAAATGGAGATCAGCTGTGTGGTGATTGAAAAGCAGCTTCAACAACCCCATCTGCTAGAAATGACCTTCATATGTGTCTAAACTGTTTTCCCAGTTATGTTGCGTTGACAAATGTAATCGCTGCCTGGATAATGTTCACACAGGTAAAGTTTTTTTTGAATGAATGAACATTTATATTTCAATCAGGAGAGACTCAGTTTTACGTAGTGAATGGTGTTTATTGAATGGCATGATAATGAATGTAAAAGTCTTTTTGGCGATTAGACTCCATCGTGATGTGGCCTAATATGGAGGGGGGGCGATGAATGCATGAATAGGATAACCCCTAACCCCCAATGGAGTCTAGACACTGGTGGCGGTGATGGAGAGGTGTGGATTGAGGTGGTGTGGTATCGGCTCCTGGAGATTGGGCGGACGAATGATGGTCCGGGATGGAGAGGCGAGGATGTGGAGGTGGACGTGATTATTGCCTGAAATGACAGCTGACAGCAACAGAGAGGGAAACGGTTTTAAAGTTTGACAGCTAGGCCGTGATTGGCTGTTTAGGGATCGTGGAAGGAATCCGATTTGTCAACTAGAAGTGAAGCGACTAACAGCTGATGTGAAAGCGGGAGGAGCTGAGAGAGAAGAGTGAAATTATGAATGAATGAATGATTAAGAGTCTTCCTGCCTGAATTTACACTATGCTTCATATCACACTGAAGTCAGAGGGAGGAGGATGAGGGACGTACAACATGCAGGAGACCCGAGTTCACATCCTGAGTCCCGCATGTGTTCATGTTTAGGCAACAAAAAGCACTTTGGTTAGTGGAAGATGGTGCCTTAAATGTTCATTACTGCAGACTTTTTTCTGTATTAAACCATGAACACCTTTATCATTGCTGTAGTTTATTCTAGCGGATATTTTGCTGCAAGATCAGATATTTTAGTGGGAAAAAAAACAACCAAGCAATACAATAATTAACAATATTATCAATTGCATCTCCAGCAAAACATTTTTGCTGCTGCAACTTTTATATGAACATCATTTCTAAGAGACAGGGTTGCTGCAGCTGTCCTGTACTCGGACCAAAGGACTAATAAATGATGAACTGCATAGCGACAGATGTTATCTCCTTTCTTTAGTATCTGCAGAGCGTTACCCTTAACTGGCAGTGACCGGCCCGACACACTAACTGTACAGGATCAAGAGGAGAGCGAGGGAATGCAAATGAACTTCATACAAAAATAATTCCCACCAGTAGCCTAGCTGGCCACTGTTTTTAGCAAATGTCACTCAAACAGGAGGTAGTGGTGCATTTTTAGGAGACTATTTCAGTGGATTCATGCATGTTTTTGGACATTAATGGAGCTCTATAACACATACAGTACCAGTCAAAAGTTTGGACACACTTCCTCTTTCAAGGGAATGGAAAGGTGTGTCCAAATTTTTGACTGGTACTGTAGGAATAAGATATATGAGGCTTTCTATGCACTCACTATACTTGTTAGTAGCTCAGTTCATTTCAGAGCTAACTGAAGGTCAGTCGTTTATTACACCATTGTAACGTTTACCTTTAACGTCCTTACCTTGAAAAGAATCTGCCCCCTTATGCAGCTTGTTTACATCCCCCCATCCTTGAATCCTCTCTGTACGCCCGACTACCTGAGAATGAATTAACAGGCCGGACATTCATCAAACTGACGTTATTCATATTCATATCCCCTCTGCTGGCACGCCACCATGTTTAAGATTAATTCAAATGGATGAAAGAGACAGTAGAGAGTGGACAGACTTTCAGCCGTGATTGCAGTGACTCAGAGGATCGTTGGTTCATCTGCATACAGAGCAGACACTGATTGTTCTGTTCTTCTGTTTGTAGGATGAGAAGAACCAGGTGCTGACCACCAACATCTGGCTACAGCTGGTGAGTGTTGTCCTTCATCAGTGGACTTCTTTACTCCCTCATAAAAAACATTTCTCTCCTTGATTCACATGTCTGTTTTCAGAAGTAGAAGATTCTTTGTCTTAACTTTTTTTTTTTACCTATTGACCTGTTATCTGAGCTAAAAGTATTTTATCTGCAAACCATGTCAGGAACATCTTGAACAGGTTGTCATCCCCAAAAGCATTGTTTTCCAATATTGTCAGAGGTTTCAGGAGAAGAACTAGAAGAACTTTGTGTTCCTAAAACTGTTATTTACAGTGTTGGAAGAAGTATTCAGATCCTTTACTTAAATAAAAGTACAAATACAGTAATGTAAAAATACTCCATTACAAGTAAAAGTCCTGCATGACAAATCCTTCTACAGTAAAAGTACATAAGTATTATGAGCTTGATGTAGTTAAAGTATTGCAGTAAAAGTAGTGGTTTGGTCCCTCTGACTGATATATTATTATATATGACATCATTAGATTATTAATAGTGAAGCATCAGTGTTAGAGCAGCATGTTACTGTTGTAGCTGCTGGAGGTGGAGCTAGTTTACACTACTTTATATACAGTTAGCTAGTTTAGTCCACTGGTTCCCAACCTAGGGGTCGGGCCCCTCCAAAGGGTCAGCAGATAAATCTGAGGGGTCGTGAGATGATTAATGGGAGAGGAAAGAAGAAAAAACAAAGTTCTGATACACAAATCTGTTTTCAGTTTTTTGGACTTTTTCTCTAATCTTTGATTTTTGCTGAAATATTGGATCATTTGAACATTTATTGAAATGAAAGCATGTGAGAAGTTTAGAGGGAAAAATCACTATTTGGTGGAGCTGTTAACAACTCATAGACATGTGAAATGTGACCCCGACTACACACTGCTTTTTGTAAGACGTCAAAAGCCAAAAAGGTTGGAAACCACTGGTTTCATCTTTAACAATGTGTTGTATTTGAAAAGCTTGTTATATTATCCATTGTGTCAAATCTTCATCTGAAAAGTAACTAAAGCTGTCAAATAAATGTAGTGGAGTAGAAAGTACAATATTTCCCTCTGAAATGTAGTGGAGTGGAAGTATAAAGTAGCATCAAATACAAATTTTCAAGTGAAGTACCTCAAAATTGTACTTAAGTTAATGTACTTAGTTACTTTCCCCCACTGAATGTCTGTTGTAATGGAAGAAATACCCAAGTTGTAGCAGCCTGAAGACCTGAACAATCAGCACATTTTCGTGATACAACCTTTGCAGCCTCTCTGCTGTCACGCTGCTCTCTTGGACCACAGTTACATCACAGAAAATTCAACCTGAGCTGCCCCTATTGGTTACAGATGGGTCTATTTGTGCCGGGCAAGCCGCTGGGGACAGTGTCTAAACAGACTCTCGGGGGGGGGAAGAAACCAAGTAAACATTGATAATGAATGGAAGCCTGCAGCCACATCATCCCATCCTTCCTTCAGCTCCCAGAGAGACTCTGGAGGAATCGTACAACTCCAGCTCTGGTATTTGACCCAAATAAGTTTGCTGTGATGGAGAAAAACTCGATCAGAGCGCCAACTACTCTCTCTCTGTTTCCACAAATACTTCATCTACTGTTCAGTTTGCTGTCAGGGTTGAAAACCTGACACATCCTGCACTTTGATGCTTTACACCTTTCTGACATCGACTCCTGCTGCTGCGTCTCTTTTTCTCTTGAACTTCATCTCACTCCTTTTTTTTCTGCCTTTTGTCGGCCAGAACCGACTCTGGTGTGAATGTCAGAGCTGATGGTGAGCGTAGGAATTCATTAGGAGAGCTTCTTAAACCCATTTCATGCAGCTGTCCAAATTTAATTAGGTTTCATATCAGGTCCTGCGGAATGTGTGTTTGTAAAGTGGTGATGCACTAATCCGGACTAATCTGCTCCTCTCGGATGGAAAGGTTGGTTCCTCCCCGGAGACTCGGCATTTCCTCTCCGCAGCATCATCCTCCCAGGACCAACTAGTCTTTTAGCTTAATTTAATTTGGCGTTGGCATCTCTCCTCCTCCTCCTCCTCCTCCTCCTCCTCCTCCGCTGCTGCTGCTGCTGGAGTCTTTGTGTTTTTTGGTGGAGGGGATGAATGTCTGTAAGCGAGAGGAAACATTTCTGCGCAGGGAGCTGTGTGGGTTTTTTTAATGTCAGAGTCTTTCTGCGGCTTTTGGAAGTTTTTTTCTCCTGGCTAACTAGAAAACTTTGACTCGCTCGGCGGATAAAAACAGACTCGGTATCGACATTTTGGAGCAGATTTCTCCCCTCAGGGTCTCATGATGAGCTTGTTTTTACAGTGTTTCAATGATTTTATTGAGTATTCCTTTTATTCTCATGCTGTTAGAAGCCAGACACATATCACAAAGCACAGAACACGTATATATTAATACTTAAAATGCACAATTATCAAATGAGACAGATGACCAGTGGAAGAAAAAGCAAAGGAAGGACATATTTTAATAGTTAATAAAAGACTTAATAAAGTCATCTGTAGAACAGTGTCATGACTTCCTGAACATCATGAACAAAAGACTACAAACCACTATAAACATTCTTTGAGCTACATGCTACAACATGCTCACAACAACCATGCTAATATGCTAATGTTTAGCAGGTATAATGTTTACTATGTTCACTGTCTTAGTTTAGTGTGTTATGCTAATATGTGCTACTTGGCACTAAAATATGTCTGAGGCTGATCAGAGTATCATTAGTTTAGCAGCTATTTGGTCATAAACCAGAATATTTTGCCCTGATAATAGCGCTAAATGAAAAGTCAGGAAAGTTATCACAATCCATCCTGAGGAGTTCAATGAAAACCTTCTAATAGTTGTTAAGATATGTCAGTCTGGACTGAACAGCATTACTCTCCCAGAGCCAAAAAATTAGATTATCAAGAAGAAAATATCACGGGAAAACAAGTCGTCCCAATTAAACAACAAAATCTGTGTGTGGTCCATGAAATCCACACATAGAAGCGTTTTCTGATCTGACAGCAGGTCAGCAGGACGACGTCTGTCTGTGCCTCCAACATCACTGTTGGAAAATAAATATGTTTTATATGATAATAAGGATGATGGTTTGGGTTAAAATTACTTCTTCCTTAAGTTTAGAAGACCTTTGTCATCATGGTTGCAATAATAACAGCGTGGTTAAGGTTAGGGGATGATGTGGTTTTAAAAGAAACAGTGTTGACTTGCGGTTGGAAACAGGAAGTGAACAGCGATGTTTTGTTGATTCATCCATCCACCTCCTCCCTACGTGGACTTTATCACTCTATAATAACGTCACCTGATTTCCTCCTTTGCTCCCGTCATAATTACAACAGCTGCTAGACTTGAACGTAAATAAATGCTGCTGAACCTGTGGTTTTTCTTGGGAGGACATTGTCGATAACTAAAGGGATCATATTCTACTTTTTATGATTTTCTATCATTCATATCCTGCTAAAATGTCAGATGTTAAACATGGTCAACGTTCCAAAACTTGAGGTGAACGTATGTAAAAACACTCCCTGTAAGACAAAACCCAGGTTTCACATTTCGTTTCCAATTTTTTTTTTAACTTTCCTGACGAGAAAACATCAGCTCATCGTCACATGTCGTCTGTCCGTTCTGTAATCTTTGTTGCTGAGGTTGTTCACATTGTCTACTCTCATATTTCGGGTCTGATTCTGAGCTGAACTGAGGGGCTGCATGAAGGGCCAGTATAAGATCAATAAGGAATATAAATAAGGGATGTAAGTCGTGCAAAGACACTTCAGTAGAGCCCCAGAATAAAAAATATGGACCTAGAAATGTGCAGAATATGTCCCCTTTAAATTAGGATGTATCGGTACCAAAGGGGAACTTGTTTTTCAGCTCTAAATGAACAGCATGTGTTAGTCATACTGGTCGCAGCGGCTTCTGTTTGACATTTATTGTGCGCTCGTTAGACCCATTTATGTAAAATTATACACTTTTATATCACTGTACTCTATGAAATCACTGAGTGGTCAGAACCTAAAGACGACTGTCGCGAGCTCTGCAGTCACTTTGCAGTATGACGCTCAGAAACGGACACCTACGGCTCCTAGTCAGCGTCTAATAAAACTAAATCCTCTGTATGGTGTTGGTTTCTTGTTATTGTGTCTCTTTGGGCCGACTGTGGATCTTTACACGTTTAATCTTTTCAAAAAGGAAGAATTAAAGTGAGCTCACAAACCCAAAAATAACCATTAAATCTGTCAGGGTGCAGCACCAGTATCACACCAAACATGAACGTACGACTGACTAAACCCCAAATATATGAAATGTTTTATCTAAATATGCTGCAATCCTACCAGTTAATGCAGCACTGGGACGTCTTGACTTAAAGATTTTGTTTGTACATTTTTCCTCCTTATTGAATCCTTTTGTAACTGTAAGTAAAATATGTTTTTCTTTCTTTTCTATCTTTTATAGCGTGCAGGTTTCTTTTGGTCTCGTCCTGTTCTGACTCTTTGAGCCTTTGAACCTTTTCTCGACATGAGAGAAGGCAACACAGACATCCTCACCTGCGCATTAAAAATACATGTAAATACTGGATATGAAACAGTTTCTCATCTTGCTTTTTGATGTTCTTTGAGGTCTCGGCAGTTTCATCAGCTCGTATGGTTAACTCTGGATGTCTGTGTATTTGTGCATTGATGCAATTTAATGACAAAATAAGTCATTTGATTAGTTGTGGCCCTGAAATCAATAATAATAAATAAAAATAATATTAAACTTACGAAACAAATGTACCAAAAAAGAGTGAGACTGAGAACATTCAGGTAATTTCACAGGAAATGCTGGCGTTGAGTTGTAATGTAAAGTTACATTTAAATGTCTGATAATTACATGGTAATAACTGGTAATTAGAGAACACGAGACGCTGTTGTTTCCTGAATTGATGAGCACATTTTCATGCACACAGATACTCTGATTACTGATCAATAGCACCACAGTCATCAACAGTTGCAGTTAAATTGTGTAGTTTCTCAGGGTATCTGCAGGTTATTTTAATTAAAATCTTAAAAATTCTTTAATTTAATTAACAAAGCTCTTGAATATTTGCTGACAGTAATGTTATTAGTACATAATGTGTTTGCGGCTGTCGGGAGATGTTCTACATCTATAAGCTACAAGTGAGACGGTGGTTTGTGCTGCAGGAAGATGTTTAATCCTTTTTTTTTTGTGGCGTTTCATTCAGCAGCATCAGACCTGCGGCGAACACTGTCACTACTGCAGCTACAGTAGCAGGAAGCTCATTCATTATTTAAACCATTTTAAGATAATTAAATACATAATCTTTCTGCCACTTATCTGGGTCCACGTCATGTTAATTTATTAATTAGATGACGAGGAATTCTTGTGAAATAAGTACTGGCAAAAATGTGGTGTCATATACATTAAAGGATAAGTTCAAGTGTGTCTTAAAACAACAGTCAGGTGTCCATATGAACATCGAAAGAGGTTTTCCTCGCTGTAATCATTCCTCCTGTTCATACTGGATATTAAAAGATCCTTCAAATGTGCTTTCAATGGAAGTGATGGAGGCCAAAATCCACAGTGTGTCCACACAGTCATTTAAAAGTTGATGTGAAGCTTATATGAGGCTTCAGCAGTCTGAGTTAGTCATATCAAGTGGATATCTGACACATTTACAGTCTTTTTAGCATCAAATTCCCTCTTTGTGTTTCCCTGTTGAGCTGCAGGTGGAAGTATAGTAACAAAAAGAGGAACTTTGGCACTAAAAAGACTGTAACGTTGAAAGACATCTACTTGATTTACATTGTAAGTGCATTATGAAGGGATCTTCTAACGGTCAGTATGAACAGGAGGAATGATTACAGCAAGAAAAACATTGTGAACACGTCCTTTAATAAACAATTGTCGGCCTTTTTACCTCCACTGGTTTTCCATCATGGTTTGACCATGAAACAGGTATTAAATTAGATTCTGTGTTGGATTAAAAAAGTCTTCAAAAGTCTAACACTGCAGAAAAAAAACCCTGCTCTTCATAAATGCAACATTCGGTTTACTGCAACTTCTTAACTTTGACATCCAAAGTTGCTTTAATGTGACACTTTCAGTGGAAGTGAAGATATTGCTTTAATTTGGTGAAAACTGACTTTTTTAGTCTGCATGTAAACAGACTCACTGCTTCATGGTGAGAAAGGGGAAAGTGACACTACCATGGTGCAATTTAAAAACTCAATTTTTGCCACTTCATTTTGACTTATTTTTAAAAATATTTTGTACATTTTTGGGGGCCTGAAAGATCAAATACATTTTGAACATTTCTTTGAAGTTTGTACTCCAGAAGTCATCCCACTCTTAGTTTGGCTTTTTTGGACACAAACTTTAGAGTCTTGTCTTGTTATTTATTTATTTATCTGGCATCTCTGCAGCCTCTGCAACAGCTTTCAACAGATTCCTCTGGGAGAAACATTTCAGCTCAGTGACAGGAAGTAAACAAGACAGAGAACGATGTATGTGACCTTCAGCCAACGTGGCCTCAAACCATCAACACAGACCAGAGCACAGAGAGGCTCTGAAATGTAATGAGGCCCGAGCCGGCCAGAAGAGCTGTGTATGCAAATCAGACATCAACACAGTGCTGATGTTTCTTGGCAACACTCAGTGTCTCACTGCTTCCTAAAAAAACAAACTAAGCTAACAAAGGCAAGTTACGTTAGAATCATCAGTGTTATCTGGAGTTCACCAAATGAAAAACGGAGGTCAAACACAGACGAGCTGCTGCTTATCAGCTGCTTTCAGACGTGAGATACTCAAGTCATCACTTCTGGAACATTTTACTGTCCTTGCATTGTTTATGGAGATCTCATTTCTGTCTTTATCATTTCTTTGTGTATGTTTCCCTAAATATAAGCCATATTGTACAGAAGACAATCCTGATATGACGCCTTATTTCAAACGCCCTAAGAAATGACACCTTTCGGCAGTGGTGGAAGAATTATTGAGGTCTTTTACTTAAATAAAAGTAGCAATACCACAGCATAAAAATGCTCCATTACATGTAAAAGGCCTGCATTTAGATATTAGTTAAGTAAATGTATAAAAGCATTAGTTGCAAAATGTACTTAAAGTATTGAAAATAGAAGTACTCATTATGCAAAATGTACATGTTTTACATGTGTGTGTGTCTGCTGCCCAGTGTATAAACATAGCACAAAAAGTCAGGAAATTTGTGTTTGGTAGATTATTTCCTTGTTGTAACAATGCTTCTTGGCAATAAATATTATACCGTTGGAAAGCCTGTTTATTTCCTTTTTTAAATGATGCCACATTTGTAAGGAACATGCATGTATGTGGGTTGCACCCATGAAAAATTTGCCAAATCTTCTCTGCCAATGCCAAACAGCTTATTCTGCCGCTGACTCTTGTTTGGTGTTTGGTGGATTGGATGATTGAAGTTTGAAGAAACAAGACATATTGGAAATTTAACAATTTATTCATTTAACAAACAGGAGGCTCAGTAGCATGTGGAAGAACCATACACAGCCACAACAGCCTGGCCAAACACCAAACAAGAGTCAACGGCAGAATAAGCTGTTTGGCATTGGCAGAGAAGATTTAGCATATTTTTCATGGGTGCAACCCGCATACTCAGCTCTGCTGCTCATCCCACAAATGCATGTTCCTTACAAATGTGGCACCATTTAAAAAGGGAAATAAACAGGCTATCCAACGGTATAAGATTTATTGCCAAGAAGCATTGTTACAACAAAGAAATAATCTACCAAACATAAATTTCCTTACTTTTTGTGATATGTTTATAATAAATATAACTCAGTGTTATATTTATTATGGTAAGAGAAAAAGAAGTTGACATCCTCCCAAATATAGTAACTCAGAGTTATATTTATTATGTACAGTATATATACAGATATAGTCTATAGTGCTTGTAAAAAGTATTCACCATTCTTGGAATTTGTCATGTTTTATTGTCTTAAAACATTGATTCAAAGAGGATTTAATGAGGATTTTTTGACACTGATCAACAGAAAAAGACCCTTTAATGTAAAGATGAAAACAGATCTCTACAAAGTGACCTATATTAATCATAAATATAAAAAATATAGAATACATCATCTGTTTTACATGTAAAACATTGATATAAAAATGACTAGTAAGTATAATGGTGAAATAAATGTAGTGGAGCACAAAATAAAAGCGTAGAAGTATAAAGTAGCATAAAATGGAAATACTCAAGTAAAGTAAAAGTACCTCAAAACTATACTGAAGTTCAGTAAATTAGTTACTTTCCACTGCTGCCTTTAGGATGTGATGGGAATAAGATCTGAATGAGAAAATCTCAAGTCAATAAATGAGGGAAATTATTAGAAGATTTTAATCAATCATCACTTAATTATTTTCAGAAGTTTGATTGATGAAGCTTTGACAATATATTAAGTGGATATTGTGTTTTTTGTACATTTGTCAGACCTTTTTAGTTGTTGGACTTTTGCTTAATTTTCCATACAGCTGTGACAACAGAACACATGTTTGTGTCTACATGGATGTAGCTTCCATCGTTTAGAAAATCCACTGCAACAGAATTAAATGTTTTAGTAATTCAGTAACTAGTTTTTGTTATTAGCATGCACAGAAAAACACAAGTTGAGGCTGTGATGTTTTCAATAAGTTTCATTTTCACTGGTAACACAGTCAAGAGCAGATGGCATTTTCAAAACCGTGTTTTTAGGTGACTGAAGACGAGATTTCTATGTGGACGAGAAGTCAAAAGAAGAAAATGTTTTGTCTTTTTAAAAAATGAACTCTGTGGATGCAGCCTCAGTATATCCAACGGTTGTGTGTGTGTGTGTGTGTGTGTGTGTGTGTGTGTATGTGTGTGTGTGTGTGTGTAGTACTGGACAGATTTCTACCTGCAGTGGAACATGTCGGATTATCCAGGTGTGACCAACGTCAGATTCCCCGACAGCCAGATCTGGAGGCCGGACATCCTGCTGTACAACAGGTACACGACCTCCCTGCTGCAGACAAACAAACTGTGTTTTTGCCTCTGAATTTTGCAAAAATTTAAGTAAACAAACTACACTCACACAGTCCTGGTGAAGCAGATCAGGAGATGTTGTGTTCCAGACTTAAACTTTAATTTAAAAAGCCACTGTAGCCACAGAGATATCGTCTTTTTTATTCCACACATTCTTCTTCCTTGTCAAAACCTGGCACCTACGTTTCCCACATTGCAACTTGACTCCATTCACTCAACTGTACAGATTATGCTGAGAGACACTCAACAAATACTATGACTTGCAAGGAGAGGATCTCGTTAGCGACCCGGGTAGCCAAGCTAGCATTTCTGCTAGCGAGCTAATCTACTAGCATGTTTACTCCCAACTGAACACTGTGCGAGCCGATACGTTATCTTAAAGACCATTGCTGATGTTGATCTGATGAGTTTTTAATTAAAAACATTACAAGGGACACATTTTTGTAGGAATTTATTGTTAAAAATTAAGTTTGTTTTTCCTAAACTGGCATTGAACTGTGTCCTCTTTAATATCTGATATTTATCTGATCAGACACGGTGAAAGTCTTTTGCTGGGCGACAGATTCAATTTGAGGGGAAACTCTGTTAATAGAACAATGATACAGAAACTAAAAGTAATACTGAAGGATCCTTAGGTGTGCTTTTCAAAATCTGATAAATTTGACGTCATGTTTGCATTAATATTCACAATATTTTGGATGGAGGTTGGCTACTACAAATGTTTAGTTTGTTTCTTATCATTTAAACATTTGTAAATGTTTTGCATTGTTCCAATCACAGTTTGTCCAAACTAAACAGGTTTATTAACCAACTTTACTGCAGATTAGCTGTAGTTTTACACATTTTCCAGCAACAGTTGTTTTGTTCTTCTTCACTTTTTACCTCGTGTTACAACTGGACAAGCTAACAAGGCTATCGAAAACTAGCCTACTAACGCCTTCGACTGTCTCCGTCGGTCACGTGATCCTCTCCTTGAAGTTCGTTGTTGTCCGTCGAGAGTCTCCCATGTTATGCTAGTAGTGGCTAATGTAGGATGGAGCTCCAGCGGAGATGAGGAGCAGGCTACAGGAGGTTTTGGTAACCTCATGTCTTTCAGATTTTTTTTTCCAATTTCAAACTTGTAGTCTTGAAGCAGACATCAATTGAGGCAATTTATCAGATTTCACACAGCTCTCCCTGGAGACACAGAAGGCTTCATACTACTTAATACACATATAACTAGAAACACGTGCTGAAGTGGAAAACAGATGATGTAATTATTATTATATATGATAATCTGAAAATGCCACCGATAACCATTATTATTTGAAGTCACTTGTTTTGCCGTAATTCATTGAATATTCATGCCTGTAAAGTTTTCTTCAGTCTCAAGCTGAGGTTCAGAGAAACTACAATTCTCAAATGCTGGGTTTTCTTCTTTAAAGGACAAGTTCACGATTTTTTAAGTGTGTCTTAAAACAGCAGTCAGGTGTCCATATGAACATACTGGATATTAAAAGATCCTTCAAATGTGCTTTCAATGGAAGTGATGGAGGCCAAAATCCACAGTGTGTCCACACAGTCATTTAAAAGTTGATGTTAAGCTTATATGAGGCTTCAGCAGTCTGAGTTAGTCATATCAAGTGGATATCTGACACATTTACAGTCTTTTTAGCATCAAATTCCCTCTTTGTGTTTCCTCAGACAGTGTTTCCCTGTTGAACTGTGGTGGAAGTATAGTAACAAAAAGAGGGACTTTGGCACTAAAAAGACTGTAACGTTGAAAGATATCTACTTGATTTGACTCATTTGGATGCTGAAGCTTCATATTAGCTTCAGATAAACTTTTAAATATATTTTTGCACAGAAGGAGGACTGTGGATTTTGTCCCCCATCACTTCCATTGTAAGTCCATTATGAAGGGATCTTCTAATGGTCAGTATGAACAGGAGGAATGATTACAGCAAGAAAAACATGTTTCACTGTTCAGTTCGGCTCCTGACTGTTGTTTTAAGACACAGTCGGAAAATTGTGAACCCGTCCTTTAAATGTAAAATGTCTGAACACAGAGAAACACTGATCAGTTTGTCTTCTGGTGGATTTAGGATGTTTTATTTCACGGTGAGACGACTCACTGTTCGAGGTTTATTTTCATACCTCGGTTCTGATTCAGTAAACAAGCTAATTCAGCTAATTCCCGCCTGTTATCAGCGCTAAAGATAGGTGCTCTCCCTGTCAGGATTAATACCTCACTGTTAACACACACATCAGGAGCTGCTGGCTGTGGGAGGCGACGAGCGTTTCAGCTCATTAACTGAGCAGCGTTCAGGAGCAGAGTTTGATCCTGGTAGGGGGGGAGCTAGCTGTCGGAGGGAATATTGACCTGGCTGTTTTTAATGAGAGGGGCCCAATGAACAGCTTCGGAGTCTGACTTTGAGTTATTATTGGGCACCATATTGACTTTTACAGCAAACTTACTATAGTTTTACTTACTGAGTTTTCTACTTTCAACAGCTAACAAACTCTTCCGGCAACTAACTCCAGTTCCTGCACACACACAAAAAAAAGTTAAGATAATACGCTGCGAATGTGATAAAATATCTTTTTCTGTCCAGACCATAGCCATGTATATAAAGCTCTTATCTTATCTTAACATATTTAATCCTTTATTTAACCAGGTAAAAGTCTAATATCGACATATCTGGCAAAAGAGCAGCATAAACATTGTTAAAAACATAAACAACATAAATACAAACAACATAAACAGACAAATACAACTGTCACACACTACAAACTTGTGAACACAATATCCAGTTCATATGTAAAACAAGATTATGGACAAAATACAGATAAGATGCATAAACAGGTACGATTTTCGAAAAACTTAAGAAAAATTTTACATTTACATACTAAGAGTACTTTTTTCTTGATCCTTTAAAATTCCCCAATAGTAATCAGCTCTGACAGTTTCAGGTCCTTCTGTACATTGTTCTAGGAGGAAGGGGCTGCGTATTTGAAAGCTTGCCTTGGAGAACAAACATCTGTAGAATATCATGAGATGTACACAGATAAGTAGGAACCAGTCCAAGGAGAGATTTTTATATAAAAGAGTACAGTGGTGTACAAAATGGCCACAACCAGTGATAAAACATAAAGCACAATGGTTGGATACAGTATCCAACTTCTTTAGGCACTGGTCAGATTCATTCATAAAGAGCACATTGCTGTAATCCGATAAAGGTAAAAAAGTTGCCAAAATCAGGCTTTTCCTTGTCTGGAGGGAGAAACATGATTTATTCCAAAAGAATAAACTTAATCTCAGTTTCAGTTAGGTTTTCAGTGTGTGATCTGAATGACAAGTTCTGATCAATAATGATACCTAAATACTTATATGTTGAGACCATTTCAATGTCAACCTCTTTAGCACTTGAGAGCTTAGATGATAAGTCTTTGCCATTTGAAAATAGCATGATTTTGGATTTGTCTGCATTTAACACCAACTTAAATTGAGTCATATAGGATTGAACCACATCAAAGGCAGACTGCAGGAATTCAAGGGTTTGAAGGGGATGAGCAATAGATAACTATCATCTGCATGAAAATGGAAAGCAGCATTTGATAAATTATCACAAAAATTATTTACATATCTGTAGAACAGAAGTGGTCCTAATATGGAACCCTGGGGTACACCTTTTGATACAGAGAGGAAGAAAAAGGAAAATCCAGCAAACTGGACGCAATGAGTTCTAGCTGACAAGTTATTTGAAAACCAGCTTACAGCTTGCACAGATAAGCCAGTACTGTTTATCTGAGTCTATTGTCCAAGGTGACATGGTCAACTGTGTCAGACGCCTTGGACAAATCAATAAAAAGAGCTGCACAGTATTTTTTGCATTCCAATATTGTCATTCACCACTTAAATTGCAGCAGTTATCACGCTGTGCTGTTTTCTAAAGCCTGACTGATGCTGAGATACAACACCAGTTGTGTCTAAAAAAAACCTTTAAGTTGTTCACTAACAAGCTTTTTAAGGACTTAATTTAGAGATTGGCTTGTAGTTATTACCGACTGAGAGATCAGCGAAGGGAGAACGTGGGCAGATTTCCATATATCAGGAATGTCATTATTGGAAAGGGTGAGATTAAAAGTCAGAGATTCTGCTATAAAGTCAACAGCTAACTTTAGAAAGTAAGGATCAAGCTCATTAGAACCTGCACGTTTATTAGGATCCAGTTGCTTTAAGGCTCCATGGACCACTATACAGTACTATACTACATTAAGAGGAGTAACATCGGTATCAACGGTTAACCATAGAATTAATTGGGGGTGGGGAAAAGTGAACCCTCTGCTCATTTGGCTGTTTTGGATCAGGGTGTGAAGACTCAAATAAAGAACCTGAAGAAATGAAATGTTCATTAAAGCAGTTAAAAATGGCTGATTTATCAGTTATTACATTATTTACATTTCAGACTGGCAACTAATTCCTGGTTACACTCCCAAATGAAGATTTTATTACTTTCCAAAATTTCTTAGGATCATTTCAGTTTCTAGTAGTTTTAGAAAGGTAGAACTCAGATTTAGCCTTTTTGATGAGAGAAGTAAAGCAGTTTCAGAGCTGTCTAAAAATCAGCCAATCAACCCAGAGAACATCCCCTTCTTTTAGTCTGGACAGCTCCGAGGAAAACCAGGGAATGTTTTGCAGACAGGAACATGTTAATTTATAAAACTAATAAAAGCATCATGAAAGTAGTTCCAAACCAGTTCTACGTCATAAATGAGAAAGATTTTGTTCCAATCAAAGTCCCACAAATCATGAAGAAAAGCTCGCTCACAGAAATGCTTAAAAGTCTTGATTAAGAACAATTTGTGGTCTTGATTTTTGGAGCTTAGCTTTTCTGACTGTAGCACACAATGGTTGCTTAAATCATTTGCAAAAATACCAATATCAGAATATTTATGAGGAGTATTTGTTAAAAAATAAATCAAGAAAAGAGGATTTCTCTGGGCATTTAAGGTTCGGACAAGTTGAGCAATTATTTAGTTGCAAATGACTCATGGATAGATGTCAGAGACAGAAGACAACCAGTCCCAGTTAAAATCTCCAGCAAAGAGAACCTCATTAAAATCTAAGGTTGATAGATGTTTACTCAAAGATGATAAAGCTGCACTGCTTGTACACAACCTTCAACAGTGATAAAATGGCTTGTAAGAAGTTCCAGTTTCAAGGCAAGAAGTTCACATAGATACATACTGATGTAGGGATGCTAGCATGACATTTGTTCCTTATGTAAATGGTAACGCCACCATCTTTTCTGGGATGCTCACAATGAAAAACATTGTAACCCTAAATTGCGATGTCTTTGTGATAGATTTGTTTAGCCTGGTTTCAGACAAAACAAGAATATGAGTATCAGATGAGATGCCCAGATTTTTAACTAGATCCAATTTAGCAAGTAAACCTCTGACATTTGGGTGAATAATACCAAACCAAGATCTAGCTTTGAAATCACAAGGGGTAATCTGAACAATTAAAATCTGGGCCTGGGTTTACATTTCCTCATAGTAGAAGCAAGAAAACAATAAAATATTTTCTTTTCACAGAGACTGGTTGATTACTCTTAACCCTTGGTTTACTAAGGGGATAAGAGAAGAATGAACAACCCAGTCGCCAGAAGGAAACGTCGGCGTTGAACGTTTCTGCAAACCACAGAAACGTTGAATATATATACGTTTCAACACGTGTAATATGTATCATATCAACATTTCTACAAACGTAGCATATTAACATTTCTATCTGTTGAATAATGATGTTTTATGGTGTGACAACACTGTGGTTAAGGTCTGGTTAGCTTTAGGAACAAAGACCACTTGGTTGAAATGTTAATATGCTACATATTACATGTGTTGAAACGTAGATATCCAACATTTCTGTGGTTTGCAGAAATATAAACTGCCAACGTTTTATTCTGGCGACCAGGCTGGAATGAAAACAATCAGTCATGGAATAAATAGGTTGATAAAATAGGGTAAAGTCATGAAATCTTCAATAAAGTGTGTGATCCAATTGGGATAGCTCCTAAAAGATTTAAAATCCCAGTATGTGCCTTTTTGAAGGAATACATGATGAGGCACATGATGGTCTCCACACCTCATGTGGATTCAGTACAGTCAGTAAAAGCAAAAGAGGTGCTGAAGGAAACATGCTGATCAGCTTGTAGCAGGGACCAACGGGTGATGTCACAGCTTGCTATGTCCATCTGTGGTTCACATTCTGGCCGATTCTGGAGGACGTGGACGCTCCGTCTGTTTCTTCACCTCTTGGTGCTGGAATGCCGACACGCTGGTTGATTTTCTTATGATGCTTCTTTCTTGGCTCTGATAATACCGCTTGAAATTGTATTCCTATTGTTTTACCAACCAGCTGGTCCTGATTTTAGCACACTGGGATCGATGTCTTCCTGTTTCAACTTCATCATCTGACTCAAAAGGACAAAGAATTTGGATCGGACTATCACTGCACTGATCTGGTTTTTGTCAGTATTCTTGCTTCCTACCACAAGATGTTTCCTTCAGCACCTCTTTTGCTTTTATTGACTGTACTGTGTCCACATGAGGTGCATGAAAGGTGTGGATTATATTCCTTCAAAAAGGCACATACTTAACTAAAAATCCACCAAAATCAATTTAAAAAAGGACAAAAGACTAAAGTAAACTGTGAAAAGGTCAATTATTATTAGTAATGAAACGTTATTTCCCCCCAAAAGACCTGAATAAAAGTCACAAGATGCAGATGTCAAAGCCACATTTTGATGGAGATAAATTCCTAATATATCGCAGCAGGTGGATGAATTATTGAACATTTGTGCAACATAATTTAATCCAACACAACAACACAAACTCTGGCTTGTGAGGGACAAAGAACTTTACAGATCGAAGTCGAGTTCCACATATAAATCCTCAGAAGGTCAAAGTCATTTAGAATCAAAGGTTATGAAATAAAAGAGTCTCAAAATCACCACGTTTGAAAATGCCAAAGCTGCACTTAACATCCCTTTTTCTTTGAAAAGCTGCAATTCTAAAGATGAAAAGGTTTCTGTTTGACTGATGACGTGATTCCCTGAATGTCTGCTGAATGACATGGACAAAAAAACACGAACACCTGCACAATACAGCACAAAGTGAAAGTGTTCAAAAACGACTTCGGAGTTGAATCACAGCTCTCGGACACATCGTGGATGATTCAGATGAAGATGTAAGAGGAAAGAGGTGTTTTTAAATCACTGTGTCTACTGTCTCGTGTTAGACAGGTAACATGTTCGGATAAGAAAGACACAAAGGATTAAAAAAGAAGGCAGTACTTCATTTAAGAAGCTAAAGACCATTTTAAATTACAATAAATTCCAAAATGACCACCAGCACACTTATTAGAGGCCTGAATGAAGAGACTGAGACCAGAATGACTCATGAAAACGATTGACTCAGTATTTCTAGAGAGAAGTTGAAGCTTTTTGAATGAGAGTCAGTTGGAGCATCTAGCGGCCGTCGTACTAATCAGCATTTTTCTCAAAGGCTTTATGTCGCCTCAAACCTAATTTTAAATGTCAGTATAGCTGAATACACAGCAGAGCTGTTGTCATTAACCTGGATTAATGTCGATTTTGTCAGATGACGTCAGTGCAGCAGCTTGAGAATGACTGCTAGTTAAGTAAAGTTTATGGTAGTGATTTAAATAACTATTTCATGCATGTTCTGTTGTCTGACAACAGAAACAGAAAAATATGTAAATGAGAACAACTATATTGTGAGTTCGGCTGCATTAGAGCTCAACGGAGTAACCAGCTCTGTCTGTAGCTGTCCGTCAAAATAACAACTTTCTGTCGTCTCAAACTTTCTCTGATCATTAATCTTACATGTTTATATAGCTGATGATACGGTTTTTGTCATGAATCTGCATTTATGTTGATTTTGTCAGATGGTGTTGGGATCATAAATGAGTGATTTGGTCAGCCGGCTGTCTGCTCTACTGTTGTTCAGATGTTTCTCACTATTGGTAAGAGAGGATACGTTTGGAAAATTGAGGACAATAAGAGAAGTATGAACATTTGTAAAGTGAAGACATTCTTGTAAGACTTGTTTAAGACTTGGTTTGAGGTTAGAATTAGGTTCAGGTGAAGGTTACGGCAGGGGGCTCGGAAATAAATTTTGTCAGTGAGGGTCCTCACAAGTACAGAAGTACAGTGGTGTGTGTGTGTTCAGCTGTAGCTTTGATGAAATGAAATGATTTAGTCAACTCTCTGACCTTATGTGCCTCTAACGGACACTGACTGTTAATCTTTCTCTCTCTTCACAGTGCCGATGAAAGGTTTGATGCTTCCTTTCACACAAACATCCTGGTCAACTCCACCGGCTACTGCCAGTACCTGCCACCAGGTAACACACACTCACAGGCCCCTCCCACTGCTAAACAAGCCCCTCCTACTTCCTGCTACTAAATAGCCCTTCCCTTTCTCTCTTTAAGACCCTCAAAAGTTTCAAACAAACCCCCAAAATGTCTTATATTCCTGTCAAAATCTATCTGATTTTACTGTCTGGAAAGAAGTGGTTAACATTTACAGCTGATAAAACCAGAGAATTTTAAAATTAGGTTAATCTATAGAATTATAATTAAAATGACTGAAACGCCCTCTCAGTGGAAGTTATAGACAGACGGACATTAATTTATTGTTGTCAGAATAAAGAGTGCACGCTTCCCCGGTGGGATTTTTGGTGATCGACTCCATTAAACCCTGAGAGACATGTAGTTTTATGGAGGTCTCAGGGAGGAGGCGCGGGGAGTCAATATGAGGTCACAGGGTCAACAGGAGGAGGTCAAGAGGAGTTATGGTCCTGATTGACGACCTGAGACTCATCATGACTTTCAACCAGGCCGCTGAGGGAAATGAGACTGTTTTACATTAAGAGTTCAGGGCTGTTGTTGGTGTTATTATTGTGTTTCGGGGTTTTTTAAAACTTTTTTTTTTTTTTTTACATTTTATTTGGATTTTGGGTGAGTCAGTAAATTTTAGGAAACTGACAATTATTTTGGTAAGTGAGCACTCTTGTGAGGTGCAGAGATTTTTTGCAAAGTATGGACATTTTGGAAAAATCGAGGCCAACTTTTGGAGAGTAAATATTTAGAAGATAGAGGATATTTTGGGATTTGCAAGAAAACATCATAAATCTGAAAGACTGAACAGTAATTTAGAACCAAACCGTATTTTAGGAGCAGGAGGGAAACTCATCAGTTGAGCAGAAATCAATAACCAATAAAAGTCGTAACAGCTCTATTACTACTGAAAGCTGACATTGATTAGTGTGTTGTTGGTGGTGTTGTTGAGTTTGACCCCTGCAGCAGCCAAAAGTCCTGCAGAAGTGTCCCAGAGCCAAAGACTGAGCCTGAACTGATGAAAAGATGAAACTTTATTGATTACTCTGCTGCGACACTGGTTCACTGAAGCAGGAACTCTTAGATTTAAGATAGAACGAAAGCAGGAAAGCACATAGAGGGAAAAATTAAAAAATTAAACCAGTAAAACATCTCTGCTTTGGAGTTTGAACAGTTTTGTTGTTGTTGAGTTAAAGGATGAAACAATACAGAGTTTAAATATAGAAAGAAAAGAGCTTCATGCCAGAATCAGACTACATGATATTAGCTCAATAATTCCTGAATCTGACTTGTCTTGATTTTATGTTTCACAAGAAAAGCCACCCAACAAGTCCTCCAAATTAAACGACCAAATACAGTTTGACCTTGTGACTCCAGAACGAAACATAAGAGTGTTTTCTAATCTGGCGCCTCTATCGGCAGTAATCAGCAGGATGACATCATCTGTTTACTTTCCAAAAATGTTACACGTCACTGTTTGAAAATAATGATGTTTTATGATGTTTAAGGTCTGGTTAGGTTTAGGGAAAGATCATGGTTTGGGTTTAAAGGATCACTTTGTGGTGTGGGTCGGTAGAATTTAGTGGCATCTAGCAGACTTGGCAGAAATTTAACATAATATTCATGAGTATGTTTTAATTAGTGTATAATCACCTGAAAATGAGAATCATTGTGTTTTTGTTACCTTAGAATGAGCCCTTTATATCTACATAGGGAGCAGGTCCTCGTCCATGGAGGCCGCCATGTTTCTACAGTAGCCCAGAACGGACAAACCAAACACTGGCTCTAGAGAGGGGCTTTCGTGTTTTTTGCAAGTTTCGTGGCCACCGTAGGTTCTCCTACACGCTTGGCAGGGGAGGGTGGGGTATTCAGTTGGTTGTAATCTGCAACCTCACCACTAGATGCCACTAAATCCTACACACTGGTCCTTTAAAGGTGGATTAATTATTTAAGATTTTAGACATTTACTAATGGTTAAATGAATATCTGATATGAAGTGGTATCACTGACTCTCAGCCATACTTTGCTGCCTGCAGCCCTTCTGTTGTTATTCCGGTGCCTGGTGTCGTCAAAGTACAGTCTGTAACTCTGCCCCGCCGCCATCTAGTGGAGATTATAAAGTGGCGTGATGGATGACCCTGCAGCCACTAACCAGCCAGACTGAATCCCAAATAGTACTGGTTAAAAAAGATGGTGTTCATTTGCACAAAGAGAGCGGGACAGAGAAAGAGCTGAAACAAAGATAAACAGTTGTTTGCGATATGCCTTAATAAAACCACTTTGCTAAATTAGCTTAGCTGCTAGCATAACTGTTATCTCCTCATGGTAATAGATATGTGAAAAAAAAGTAAATACGACCTCCAAACACAACATTATAAATACTAAAACTTTGTTTGTTGTATCCAGGCATCTGTAGTTTAAAGAGTGTAGGCTTAGGAAACAGGACGGGAGGGATGAAGAGTGGCTGATGCTGAATTTATTTTGGAGTCTCACTTATGCTCCAGGTGACCTTCATCGTCATGGCTACAATAATAAACATGGTGTTAAGGGTATCATAAAATATCAATCATAAAAACTGTCCTGACTCGGGGTTAAAAACAGCGTTCTCCTGTAGCAAAGTCTTCTGTTGGGTTCATATGAATGTCGACATATACATTACATACATCATCTGAACTGCACCACTGCTCCATAATTACTACAGCTGCTAGATGGCATCTGTCACTCAAACGTAACTATAGGTCATTTTTGGGTGACTGACATCACGACCTATCTCGTTTCACCAGCTGAACGCCTTTAATGTGAAGCAGCAGCAGCAGGAAACATTCAGCTCTGATACGGATGCAGGAGAGTGAACAAGTGAACAGAGAGGCTGATATCAAAGAGATGAAATGACAAACAGTAACTCGTGTGTAGGTGGACGATCTGAACCCAGTGCAGGGACGGCAGACTATAATACAGTGTAGAGAAATATTTACAGAAACTTAAAATCTTCATAAAAAGCATCATGATCACCTGATCTGACGTGGCGACTGTCTCAAAATGTTACTGATGAAGACATTAGAGATCAAATCAGATACACAGTCAACTCCTCCTCTCCTCTTTTTACACAATCACACAGTCTAATCAGCTCAATTTTATTTGTAAAGCAGTTGTCCAGCCACACACACGACAAATTGATAAGAAGTCGTATTCATAACTATCTCACAGCTAACTGACTGCAAAAACAGGGTTTTCATCTCACATTAGGGGACTTTAATTGTGAAACTCGTTCTCAAATCAACCGTCCATGTGGGTGATTATAAAACAGGCTTTTGAAAACTCCAGGAGCCAAAAACGGCAGCGCTTGCAATTATTTTTTTAATGCCGTTATCTTGAGATCACGAGTTAATTTATCTCGAGAAAACAAAGGCTGATTTCCTAAGATAACAAGATAATTTATCATAAGATTCATCAAGGCTGGAGCTCATTCTTTTGTTCGTTTGTTCATCCCTGTCTTCTTCTCTTCATTTCTCCCTCACGTGGACTGTTTAGATCAAGCACAAGAAGCCGTCAGGTGGCTTGTAAGGACGTATGTTGGTTTGGCCGTGACACTGATGTCATTTATAAAGGTGCTGGTAATAAAAGTGGGTGCTCATTGATCTGACATTTTCAGCTTAAATCAGTTGCTACAGTTGTCAAAATGCCATCGATGCATGCTGGCATGACTCTCCAGAGACCCGTACTACGAAGCCAGATTCGAGGTTACCAGGGTTCATCACCATGGCAACATATACTGAACAGCTAACCTGCTCCGGAATCTGTCAACACCCCGACCACTGACCAATCAGATCATTCCTACAGGATCCCGACATGGACAAAAGTCCTAAGTTTATATATATTTGTATAGATCAGTAGAAACATTTTATTGTTCCAGACTTTCTGTTTCCACTCTGGTTTTAAAACAGAGCTTCTAACAAACGGAGAGATTGTTTACGACACTAATCGCATAATAATGATGATTTTAGCTGCATTTTAATTGTGCAAATCTCAGAATAACATGAGACAACTGTGTGATAATAACTGGAAATAAAAATGAAAACTTGTCTTTTATTAGACAAATAATCCACACGCTGTTAATTAGCTCCCATGATTATAAATACAACATTTGGGTCAGATCGACCTCATCAGTTATTAACTAGTTTCCCACTCTTTGCTTCAGTAGCAGAAACAATCTGAACACTTTCTTCATCATCCAACTACACAGGAAAACATACTCACTCCATACTGAAGTCATATATTATAATTCAACATGTATTTTAAGCCTTAGTCAACTTTTATTATGTGTATCTTCTTATTCTGTTGTATGATTACAGGCTTGTGTACATTTCATTGGTTGAATATGACTTTTTCTGTTCCTAAAACAGAAGTTTGAAGTACTTCATTCACGGTTCTGATGATGTCGCTCATAATTAACAGCCCGTCTCTTTCACATAAATGTGCTCATAGCTGGAAAACCCAGAGTTGACTGAGCTGGTTGATTTGCATCACCGATTATCTGGACGTTCAATGTTCTTTCACATTTTATTGATCTTTTATAAGCCTATGTGGAATATACTATACAGATACTTTCATTATTCTTGTACATATTACTGCCAGGATACATTATGTACATTTGCAGTCAGTCACTTCCTGCTTCTCATAGAACTTTAATCTACATTTTTCTTCCCACTTCATACTAAAAATCTCAGTCACCTTCATCCCTGATATTTCATTTTTATCCAAAGTTAATTTCTTCTTTGTTGTATCCTGATACTCTCTGCTACAGAAGTGTCCTGATTTCTCCCTCAGGGATCATTAAACTTTCATCTTTTTTTTTTCGGGAGGGAGCAGTTGCTCGCGTGTCTGGGAACAGATTGGATTTCCCAGCAGATTCACACAGAGTTAATAGAAACGTAAAAACTCAGTCCTCCGGAGCAGAATGATGGTTTCTCACGAGGAGACCAGACACATTTTCTTGTTGACCTGTGAAAAGAAAAAAACATATGTTATGAACTTTTCAGAGTAGAGTTTGTCTCGTGGTATCTGTAAAATCTGCAGCTCGTCCTTTGTCTGCACAAATCCATTCACTTACTTTTCTTCTTTCTGCATTCTTTGTTCGGAGTCGTTTCTGCCAACCGAATCATCTTTTTCTCTGTCGTCTGTAATTTATTTTCTTTCAACTTTTGGCGTTTTATCTTTTTCATTCATTCCTAATGGCTGTTTTTCTTTATTTTGTCCACATTGTGTGAAGCTCTTTACTTTTTCTGATTATCATTTTTTGTAAGTTTTGATTTGATATTGATCAGAGACTGAGAGAAAACACCAAAAGTATTTTCATTTTATTTACCTTGTTTTGATCTTTTTATGCATGTTTCCCCCCCCTCAGAACTTTAATCTTCATCTTTTCATCTCTTAATCTCCTCCTTACAGCTTGCATTCATTTGTTTTTTCATTTCTAATCACAAAACTGTCTTTTACATCATATGTCTGAATCTTTATTTTATATTCAGGGATATTTAAGAGCACCTGTTACATCGACGTCCGCTGGTTTCCGTTCGACGTGCAGCGCTGCGACCTGAAGTTCGGCTCGTGGACGTACGGCGGCTGGTCTCTGGACCTGCAGATGATTGAGGCTGATATCACCGGATACATCGCCAACGGAGAGTGGGACCTCGTGGGTAAGAGGACATCGGCATTCTCTTAAAGGGGACATATTGTGCTTTTTTGTGATTTTCTGTTATTTTTATACTGTTATGATGTCGGATGTTAAATATGGTCAAAGGAAAAGGGCGTCAACCTGCTCTGAACACTTCGTTGGTAAAGTTACCTTCTAACTTTGCAAACTCGTGATGACATCAGATTGTTCACACATGCTGACAAACGGCCGTCTGTTCTGTAGTCTTTGTTGCTTCATGGGTTGTTCATGTCGTCCACTCTCATATTCTGGATCTGATTCAGGTCCAACATGTACGGATGTATCTGAGAAGTTCCCATTTCAAGTAAAGAAACTACTACTGTCTGTTTACGTAGCCTCCGGAGCCGGAGAAAGCTTCCTGAAACTGACCAATCAGAACAGAGTGGGCTCATCAGGAGGCGGGGCCTTAAAGACACAGGAGCTAAAACGGCCTGTTTCAGACAGAGGCTGAACTGAGGGGCTGCATAAAGGACCAGTAGAAGATAAATGAGGAGTTTTTTAACTATAAATCACACAAATATATTCCAGTAGAGCCCCAGAATATAAATATAGACCTGGAAATATGCATGATACGTCCCCTTTAAAGACGAAACATGAGGCTGAAAACCTTGTTTTTTATTTAAAAGTTTTGGGGGGGGGGTCACCCCGGTGTGTTGCAGCATCTTTTTTAAAAAAGGACATAAGTTTTGTTTCTTTTAATCTTTTAGAACCACTGGGCCTCATGCAAGAACATTTTCATATTCTTCTCCTAAAACTCTTTGATCGTCAGATCCAACAAACACTCTTAACTGCCTGAACTTTTCCTAAATCTCTAGTTTTTGAGCCTGATGAAGTTCACCTGTTCACGAGGAGGAGAGACTTCATCATTAGCATAATAAACGCCCCTAAAATGTAAGAATAAAATATAAGGCGACGGAACCGCTCTGTTTGTGGGCGCGTTTCATTCACAAGAATGCTTAAATATATTTTATTTGTTTATTTCTGCAACGTATTTAAACTCCAAATTCATTCAGATTCAGACATTATGGTTCTAAATCAAACAAGTGTCTCTCCTCTGTTCATGACTCGTACGACAGCTCTGAACTCATATGTTTTGGTTGTACCTCAGAGAAAATTCAAAGGAAATTGATGAGTGCCACAAATCAATCATACATGCCTCTTAAGAAGAAACCTGTTTGTATGAGCATTTCTGTAAAATAAATGTTGTTGATTCCACTTTTATTCGTTTCACACTTGATCATGTTCCAAGGTTATAAAATCCCTGAATTAACTTCCTGTATATTACATTTAACACTAATATCCTTGGTTAAAAACAGGAGCTGGAAGTGGATTAACTATAAAGTATAACGTACTGTACGTTACACGGCCAAATGTATGTGGACGTTTCAGTATTTCAAACTAATCTAAATTCTTACTAAAATACTTCAGTTTTAAAAATCTCCCACAACCTGCCTGATTATCGAGTGATCTCATGGTTTGACACCACATACACACACACACACACACACACACACACACACACACACACACGTCCATAATGACTTCATTAATTTAATGAGGGCTTATTTGAGACTGTTTCTGTAATCAGGGCTGGACAGATAAGCCTGGCTTCACCGGGGACATGAACAAGAATGAAAAATGAAGGAAGAGGAGGAAATCCACTTGGTCTAATTAATCGATAACCAGCAGGACATTTAATCTAATCTACTGGGCACCAAGAAGAGAAGTGAAAACTCCCAAGAAAATCTTTTACCTTTTTTACAACAAAATTAGCGTAAATATGTGGGGTTTTTTAAAGGCTGGTAAACTCGCTAAAAAAGGTGATTTAAATCTTTTCCCTTTACCAGTAGACGAGTTTGATTTTAGCTGTGTCTCAAATCACATACTTGTACTTGTACTTACTGGCGTAGTGCGTGAATTTCGACAGAGTAGTGTCGTCTCAAATCAAACACAGCCGTTGTGCACTTACCGGAAATGACGATCGCAAATTAGCATTAGCTAGCGTTAGCATTCATGTTATCGTTCGCGCTACTAAATCATTACAGACTGCTAAATTAACCCAAAAAACATACTGATGGCTTATATCCGACAACAGTATAGTGGTGCTTAGTGCTAAAAACACATGTATAACTTACATTTGTATAATGTGGCGATGTTCACCGTAGTTACAACGTCCTCAGCCGTATTTTCCAGTTTGAAAATTGGTCCCTCCCCTTCCGCTACGTAGCCAAGATGGCGACCGTTGAGGGCGAGAAGTGTCCATAGTTCCACACTCAACTTTTTGACTGTTTTGAGTGCACCATCCGGGTATTCACAGTGCACTGCATTTTTCCATACTTCTCAGTGTGAACGCACTTATGCGCTCAAAATGTTAAGTGTAAGTACAGAAGTACGTGATTTGAGACACAGCACTTCTGTTTTTTTGTCTGGTATGTCACGTTCGACGTCACAAACACGCCGGAAAACAGAGTCAGTAAATAGAAGAAAGCAGCACAGAGGTTTTTACTTCAGTCTCTCTATCAAACTCTGCAAGTAACTTGTCTCCTTATTTCCTCTTCCCCTCAAATCAGGAGAAGCTCTGTCGCCTTGTGTTGCATACAAAGAATAAAATGGCCGTTGCACGTTGTTCCCATAGACTGTCAAAAAACACTACATAATGTTCCTGGCTGTTTATGCGCCAACGTCTGGAACTTCAACGCATCGTCCACCTGAGTGTTTCCATCACTTCCGATCGGAGCTGGATCTGATAAATATTCCTGACTACTGCGGAGTCGTTTGACCCGGGAATGAACGCTGATTGTACGCTTTCCCACTGAAGACAGAAGCCAGATGTTGGTGGGTGTTGGTGGGTTTTTTGTCCCGTGTGAAAGGCGCTACAGAGAGGAAAGAAGGGAAGAAATGTTGAGAAACTTATTTCACGGTTAGATGCCTGACTGATCATGCAGCAGGTTCCTGGCAAAATAAACAAATTGTTTTAATTAGTTTCTGAAAAGTTTACATTTAGGAGTTTTTCTCCCCGACAGCGACTATATTTAAACGTTCCAGCTGTTGGCCTGTGGACTCGGCCGTTAAAACCTCGGAGCGGCGTGCAGCTGAGAAGCTGCTGAACCTGTTTGGCTGCTGCGGAGTGGAGGGTTTCATATCAGCGCTCCAATCCAGCATTAATCTGCTGGTAATTAAATCCTCCTCCTGCTGCTGCAGAGCGCGGCGGGCCTGCAGGGCGAGCAGACTGCCGCTGCCGCCGCCGCTGCTGCTGCTGCTGCTGCGTGCAGCTCAGTGAACCTGAAGGCTGATTGGAGCACTGCTGCCGCCGCTGCCTGCCAGCCATGTTTATACTACCGGACTGCTCACAAATGCCAAATCACGCAACATAGCGTGACCAATGAATGACATTTATATCATCAAACTTCAGGTCTCATTCCTTTTACTGCGCTGATTTTATTATGGAACAAACACTGGGAGGCCTGCGGCCCTCCGGTTTCTCCTGAGCAGATGCCACACAGTTTAATGTTTAAATAGAGCTTTAATAAAGTGATACGCACACATCTGCTGCATGTGCACTGTTTGTGCAGAAGACTCATCAGAAGCTCTGGAGATCTATAAGTCATTGTTTTTGTCTTGTGCATCTTTAATCAAGTTGAATCAATATCAAAATAAAACTTATCAGTATTATGTTAACTAGTGATGACAGAAGAAGGTCACACTCAATGACATGAAGTCATTTTATTTACAACAGATAAAAAAGACAAATTGTTTTCAGCCATCCAGCTCTCATCAGCCTGCAGGACAGAATCATCTTCAGGCTTCTTTTACACTGTCTGAGATAAAAGTCAAGACGATCGTGAGAGAAACAGGGTGAAATCTTCGGTCGTCAATCCAAAAACGTTGCTTCTAGATCTCAGAAACAAACCAAAAGTTTTCTGTGACTTTGCAGCATTTTCAAACATCAGAGTGATGCAGATGTGAGCTGATGACGAGTCTCTGCTGTCACGTACCGATGATTCACCGTCATCCTTCGAAGGACGCGGTTGTTAAATGAGACAGTTTGCGTCACCAGCTGTTCCCACCTTTACCCTCGCATCACGAAGCGCTGCTCCCGTCGCCTAGCAACCTTGACCACTGTAGATGAAATAAACAATGTATTTAAAGATTATTTTATTTTAATTAATTCATTCAATAAGAGAAGAGCCTGTCTGCTCTCCTCTGACTGAACTGTGACAAAATAATCTGAAGTCTTAATGTAGCTATAATTAAAATCCAAACTGTTATGTAGCTTAATAAAAATAAAAGGGAATTTAATACAGACTGATTTATATTTATGTAAATGTGATGTATCTGTACGTATGGAGCTCCAGAGGCAGCGCTGTTGTTCTGTCCAGTAAAAACATGAAGCTTCACTTTACATTCAGACAAACTAATGTGGCTACAAGTGTTAAAATTCATCTGTGAGACCAACATTTATCTTCCAAAATGTATTATATCATAGATCAAAATGCTGCGGAGACATCAGAGCCAGCCGTAAAGTTAGTAATAGTATAGTTTCTCACCCGGGACGACGACATGTTGACCAGCTGATCGTCTCAGGAGTCGCTAGGCTGCTATCAGCTGAGATGACCGGCTGGTCTCACCTGGTCAGCGGCTCCTCACATCTGCAAAAACAGGTGTTATTTGGATAAACTGACCACATATTGTGAATCTAAATTATTACTTTCTTGCCTGAAAATATATTAAAACTTCTAACAGTGAAGAAACAGCTTAGCCTGGCTGAAAATCTCCACCGTTGCTGCTGCCACTTGTTACGAAATGCATTCTGGGATACGTTGGGCTGTGAAGGATCCATCTGTCGGATCCTCCAGATTCAGGAAAAGAAGGCCGCCTTTGAAGAAGCCTTGGAAGAGGAACGGCCTCGGTCTTCAAATACAGCCTTTGAAGGATGCCACTCCTGAATTGAGACAGCTGTAGTGAATCAAGTCGAGTTGCATTGTGGGTAACGTAGGTGCCAGGTATTGACACAGAAGAAGAATGTGTGTGTCTCTTGTTCTGCTGCATCGATTTTTTTCTTACTGTCCATCATGAGTCTGACAATGTTAAAGTAGCACAACGATCAATCAGCGGAGGACTCGTTTAACAGCAGGTGTGTTTCCATCCACCTGTTTTTATTCACATTTTCAATTTGCGCATGAAAAAAATTATGGAAACTTTTAAAAATCCTGACAAATAGTTGAAAAATGTTGGAGGTGGAAAATGCACACATGCAAAATGAAACGGAGACAGATTTAGTGAGTAAATCATGACATAGATGAAACATATGACTTACTGTTAACGTCCACTTAACGTTTCTGCTCCGCTGAAGAGAACCAGAAGACAAGTAGCGGCAAATAAAAACATCATATCCGTGTGGAGCGATGAGGAGACTTTAACGTTCCTCCAATTAATACATGAAACAAACAGAAATGTCATATTTACGTTGTTTTGAGGTTTGACTGGTGCTCTTTTTTATTACGTCATCTTGTTGTTCCCTCTTCTTCTGCAGTAGTTTAATGACCCGGACTGCAAAATAATTTGGGTGAACACTATTTTTTACATTGTTTTTTGCTGATATTCTTGAAATTTGGTTAAAATTTCCATTAAATTTGGATGAAATCTGGCTGCACACATGAGATTGATGCCAGTTTTTTCATCTCACTCTTGGAAAGAAAGCAAAGAAAGTTTATTTCCCAAGATGTTTCTAATCCTTTAAACAACAACAACATCTCTGCAGGACATAATTGGCTTTGTGGATCTCCATGTGACTGTGCTTCAGCATCTGCTGGTCCCCAGCAGCCTGCAGATCAAAGGTCCAGTACAGAGGACGGACCCGCCGCTGCTGCACCACAGAGCTGCTGCTGGAGACTAATGATGAAGGCAGGATGGTCTTCGGTCTCAGGGGAGCTGAAGTTCTTCTGTCTGTAGCCGCTGATGAAAGCGAGTATGAAATGGAAAGAAAGATAGCAGAGAATGAAAGCCAGTTTCCTCCAGAGACGCTGTTCAGCCAATGGGCCGTTCAGAGTCAACTTAATTGAAAATCCCAGCAGCATGTTTTCCATTTAGCCCTCCACCCCCCCTTCCCTCCGACACCTACCGGAGATTAAAACCAATGTACTGAGCAATGTAGCAATGTATAGGCAAATGAAACGCAGCCAGGCATGCTGCAGGCTCGCACAGAGGGAGGAAATAGAACCGGGGAGTTTTTATCTGTCACCTCTCCACTTCCTCCAGTAATTAATCAGTAAAACAGCCAGAAAAATGGAAAGTGTAGCTGAGGGAGGAAGGCTCACTGCGGCCAAAAAACACAGAGTACCAGTCCGAGTCTGACTGATCGAACACGTTTCTCTATGCGGTCATTAGGGCAGTGAGACAAAAAGGTCAGTGTGTGGGTGTTTTATTTGGATTAGTTTCAGGGTCAAACTTCAACTTTGCTGAATATTATTGGCTGAATAACTGGATGAACATTATTATAATTACACAGAACCAAAAGCATCATCTCCACTGATAGGAAAACAAAATGAAATGTGTTTTTATTTACAGATAATTGCTTTACAGGCATCAATAAAAAAAAATTTAAAAAATGGATAAAAGCAACATCAGAGAATTAAAAAAACAACAGTAACAATGAACACAACTTAAAAAAAGAGCTCTGTTATAGCAATAAAGATGAGATGATACTCATCTAACAACACATAGGAGCATCATCTTCATCAATCGATCACATAACGGATCCCCTCCAAACATGGTTTAAAGTAAAAGTTGATTAATAATTTCAAAAAGTTAAATGACCTCCTTCAAACTCACATCTACTTCTTCTCCCTCATCAATAAATCCATCATCTATAAATAAGTAAATACTTTTCATTGTCTCCTCCTTCACTGTAAAGTTCATTTTCTCAGTGTTTGTGCTTTGCATACTGGACCATGATTGGCTCCAAACTTAACGTAAACACAGCAGACGAACGTGAGAAAACAAACAGAGACGAGAACAACATCCAGCTGAGGGAACAACACGTATCTGAGTGGAGAAGGACTTTAAGTAATATTGAAAATTGAAATGGGAATATAAAACAGCTCCGTATACTTCACACCTCTACTGTGGGATGTAAAAACATTGCAGTAGTTAGGGGGAGAGACTTTTTTAAAAAAAATACATATAGATTTAACTTATTATAGTTGTCTTCTCCGGTGAGGTGAGAGGTCCAGGAGGAATACAGATAGATGGGAGTCAGAATCGGTAGAAATGAGGAAAGAAAATGAAAGCTTGTGGTTATTATCCCGTCATCATGTGTGTGCTTATTTGAATTCGTCATGTTTGGATTTTTTTTTAAAATTATTAATCTATCACCGGCGCAGACAATATGGCAACCGATTATTATTCCAGTAATAAAAACCTGAGCGGGCCTCATTAACGTCAGTCCTGTTTGGCAGGCGGCTTCACGCCTCCCTGCAGCAGCGGCGGCGGCGGGGGAGGATTTGATTCTCTGTGAAATGTTTAAATACCTCTCCTGTGGAGGAATAAATTACATTTCTAAAACCATTTGAGGTTAAAACGGCCTCATTCCTGCAGGTCGAGCAGTCGAATGTGACTGGGAGCGAATGTTCTTCTGTGTTTAACTGGGAAGGAAATGACTTACATGTCGTATGTTTTACATCTTCATCAGTTTTCTATCAGTTTTCTATGCAACACATCGGTGAAATAACAAAAGATTCCAGTTGTTTCTGCACATTTGAAGCCACTGTCACCCAGAGTCTCAATTTATCTTCTGTTTTTAATTTGCAGGAGTTTGATTAAATCTTGATAAAAAATGTTTTTGCCTTCATCTCTTGTAGGGTTTTTTTTTCTGTAATGGGTTCTTCGTCAGATAAAAAGCTCTCAGAGAGCTGCAGATCATTCATTCATTCATTCACTGCTGCTTGAATCTTATTAAAAGACCGAGAAAGCTGAACACATCAATCAACTTCTCTGATCTCTGCGCTGCTTCTAATCTGTTACAGAATTGATTTTAAAACTCTGCTGCTGGCTTTTTAAATCTCTAAATACGTCGTCTGATCTTCTATCAAACCTGCAGATCTCTTTGAGTTCACCGTTCTGTTGTCGAATCAAAGCTCACGTCTACTTTTTTATTCTGTTGTTTGTTCTTGTGTATTGATCCTGCGTTTCAGCAGCAGGTCTACACAGTAAGATGGAATATGTTTTGTTGTTTTTTTGCAGCCTGTGATCACCTTGCAAGGCTGCAACTAATCATTATTTTCATCATCTATTAATTGTTTGGTCTATAAAATGTCAGAAAATGGTGGAAAATGTTCCCAAACACCCAGGTGACCAAACTAATCCATAACCCAAAGATATTCAGTTTACTATTACTGCCTGTCTGTGTCCATCCCTCTGTGTGTGTCAGAGGTTCCTGGACGGAGGAACGAGCGTTTCTACGACTGCTGTAAGGAGCCGTACCCTGACGTGACCTTCACCGTGGTGATGAGGAGGAGGACGCTCTATTACGGACTCAACCTCCTCATCCCCTGCGTCCTCATCTCCACCCTCGCGCTCCTCGTCTTCCTGTTGCCCGCCGACTCCGGAGAGAAGATCTCACTGGGTGAGGACTGTGTTTAAAACTTGTGATGTTTACAAGTTTATTATTCAGATTAACACCATGTCTACACAGGAGGTGGAAAATAATTAAGTACATTTACTCAAGTTCTGTTAATTATACTTAAGTATAATTTTGAGGTACTTGTACTTTACTTGAGTATTTCCATGTGATGCTACTTTATACTTCCACTCCACTACATTTCAGAGGGAAATATTGTACTTTCTACTCCACTAATTTATTTAACAGCTTTATTTGATTTGACACAATGGATAATATAACAAGCTTTTAAAATACAACACATTGTTAAAGATGAAACCAGTGGTTTCCAACCTTTTTGTCTTTTGACATCTTACAAAAAGCAGTGTGTAGTCGGGGTCACATTTCACATGTCTATGAGTTGTTAACAGCTGCACCAAATAGTGATTTTTCCCTCTAAACTTCTAACATGCTTTCATTTCAATAAATGTTCAAATGATCCAATATTTCAGCAAAAATCAAAGATTAGAGAAAAAGTCCAAAAACTGAGAACAGATTTGTGTATCAGAACTTTGTTTTTTCTTCTTTCCTCTCCCATTAATCATCTCACGACCCCTCAGATTTATCTGCTGACCCTTTGGAGGGGCCCCGACCCCTAGGTTGGGAACCACTGGACTAAACTAGCTAACTGTATATAAAGTAGTTGAAACTAGCTCCACCTCCAGCAGCTACAACACTAACATGCTGCTCTAACACTGATGCTTCACTATTAATAATCTAATGATGTCATATATAATAATATATCAGTCAGAGGGACCAAACCACTACTTTTACTGCAATACTTTAACTACATCAAGCTCATAATACTTATGTACTTTTACTGCAATACTTAAACTACATCAAGCTCATAATACTTATGTACTTTTACTGCAATACTTTAACTACATCAAGCTCATAATACTTATGTACTTTTACTGTAGTAAAGTATCTGAGTTCTTCTTCCACCTCTGGCGTTATGTGCAGCAGCACGTTAGCAGAACAGCAGCAGCTGGTGCTCAGTTTATGTGTCACGCAGGAGGCGTTACCTCCAGTATTGAGTGTAGGTATTTGGATATCCGGGCCGCTATTTTTCATCTCTTCAGAAGTGTAAGTGGATGTACAGATCACATGCTTCATGTAGGCTATGTCATCATTTATTTGATAAGTCTGTTTCCATTACACTTTGTTGCACTTTACTTTTATCAATACAGCATCATTTTTGCAACATTTCAAGATTATTTCAAATTATTTCATGCATTTCCACTTAGGTTTTCTTTTCATGTGCAAATTGAAAATTCAAATAAAACATATGGATGGAAACAGACCTTGAGATGTTTGCCTCCACCTCAATACAGTGAAGATTATTAGACTTATTTGTGGTGGACAAATAAACTTATAAAACTAAATGTTTCTGCAAAAAGGCAAGAAGATCTGTTTTTATGTTATTTGGTTGACTGGTCCTTTAGAATAAGTTTTATCCAGACAGTATTTGGGTCAGTCAGACGGCTGAAGGAGATATTCGGGCTGGATGTTCCTCCGCAGAGCCCTCAGATGACTGATGGCTCCGAGTCAATGCTCATCAGCCATAAAACATTCTGAAACAGGAAGTTAAAGCTGCAGGGAGGCTTCCAGCTGATGAGATCTGATAGAAAATCTTTCAGTCAAAGTTTAATTTACACACTCAGTCAAACCTGAATGTCAACAGGATCTATCAGTCTCCACACATTCAGCTCTTATCTGCAGCGACTGTTAATGAGCGAGCGAGTAGAGATTTGACAGGAATCAAACTTATCTTTTTAAAAAATTTAAAGCAATTCTTTATTGGCTAAGTATGTTTACTCATATAAGGAATTTGACTCTGGTTTAGTCTTCAGAGAGGACAACAAGCTGAACAAAGAGAAGTGGATGAAAAAATAGATCTATACATATACAACAATATATAATGTCTGTATACAGGTGAAACCGTTTCTGTAAACTGTGAGCAGGATACAAATAGTGCAAAAGGTGTATAAGAGTGTCAGGAGCGCTGAAATAAATACTGAACAGGTAAAAAAAGGTGATAAGTAAACTTTATAACTTTATATACATACAGTAGGTGGTTATGAACAGTATATACAGCCTGCTCAAGTATATATTTAACAGTTATGGATATGGAGCTTTTTCCCTATCTTTGTTCAAGAGCGTGGTATATCAATTTGAGAGCATAATTTATTGATTCATGTTCAAATTTTGTTGCTAAGCTAACTGTGTCAGTGGCTTCGCGCTAGCAGCAGTCCGGATGGAGGAGCTGCTAACCGGCCTGAGGAAACTACAACTGTGGGTCCCAAAAGGAAGTAAAACTACAACTGTGGGTCCTTGTGACGCTTATCACTTTAATTTCGCATATAAAAAAATGAAGTTCAAGCGACCGTCTCGCCTCCTCGCACGGGCGTAACCATAGAAACGTTTATGATGAAGATGACATCGTTTTCTCCTCCAGCACACCAACAGGCGGGCACTGCGCTATGCGGCTACTATAGTAAAAATCACGGGTGCTGGTGTATAAATGAACCGTCTTTTTATTCCAAAAGTCGTAAAGAAAGCAAGGGAAGTACATTTTATAAAGCTCTGGAGGGCGGGAGTGGATGAACCCGGTTAAAGAGTCCCCGCCCGTACGGGACGCTCTAAGAAGTAAAGCGAACAAGCTCGTAAGGAGGCAGGGATCATTTCATTGGTCGACATTAAACCTGGCCTTCTATTGGTTGGGGGAATTTGACAGAGTTGTTGCACAAAAAATCCAATTATTATATATATATTTGAGTGCGAGGGCAGGGTTTTGAGGGACAAATTACAAAATTTGGACGTGAAATCAATAATTATGCTCTCAAATTGATAAACCACGCTCTTGAATAAAGATAGGGAAATAGCTCCATATATGGATGATATGTAGACATGTTGTTATACATTTTGTAACCTAAAAGATAAATATATGTAATTTGTAGGTACAGTATATAGTTTATAGTGTTACAGGGTTATTGTGATGGCGTCTGGTAGTTTGTGGTACGTTAAAAGAAAATAAGATACAGGCAAAAACTGATCAATAATACATCTATAAACAAGTTTTATGACACACTTTAAAAGCTGATACTCAATTAGCTCTCCTTTGTGTGTGTGTGTGTGTGTTGAGCCTTTTTGGTTTTGTTGTTTTTATTGATCCGACTCCTTTTATTAGGACGTTTTAGGAGGCGGAAGAGGTGGTGTGTAAATCTCTCACCTTTGACCTTTCACCCTCCTCACAGTGGATCGTAATATTTGCAGAATTAAAGCTTATTGTGCCTCGCTGGAGGTTTATCACCAGTTAAAAGAAAAAATGGAAAACATTACTATTATTATCCAATAGAAATCTCTCAGTGGTGTCACTGGTGTGGCAGCAGGTCAAGTGAACAGTCTGATGAGGTGGATTTGTTTCCAGTCGCCTCTATAAAATGTCTTTATTGTCATTTATCCTGGTGGTTTAAGTCAACTACCAGTACTGAACGTCTGGTCAGTGATTTATAATCACGTTTTCTTAATGAGATAGTTTCCAGAAACAAGACATGCTTTGGACATTTTAGACGGTGTTGTTGTAACTGATTGTGTTTAGACAACATTAAACATTTAAGAACTTTGGATTCTTTAATTAAAGGAAAACAAAAAGGTGTTTATAGAAAAACATGAATTTGCCAAATTAAGATATATATAGAATTAAGAAATATATACTGTTTTGATATCAGTAACCAATCCTGTATCCTAGAAATGATGTTTATATACGACTAAACAGCGAATATGTTTTACAGGAAACATCGTGAATGAATCTTTTGTCTCAACATAATGAGAAAATGTTGTTAATTATAGGGCTGTAGTCAACCAAAGAAAATCTTGAAATCGTACATAATGGCGATGTAACAGGACAGAGTGCACAGTAAACACATTTCTCTGTTTAGCATCTTCAGGTTATGCTAACCCAAGTTGTTGCTAACTTTGGTGCTAACCCCCTTTACTTTTCCAGCGCTTTGGGGAAACAACAGACGTGACTTTTTAGCATTTATTAACTGACACACTGTAGTCTGTACTGTACATTTACTGCCAGACTCCGTTAGGTTGGGCGAGTTCAAAGTTGTGAAAACAACGGGGGTGTTTTGAATACACCCCCGTTGTTTTCACAGGTAATTTGTTAGTCCATCCCTTTTAAATTATGTATTAATCCTGGAAAGCTGTTGATGTAGCACTTTTCTCCTTATGAAAATAACACGGAGATTATTCAACCAATGAGAATTTAGTCACACGAGAGCATATCGATCGACTAATCGACCAGCAGACTACAGCCCTAGTTAATTAATGAATCTGGAAAGTTGCAAAAATGTTGATACTGAACGTACAGTATGAGTGACACGTTCAGAGACAACATAGTTCATATCTGATCTTTCAGTATAATACCAGCATTATTAAATTTTTTTATGGTTGTGTTTAGACTCTGGCAGTACTTGGTTAGTGTCCTAAACGCCATCCTTCCACCACGACCTCTGACCTCCAACCTCCAACTTCAGTGTGATAAATAAATGCTGCTCTTAATTCATGTAAAAAAAACGTTTTCCTGTGAACGTAACTCAGGCAGCGATTACATTTACCAACGCAACAATTACAACAATTTACAACAGCAACAAACAATTGAGTAGAATATAAATGTAATTTCTGGTGTCATACTACCAGTTTTGGCTCAAATTTACACCTGTAATTAGTTTTTTTGTTTAGTTTTTCCAACCCTGAGATACCATCTTCCCTCCCAGTACAGTTCAGTTTATGGTTGTTTCAGCTCTGAAGCTTTAGCACATATCCAAGACCTCAAATCCTCAGATCTCTCTTAAGTTTAGTTTGCTTAACTCACATATTTAAGAAGAGGAGCTTTACTGTTCTTCTCCTGCTCGCTGATGCTGCCTGTGAAATCTCCTCCTCCTCTCTAACTTTAACAGAAATTGGCAACACAATACAGACTCATACCCTCATGTTCAGTCGAGGGAATTCATCCTTTTATCTCGTATCTTTCTTTTTTGTCAACACTTCTTCCAATTTTCTCGACTCCTGAGCTGAGCAGCTGTTCACAGAAACGTCTGCCAGACAGCTGAGGACGCTCGGCTTCATACATGCTGCTGTTCCCAGTGAAACCAGTAAACACAACACAGTTTATTAGCAGCTGTAATTCACTGAGGAAATGCTTTTCATGACGAAAATCTAAACTGTGTTATGATAACAGCAGTATTGAGATGCTCTTAGTGTACACATACCATTGATTGGTCGTTGGGGATTAACTTGAATCAGAGAATATACAGACAGCACGCTAAACTCAATGAATTCAATGAATAAATAATACATTTCTACCCTAAGGCGGATGTTAATGATCTCTTTTCTCTGCAGGAATCACAGTGTTGCTCTCCCTGACAGTCTTCATGCTGCTGGTGGCTGAGATCATGCCAGCGACCTCTGACTCCGTTCCTCTCATAGGTGAGCACTTATATCATCCCTTCATCCCCCGAGTTATGTCTCCATCTCTGTCGTCTGAATGTTACCCACATGTCTACTAGGGATGTGCAGAGATCCCAGTATTTGTATTTGTATCTGTATTTGTTGAGGCAGCGAAATTATCTGTATTTGTATGAAACAAATATTCGTATAAAACCTCACTCTTTGTGCTTTGTGTTCAGGCACACCCCTACTGTCTATCCAGCTAACAGCATGTAAATAAGACAACTTTGGATGTGTATTCCACCTGGACCAGTCTAAACTAAACTGACATGAAAATACTGCAAACAAGTGTTGAATACAGCAGTAGAGGGACGTCTTACATCACTCGATCTGATGTGTCGTCGTCTCGATCACAAACAAGAGCGTTTGTGTTTCAGCTCAGTACTTCGCGACCACCATGGTGATCGTGGGTCTGTCGGTCATCGCCACCGTTCTGGTTCTGCAGTATCATCACCACGACCCCGACGGAGGACACATGCCGCAATGGGTCAGTCGCTCATCTTCTTCCTCTTTCTCCACTTTCATTCTGTTATATGTGCTGATTTAATCTGCTGGGAGTCCAGTATGAGCTCCAAACGTTCTGCCAAGTCAGCTTTAATTAGCTTCAGGTCCTTAACGAGCTACAACAAGCTCTTAACGAGCGCTGTCAGTCTCCACTGACTGGATGTTAATGTGTTTCATTTATTTATTTTAAGACAACTTGCAGCTTGAATTACTTCACACATGTAGTCCTTCTCAGTCACACACACACTAACTCCCCTACGGGAATCTCAGCAAGAGAAATTCCATTAAGGTGGAATTTGATTTGAAGGTCAGAGCTATTACCTGGTGTGTGTGTGTGTGTGTGTGTGTGGTGTTGGGGTCAGGTGGAGGTGGAGGTGGAGGTGGAGGTGGAGGTGGGGAGGTGACTGTCCTGCTCTGTCGCGTGTTATGAATGTGATGTTCCAGCTGAGGTGTGAAGATGAAGCTGTGAGGCTGAAAGAACAAATCTGTCTCACGTTATGAAATCTGGACTCCAGCAGCTGCTGTTTGTTTCCAGCAGCTCCGCTCAGAACTGAAAGTGTTTCCGTGATCTTAGATTAGAAAAAAAAAAAAAGAATGTCCTTCCCTCACAATCAACTTATTTGTATGCATTTCTCTCTGAATTTTGTATTAATCATTTATATTGTTACACTATTTCCCTCTGTCGCTGCTAACCCGACTGTCACTCCTCGGCTCAGATTTATCTTGACAGTTCAGACACTGAACTGCCGACCTCTCGGTCTCAAGGTCGCTTCTTAAAGCTTTATGTCACCACAAACCAGTGGATGAATCCACCATGAAAAGGTAGAATTAAGGAAATATATATAGGAATATATATATATATAACTTCTCTGTGTCAGCTCTGAGTTTCTGTAGGTTTGAGTGATGAAGGAAAGCTGCAGTTCATTGTGAAGTAACTCCTGCAATGTAGAACCGAGACACCTGCTTTAGTTATGAGTGAATAAACACCATCGATGATAAACACAGCTGCAGACTCTACTGTAAGAAAATATATGTACACTGCAAAGAAAAGGAAAGGAAGGGAAGGAAATGAAAGGAAAGGAAAGGTCGGGAGGGGAATCTGTAAACAAGAACAAGAAACAAATGAAGGGAGGGGAAATCTGACTACATTAAAAAGAAAAATAAAAGAAAAGGCTGAATCCACGTGTGCAGCCTTCCGTGAGTGTCGAGATTTGTCCAAAACCACTATTCCACAAGTAAGTAATAATTAAATTATCACAACAATAGTAAGTATAATTTAGAATTTAAAAAAAACACAAATTATAAGCCATAATATTTATTTTTTATTATTTTACTGATGAGTTTTATATTGCATACATTTTTAACATCAGTAACATTAAAAACCATTCAGAGAAGTTCTTTAAAGTAGGTTACAGGGTCAGGAAGTTTGATTTATCACAGCGGACATGAGTGAGGTCCCGTCTAACAGCACCTTTTATGCTCTGGCAGACTTAACATGATGACAGTGAACACATCACGGCACATATGACAAAAATACACGAGAGCTCAGTCTGCAAGTCTGATGGGTGGACGTTTGGATTCAGCTGAAGAAATTTAGTCACACTGCAAAGGAAAGGAGAGTGAAAGGGGGAAAATATAAGTAAAAAGAAAGTAAAGGAACATAAGTGAAAGAAAATGTAGAGAAACTTACTGCCAATAAATAGGAAAGGGAAGAAATTTGTACACAACAACAACTGATCTGTGTTAAAACATCTGGACGAATCTGCTTGTTCGCTGTTTTTTGAGGGATTTTTGTTTTAACTAAACTTCCTCATCGATCTCCCTCCACGAGTCACAAGAAGTGACCGAGAGAGACTGAAGCAGTGAAGTGTCGGTGGCGGTCTGACTGATGCTCAGACTCTCAGACAGTCAACAGTTAAGAGTTTGACAGTTAAATATTTAATGAGCTGGATGTGAACTCAAACATCGGACTGTAGGAGAAGATTTCCTCTGAGAGCGGAGCAGCTGCAGATCCACTTTATTCATGCTCTATTTTTATCCGCCTGCCTGCTCCTGCTGCTGCTGCTGCTGCTGCTGCTGCACACTCACACAGACATACATACATGTCACACATGAACTCATATCTCTCTCATGTACAAGCATATTTTTTACGCATAAACACGTTTCTGCATACATGAATTTTAATCAACTTGTTTTTATGTAACGACTTCTGACTTTTTTTTTTCTCACTATTCGCTGCAAAGACAGAAACCTGCTGCTGAGTTAGCGAGCATCACCTTTTTCAAGAATTATGGATTTATTTATTAATCCCCTGTTTTTTTTTTTTATTTTGTTCAAGTTTCACCAGAAAAGCTGTACGGAATTTTTGTTTCGAACTGGAAAAGTAATTTTTTTGTAGATTGGGTTACAAATTGGATCAAAATTTCAACTTGTTACATTGTGTAACTGAATGTAAATTCAATATCTTGTGAAATTACATCTATCAAGAGAAGATATGTTGTAGACGACTTGTAAATTTCATCAGTTTATCCAAAAAAATGAGAAATTTTGGCAAATACTGATTACTTTATAGTGAAATCACTTATGTCAAAACAATTAGCGTAAGAAATATTTTGATCGCTAGAGTAAATGAGATTTATTTTTCCATATTTGTAGACATGAGGATACTCTCATACTAACATCTTTCTTCTTCTTCTTCGTCTTCCTCAGACTCGTGTGATTTTGTTGAACTGGTGCGCCTGGTTCCTGCGGATGCGTCGTCCCGGCGAGGCGAAGGTCCAACTGGCGTGTCCCAACACCGCCAAGCGTCGGCGTGGCAGCCTGTCCAGCCTTGAGCTCAGCGTCAGCCAGGGGTCGCTGCGACATCATCCCCAGGTAACCAACGGCAACCTCCTGTACGTCGGGTTCCGTGGCATGGAGGGGTTGCACTACGCCTCGCCCAGCGAACCCGAGCTCCTGTGCTCGCGGCTGGTTGGAGGTGGCGTCAGCAGCGGGGAGGACGTGCTGAGAGCAGGAGGCGGGGCCGGAGTAAGAGGAGGAGGAGGAGGAGGAGGAGGAGGAGGAGGAGTAGGTGGAACAGCGGGGGGCTCGCCACTGGAGGCGGAGCTGAACCAGATCCTGGAAGAGGTGAGATACATCGCCAGGCGTTTCCGCGGGCAGGACGAGGAGGAGACGGTCTGCAACGAGTGGAAGTTTGCTGCTGCGGTGATCGACCGGCTGTGTTTGGTGGCGTTCTCGCTTTTCACCATCCTCTGCACCATCGGCATCCTCATGTCGGCTCCCAACTTTGTGGAGGCCATTTCCAAAGACTTCTTCAGCTGAGGACGAGGAGAAGACGAGACGACTATATTTTTCTTATTGTCAACAAATCCCACGAAAACACCCAAACCAACAAACCATCTCTCAGAACTTTTCTCCTTCCCAACCTTGTGTCTCTCAGCTCTGAGCCCATTAGTCCCTACAGAAGATATAAATCTTTAAAAACACCTCAGAAATGTTTAGTTTTCTGTTTAAAAAAGGCTCAGTAGTTTCCTGAAACAGCTGTCCACTGTAGATTTTAACAAACAGGAGGGAATATTGCATTTATTGGAGACTATTTTCAACAGCAGATTAATCCACATTTGGTGCTCTAGTTAGTATTTCTGGCAGCAGGATGGTGTGTGTAGGATTAAGTAAAAATAAATTACAGTGTGTGTGTGTTCATGGTAATGAATGGATGTCAGCCAGTGCAACAGTGTGGTTCATTGATGTGTTTTTAAAGATCCTGTCTAGACATGTAATTATGATGTATAAAGATGCTCTGCTTGGAACAATAATGTGTCTGTTATGGTTTTTCTGCAAAAAAAAAGCATAATTACCACTTAAAAATCCTTAAAATGACATTCTCCCTCATTAAAAATTACAGAATCTCTGAATATGCAAATGCTGTATATTCATAGCGGCACGCAGCAGTGCAGCGGCTTCTCTGGCTTCGGGTTATGGTGTAAAGAGTGTGAGAGACTCTTCTCTTAATGTGAGTAAGTGTGCAGATAACACAACCAGCGCAACTAGGCCAAGAAGGTACAGCCCAACCAAACTTCTGAACATTATCAACAACTTGCCTGCTTCACTTCCCCCGAAGCTTAGAGCAGCACTCAGCAGACTGCAGTTCCTGAGGACACGATGCCCCACAGCAGCAGACTGGTGTAGCAGACTACGACGGCTCAGAGGCAAGAAGAAGTAGAGTGCATGGAAGCAGAAGAGGGGTTAGCAGGCTGGTCTGTTAACCAAGCTGAAAGCTAACATGACCAGACCAGTCATCCTCTCTCTCTGGTCAACGTTTGCTCACTGGATAACAAAATGGATCTGATTCGACCGAGACTGAGCGTTCATCAGGAGATGAGGAGCATCAGATGTGAATATCAGTATTTATTTAAGCTGCTGTCTGCAGGTCAGGTTTCATCTCTGCTGCTCAGGGTCAGTAGAGTCCCAGGCATCACTTAACTCCTTCAGATTGACAGACTTCAGAAAATGGACTGTGGACACCAGTGGTCTCCTTTAACTGCTTCAAGTCAGTAAACAATTGTACATATGTATCATGAATTTTGTTGAGTCATGCAAATTTTTTGATTTCAGGGCAGCTGCATTAACTGATCTAAAAGTGATTCGATAGTAATTGTTATTTCTGTCCACAGTCATTAATCACAACATAGAGTAATCCAGTGATTCCTTTCATAATTTTTTTTTAAAATAGAGGTTCTGTTGCAAATGAAGAACACATTTTCTTCAAGATCATTTCACTTAAAAATAACCAGACAAAATGTAAAATATTTCAAGGCTCACAGAACTTATTTCACATGTCCTGTATATCGGAAACAAAAGCGCTGGAGATCCGACAAGGGAACCAACAGCTTACTTGTTAAAGTCCAACTAAAATCAAATCTTTTTTTGTTTTTGTTTTTGTTTTTGTTTTTGTCTGCCACAGAACACACATCTGCTCTGTAAATCACTTCATCTTGTGTTCTCCTTTTGAGAAAAAATCAGAAACCAAAAGGGAGAAATTTAGAATTTAAATTCTTTGGTTTCATTATAGCGCCCCCTAGTTTTACATTATTTCAGTGAAATACTGTTCCATCATCAGCTTGCGTAGCTGGAGTCCGTATTTGAATACAGCAAATAAAATCTTGAAAAAAAAAAAGATAACGTGTTGTTCTATCATCGGCAGAGCAGACGGTCACACTGAGCCTGATTGCATCCTGCTACTCAACAACAACTCACATTAGCTTTCCTGCTAAAGTCTCCTTCTGATCTAACTTACAAACATGAACACATGTCTTGTCCTGCAGCTTAGCTTGTTGAAAGAGCCACCAAACAAACATTCACCATGGAAAAATGCAGCTAATTAGCATTTAAACAGCTTTTAAACATACTTGCAAATGTCATTTCGGACCCGTTGGATGCAGGTTTGGTTCTTACTCTTAAATACCACTGCTAACAACACACTATCTGTCCATGACTTGCAGCTACAGCAGTTTGTTTACTTTGTCTCCGTTCTGCACAGTGTAACACCAGTAGTCTTCCAGCTAATGTCACGCAAGCACAGACATGCCCCTCCAGCAGCTGAGACAAAAAGGAGCATAACTGATATTTCCCCAAAGACCTTTTTAATAATACAAAACTATTAACAAGACATTTAAAAGAAGTCAAGCAAAAAGGGATGTCTAAATGTGATTTCAATTAGACTTTGAACAAGTCGGACCAATTGTAGAGCCCTCATGTTTGATAATCGCTTTTGTTGTGTTTATCATGTTGAGATGTTTTACTAATTTTAATTGCTAGCTAGCAAGCATCAAAGGGAATTAATCAGCAATAAATTAAAATGACCTACAATAAGAGTTAACTTCACATAAGCAGAGTTTCTAAGATGATAACAGTGTAAACTAACAATAAGACTTTCTACAGAAATACTTTCATCCAGCTATAAAGAAAATAGTCTGTTAACATTTGAAATGTTGAACAATATGCATATATGCTCCGTTTAAATCAGCTGCTATATATGAATTAATCACAACGCAGAAATATGCAGTATATAAATACCATTAACATGTTCTAAAAATAATTATTATTTATTCTTGAAGAACAAATATTTTTACACCTTAGATGAGCACTGTTTGAAAGTGTGAGGAGATATTGTAGAGTTTACATTTTCCACTCAGCTCTTTGGTATAACTTTAGAATACGGCCGACAATTTACTGTGTAATTACTCCCAATTGTCCTAACAGTGTACCAGTGTAGTACGTACTGATACATATATGTAGGTACAAGGGAACAAGGTGTGAAGTTAGGGAATAAGGGGGTAACAATCTGGCAGTTAAAAAAGAATTTATAGTGTAGGTACTTTTTAAAGCAATGGTTACAGGTATACTTATTACCTATTGAGCAACAGTCTGGCATTGGGGAGGAACTTAAAGGGACCTTATACTGTAAGTATTTTTAACCACTGAGTATTTATTCTATTACAGGTTACAGTATGACATTACTGAGCAAAAATGCTGGAAGTTTGGGAGAAGATATAATAATTAGTTCTGTAGTGCTTTATAAATCTGAGTACGGTAAATGAAAAGCATTTTTAATGACGTTCCTACAGTAAATACAGCTACTGAAAACCAGTGTCCATCAATGGAAAAGGCAGTCATGAAAGATGCTAAACTTTATGTTGCGTTACTGTACAGTTTGTAACTGTTGTAAATTTGCTTACTGAGCTGTGTTGCTCAGTTAATAAGTCATACTGCACCCTGTAGTATTAGTTATTTATAAAATACCTGCAGTGTCAGCTCATTATTCCCTACGTTAACATCCTGTTCCCTTGTACTTACATATATTATCAGCCTACTGTACTGGTACACCAGTGGTAGGCAAATAGTGGCCTGTGGGCCAAATCTGATCCTCCAGGAAAAAATATTTTGCCCCTGATGAAAGCTTGACATTTCACTTTCATAGTTTAAATCAAAACTTTTTTGTTATTTTTCACAAATCAACTATCAATAGATAGCAAATATACTATTACAACTGTAGTCTGGTAGTGCAACAGAGGATTTTCATATATGAGTAATTTTTACCAAATTTGTATTAATATAAGTTGCTGTAATTCTGTTAAATAAATGTTTTGGGATTGTTTCCAAAAGTAAGTGTCAAACAGTTTAATTTATCAATATTCTTAAATGAAGTAGAAATAATATACAGTATATATATATATAGATGCTGTACATTTTGGGCCATAATATAAAGCTGTACCAGCTCCTGATCTTTTTCACAGTTGACATAAAGTGCCCTAAATGGGACGTCAATGACTGTGTTTAATTGTTTAAATGTTAATGTAAAAATCATTATGCAGCTCCGTATTACAAAGATGAAATTAAACATTTCTCTATTCATTCCTGCTGACAGTGTGCGGTCTGACCAGGTTGTGAGTTCAGGTATGAAACCTGGATGATTCTGGTTCATCAGGTCATGATGTGTTTGTTGAGGTGAAGCAGTCGGTCAGGCTGTTAACAGTCACAGTTACTGTATCTCTCTCTTCACTCTGCTCTTTGTAAATAAATGTATTTTCTTACACATCTGGCTCTGATGTGGATCTTTCTGGATATTGTGTAAAATTTGAAATGCTCCAACATTTGCGTTGCCCGGCGACACAATCAAAAAGACACTAACAGATTGCAACACACACTGCATTCACATTATTATTTAAATCATGCACCAGTCGTCTTCCACACATTTTACCCTTCAGTTGTTTTCCCACCTACAGTACTGGAATTGTTAGAGACGCAGCTCTGGGCCTCATATTCTGATATTAATACATCTTAGAACTTAAGAGTGTTTCCTAAAAGTGTCTCCATGAATGCTTTTAAATGTAAAGGACCAGTGTGTAAGATTTAGTGACATCTAGTGGTGAGGTTGCAGATTGCAGTCACCTGAATACCCCCCTCACCCCCCCCCCCAAGTGTGTAGGAGAACCAACAGTGGCTGGAAAACTTGTGAAAAACGTGAAAGCCCCTCTCTAGAGCCAGTGTTTGGTTTGTCTGTTCTGGGCTACTGTAGAAACATGGCGGTACAACATGGCGGGCTCCGTGGAAGAGGACTTGCTCCCTCTGTAGATATAAAGAGCTCAATCTAAGGTAACGAAAACACAACAACTCTTATTTTCATGGGTTTATACGAATGAAAACTTGACTTGTAAAGTGTACAAAGACTTTCAGGGTGATGTGCACTTTAAATAAACTGAGATTTAATAAGGAAATGTAGAAAATTCAATCAGGACAAAGTTTTGATCCTACTTGGATCTTCGTCACACCCATATTTATACATCCACGTTCACCAACAGGCTGACAAGCTCTATGATGACAGATGTGTTTCACCACACAGGATAATCAAATACATCTTTATGTCCTCATGTAAAATAGTCATGAAATATACTTTGTCATATTTTTCTGACTACTTCCAAACATCAGTGAGGTTGTGTGCTACTGTATGATTATGTTGGGAAGCAACATTTTTAACAAGATCTTGGTTCAAAAACACACAACATGCAGCTTCAGATCAGCTGATGAAGTTTCAAACCTCCACAAACCAACAAAGACACAGGAGGTATTGTTTGTGTTGGAGGAGTTGTGGGAGCCAAACCTGGATTAATCCGAGACTTGGCAGTGAGACGCTGCAACAGAGAGACAGAGAAACAGAGAAAGCAGCAGATGTTCTGAGACTGTGCTGATAAAAAGCGACAAAAAGCTGATTGACTGTGAGAGTGTGTATGACTCCGTCAATATTCTCTATGTCTGTGTGAATAGAGAGTAATTTTCTAGATTGTTCTCTGGGGAAACTCGTTTCCTTTCCTCTTTTATTGCGTGTCATTTCTAATTTGGCCCGGCTGTGCAACCTGAGCCGAGGCAGAATGAGTCCCGCTGCTGTTCACCCAACACTCGAGAACAGCCTGCAGCTCCTCCAGGAAAAAAATTCAACTCCACACATTTTAAAAGGGGCATTCAGCAAGGATTTTACTGTTCTGTGGCGCAGACAGACTGCGATACAATATATCTGCCGGGGTTTCACCAGCTGCTCAGACTTCTGTCCGGCCTCAAATTTTCTCTTGGGGAAAATTTCATGACAAATCAGAGAGCAAAAGGGTAAAAGCATCCCAAGCTCTGCAGCAGGAGAGAGCTGCCAGACACAGAGAGTTTAAAAAACCTTTAATGAGCACTTAAGATGATACATTTTTAACAAGATTAACTTTGTAAAGCCCCCAGTAGCGCCTCCTAGAGGCTGCAATATTCATTACAGTCCCAATATGGAGCTGCTGGATGGAACCAACCAACCATGTGTCTCTCATTTACTGTTTCTCATACATTCAAAAGTTATTGCACAATGTACAACTGACCTGTTTTAAACTGATTAAGTATGGTTAGTGCACCACTCACTCGTTTCCCATTTATAGAGTGTTTTTCAGATGGATAAATAATGTAGGCTGATGTTATAAGCTTTTGTAGATTTACATGTCCTGTGAGTGTTAAGTGTTTATGCTGTTCGTAGTCATCATATCTGGGGAAGCAAATCAACATAACTAACAAAGTTTCTTAAGGAGACACAGTACCGAGATGGAGGCAACTATCTCAGGTCATTTTCAAACCTATAGTTTGTTTGTTCTGGTCCGAATCGGTGGATGAGTTGGTGAACTTGGTGCATTTTCCCCTCGGTTTGGTTTCCTTTCACACAGAGGAAAATCCAAGCGGACCAAAATGCATCACTACAAGCAACATGACAATGTAATGGATGTATAATAAGAGCTGGATACGGTGCCGCCACTTAGCTTTGCTTCCGATTTTGCCCAGTGGCCACTTGTGGTATTGCAGAGAAATAGACCACCATTATAAAGAGATGTCTGTAAAACTTGACAGGACACCTTGAACTGCAAACAAAGTCAATTATGGCTCTTTATATTATGAATTTTTGCTCCATGGAGGTTTTATATTTGTAAAACTTTCCTCGAGCCAAGAAAAGCAATTTAAAAATCCGTGACATCATCACAATGCCGAGCGGGAACTCTCGGGCGAGGCCAGTGAAAGAAACGCTACTGTACATATTCAGTGGGGCGCATACCCCCGGAAGTAAACCTTGAAGCTAGAGACTTTTTTGGTGTATGCACCAGGTGAGCAGTTCTTACTGGATTGAAGAGGCGCCATTTTTAGTCCAGTATCCAGCTCTTATATCCGAGGAGAATTTTCACTCTGCTCATTAGTCAGATGTGTCCGGAGTGGAAGCAAGAACATAAACACCTCTGGCTAAATACAACGTTCTTCATTGTTAGTCCTGGTCAGGCCTCGATTCATTCTCCAGCGAGCTGCTAGCAGCTGTTAAATTCTCTCTTCTGCATCACAGTATGCGAAGCTCACCTGGCTGCGGCTCAGACTCACAGAGTACACCTTGTAGTTGGGTTGGATCACGTTCCCACCACAAACAAACTGCTCCAGAGTTTGTTTTGGTACTGGACTGAGATCACCTCCTTGTTTTGGTTCACACTCGAGTACTCCATCTGTATGCATTCATGTACCATCAATGAATATTACTAACTTGGCTTCTTCCCCAGAGTTTTTTTTTTGTGCTTTCTCATCTCGCAGGAAACCCTGGGTTGCAGGCCAAGCCTTTGCGGTCCTTCGCAGTCCTGTTGGCATCCTTCCCTGGCTATTGCTACAGCTGTTGCTGCTGTTATTATTATTGTTATGATTGTTGTTATTCTGTCCCCTGTTGATTGATTGATTGATTGAATTACTGTGTTCAGATCTGCCCAAATGAATCGCATCAGGAGGGAAAATGAACCAGAGTCCAATTAAACTGGACTAAAAAGTGCAGGTCTAAAAATGCCCTTATATTTATTTGTCCAGCTTTGGAGATTTCTGCTTCCGCCCCAGACACATCTGACCAACAAGGAGAGTGAACGTTCTCATCTGGCTTGTAGTGATGTGCTTTCGTTCACTAGGATTTTGTATGGTGACCAGAGCAAATTAACTATAGGGTTGAAAATGTCCTAAGACTATCTGGATGGAGAGATACTGTAGCTGTAAGAGAGAAAAAAGGGTGAACTGACCCTTTAAATGGACCAGTATGAACGAGGCCTGGGTGTATCTGAGGAACTAAAAAGCTCACCTCCGTGAAGAACCGACCATCAAATACCAAAACACATCAATGCAACTGAAATTCCTGTCTGTGCGTAATGGAAGACCATCTGTCTAATCAGCCAACGAAAAGTAAAATCCTGTCTGCAGCGTTTTGGCTCCTGATAAACTTTCAATCTCATGGATCTTTTACTCAGATTGGACTTCCTGGATCATATTTCACCAAGTCACTGGTACCACATGTCCCACAATTAGAGCTGTAACAATTAGTCAATGAATTGATCAGTCAGTCAAAAGAAAATTGATTTTTATTCATCCATTTTGATAATCGCTTAATTGATTCAGTAATTTTTCAAGCAAAAATACCAAACGTTGGTTGGTTCCAGCTTCTTAAATGTGACTATTTGCTGTTTTTCTTTGTCATATATGACAGTAAATTGAATATTTTTAGGTTTTGGACGGTTAGTCGGACAAAACATGCAAATTAAAGACATCACAGCGGACTCTGAGAAATCGTGAATGCCACTTCTTCACTATTTTTTTTAGCATTTCATTGACTAATTGTTTAATCGATTATGGAAATGCATTTGCAGCCCAATGCATCCGTTTGCATTGCATGTTGATGTTTCTTCTCCTTCAAGCTGTGTTGTTTTCATGGTCTGGTCACTTGGAGTGTGTCAAAACACCCACGTCTTCTATGTAATCAGGATCAGGATACACGTCTGTCCTATTTCCAAACTGGATGTGTTTAAAATCTCCAGAAAATCCTGCATTTCATGATGTTTGCGACCTGAATCAGCACAACCTCAGAACATCTTCTGTCTATTTGATGCATTCAGTGTCAGAGGAAATTAGAGGGCTTATTTTTTTGTAAACAATGTTTTTGGTCAAATTTGAGGCAATATGCTCATTAGCTTTAGTTGTTTTTCTTGTGTAACTGACAGACCTTGCAGTGAACAGTATCCAGCTGACAATGAGATCTGTGGATTATCCTCAGTAACCAGACACACAGAGATGTGGAACTTTTCAAAAAGCCTTTTTTAAAATCTTTTAGCAGCACAGACTTAATCCCATACTCCTCCACTGTGTTTTGATATTATTTCATAGGCGTATATCTCCAAAACTGTCTCTACCTGGCTAAATATGCACATATACCACAGGAGGTGAGTGAGAAAATGTTTCTTTTTCATGACAAGGACCCTAAACTGACACAAATTAGACCACAGACCCCCATCTGATGAGATTTTTGCTTTAAGATGTTTTATTAGTGTATGAAAGTGTATGAAACTCATGACCAGTCATACATTCTGTCATTGTGTTACTTATAGATGGAATTATAGTGAAAATAAATTATTTCACTTTTTGCTGGGGACCCCCTGGAGCCCCCTCAAGGACCCCTGTGGGTCCCTGGACCCCACTTTGAGAACCACTGCTTCAAAGCATCAAACTCAAGCAGACTGTGATAAATAGGTAAATAAAGTTTAGACCTTTTTCAGTGTAAATAACAGAAACCAAGCTGCCTCTGATGTTCATACAGTAAATATACAGTAAAAATGTCTCACTGCACTGTTTTAAACCTGATAAATATACAGATGCTGCCCTCCAGTGAGCAGCTGAAGCAGTGCACACGGAGGAAATTTTGTTTTTAAATTCAGGCTCTTTAAAGGCACAGCTTGTATTTGTCCACCATGTAAATTAAAGATATTTTAGTGTTGCTCCCTGTATTAAAAAAAAAACCTGCAGATGAATTTGGAGAGATGGCATTTGTTTGATAACCATAACAGATTTTCAGAGGATTTTACCTCCTTTTTTGGGCTGATCTGAATCTTTCAGGAAGGCCAGGAGGCCCACACCAAGGATAATACATGATGTCAGAACAACATGCGGTTGAAATTGTGTCTTTTAAGACATAAAAAGGATATAAATGATTTCTGAGCTGATATTGATCCTGGTGGACTCTCTTTCCCTCATACCAGTACAAAACATCTAAATATGCAGGACATTTAAGGCATCACCGTGGGCTCTAAGAGGCATTTTAATAAGCATTTTTCATTAATTTGATATTTTAGAGACAAAACTTTAGTGGCCCAGAGGTGCAAAACACGACGACATTGTTGTGTTTCCTGGAATGCTGTGTTTTTCACCTCAAAGCCACCGTATAAACGATTAATCAGTAATGAAAATAATTATTAGTTGCAGGCCTGCTTGTCTTCATTAAAAATGAGTTATGAACATGAAACCTTGCTAAAATTATTATTAGTTTGATCGAGTAGAGTCTACTCTGTACACAAACAAAAAAACACCCCTATTAAACATTAATTTAACTCGGACCAAAATATATTAATTAAAGCACAAATATTAGAACAAAAACACCGGCATGACGTCACTTTCACCACATGAGAAACACCTGTTTGATCACACCTGTCCGTTAACATCTCTACCGGATGTTAAGTAGGTTTATCATTTTGGTATAATTCATCTATTTTCCCGGATATTGACTCGTTGTGGCGGCAGACATGCTGAGTTGTTTGGTGGTGTCACGCGGACAGGTGTGTCAGCAGGTCATCGTTACACATGAAGTTCTGAATCGAGGGCAACAGGACTTGGTTGAAGATGATTTGAAGACGTGTCGCCTCTCATCTGAGCGGCTTCTTCAGGTCTAACTGACTGTTTGGGAGTCTCAGGTATTCAGCTATCAAGGTGAGACCGCTTGGTTCGTCAGTCTCCTGGCTGTTGTATCGACAGTCGTTAACATGTCGCTGGAGTCACCTGAGATGTGTCAGATTGCACCTGTTCTCATCTGTCTCTCCGCTGACATCACTGCTGGTTCTTTCTGCTCCTGCCTTCCTCTTCCTCTCTCCGGCTGTGTTCGTCTGTCTGGATGTCGGGATGGGCAGCGGAGCGTCCGTCAGTGAAGTATCCCAACCGGAGAGGCTGGAAGGCGGTGTGAAGGCTGAGTCTGACCCGCCTCGAGCCTCCACACCGGCGGGACGGAGCGACGACACCCTGCAGGTAAATACATGTTTATTTCATGCATTTTATATAGAATAGATAGACTTTATCAGTATCCAGTAGTGGTGGAAACTAAGAAGGATACATTTAGCCTACTACTGCACTTAAGTACAATTTTGAGGTACTTGTACTTTACTTGAGTATTTCCATGTGATGCTACTTTATTCTTCCACTCCACTACATTTCAGAGGGAAATATTGTACTTTCTACTCCACTACATTTATTTGACAGCTTTAGTTACTTTTCAGATGAAGATTTGACACAATGGATAATATAACAAGCTTTTAAAATACAACACATTGTTAAAGATGAAACCAGTGGTTTCCAACCTTTTTGGCTTTTGACGTCTTACAAAAAGCAGTGTGTAGTCGGGGTCACATTTCACATGTCTATGAGTTGTTAACAGCTCCACCAAATAGTGATTTTTCCCTCCTAAACTTCTCACATGCTTTCATTTCAATAAATGTTCAAATGATCCAATATTTCAGCAAAAATCAAAGATTAGAGAAAAAGTCTAAAAACTGAAAACAGATTTGTGTATCAGAACTTTGTTTTTTCTTCTTTCCTCTCCCATTAATCATCTCACGACCCCTCAGATTTATCTGCTGACCCTTTGGAGGGGCCCGACCCCTAGGTTGGGAACCAGTGGACTAAACTAGCTAACTGTATATAAAGTAGTGTAAACTAGCTCCACCTCCAGCAGCTACAACAGTAACATGCTGCTCTAACACTGATGCTTCACTATTAATAATCTAATGATGTTATATATAATAATATATCAGTCAGAGGGACCAAACCACTACTTTTACTGCAATACTTTAACTACATCAAGCTCATAATACTTATGTACTTTTACTGCAATACTTTAACTACATCAAGCTCATAATACTTATGTACTTTTACTGTAGTACGGTTTTTCATGCAGGACCTTTTCTTCTAATGAAGTATTTTTACATTGTTGTATTTGTACTTTTACTTCAGTAAAGGATCTTAGTTCTTCTAACACCTCTGGGTTCGATGACAATATTTTGAAAGAGGAGAAGGTCACTGATTTCCAGACCAGACTCGATTAATATTTCTGGTGTGTTTTCAGGCAGATGAAGAAGCAGTGAAGCCTGACAGTCAGACTGTGGACATCCAGTCTCTAAAGAGTGAAGAGTTCAACACTCAAAGGAAGGAAGAAGAAGAAACAACACAAACAGTAATGAATACAGCAGTGAATGTGAGAAGCTTTTTAAAATGTTCACTCACACATTAATAATGCATCTGTCCTGTTATCCAATACAACTATTACATCATAGTGTCAGTATCTGTTACATCTGTTATTTGGACAGAAATATTTACACTTATAGTATGTAAAATTTAAATTATATGTAGGATTATACAGATTTAGAAAATACAAAAAAAGGTCATTTTTATTAAAATACTTCATAAGATATGAAAAAATATTTAAAATGGTAGAGTAATTATTTTAGGACATATGGGGAAAATGTAAATATATAAACACATATTGTATTTGATGTGTTTCTTCATTTTTGTTGATAATTATGACATTTGAATTTTCTATATATATCTATATATTTTACATATATTTTTTTTTAAATAATGAATTTTAGTAAATAAATTCAATAATCTTTTGAGAATTGTTGCTGTAAATGGGACAAAACTAACTAAACAGTAAAGTAAGATGTTTGAATAATTATCGTCAGGAAACTGTGGACGAAGGTGAAGAAGTGTCTCTGGATTTTGAGACTTTCCTCCACAACAACGGAACGCTCTACAGCTGCTTCAACCATCACGGAAACAGAGTTTATGTTGATGAGTCGCAGGTAGGAACTCATGGAGAAAAAAAAACATATCCTACTGGAAAAATAAATACATTATAGACCTCTGGAAAAACAATACAATCTAGTGTGCATGTTTACGAGCTGGCAGTGATGGAGATTATTCAATCAGAAACTTGATTTTGTTTGTTTACCTTATGTTGACTGATTGAGGCCACTTATGGAGGTCAAAGTTCATTTGTTTCCTCTGTTTTCTGCATGCAGTCTGGTTTATGATTATTTTTACACATGCAGCTGGACTCCTCATAGTTACTCTGTCATTAACAGAAGCTCCAGCCCTTTCCGAAGGAGTGGCACAGTCTGGGACGCTTCATCACCCCCAACAATGAGGTGCGTCTGTTGGTAATTGATTTCAATGCAATTTTAATAAATGTTCTGAGATTTTCAGACAAATCAGACAGACAGACAGGATATGTTGGACATGGAGAACATGCTGCAGGATAAAAAAAAAAAGTATTTTGTTCCTTCAGAGCTCCGGTCAGCCGCAGACTCAGACCAGCAGCCAGCCGGCAGTCAGGGAGGACGACCGCATCGGCAGCATCTACATCCAAGGCAAAGGGACCGTTATCACCTACATGTTTGAGGTGAGACAGAGCTGCCACACTCCAAACACTCAAACTTTGACTTGATGGTTTACTTACTTACTGATACTTGACACCCCTCCTGGAATATAGGCCGTCCACAAGGGTCCTCCTCACAGCCCCAGACTCATCTTACCATTTTCTTACCACTGACTTTGTTTGCAATCTCACTGCCTCTAAAATTCAGTCTGTGTTCTGCTCGAACTCACAGTTGCAGTAAATACCCACTGAATGTCTGTCATTATTTCTAAGATCCTTTTTTTGTATGTTCCTCACATCCAAGATTATATATAGACAAACCAAAACAAAGTGCTGCTTGGCACAAAGTAAGTTGTTGGAAAGTGTCCTAAGTTGCACAGTGATGACTGAGAACTGGTGGAGGCAATGATGTGCAATTTGTTCGCTTCAAATGGGTCTAAAGACAACGTGTAGAATTACTTAGATTGAATACTGATATGTAAGGATAGTCTGGCTCCAGGAATACCAATCAACTCAATGGCTCGTCTGTTAGGACAGATGAGTACAGGCCAAAACTGCTGAGGGATGAGGCATCCACATGCGGCCAACCAGTTTCTTTAGAGTAGAGTTAGGCCAGGTGGGGAGGACAGAATGCAAAGTGAATTTTATAGGTGGCACAATTGCACAAAAAGTCAATGGAAAGACCAGATTAGATGCAAATTTGTCAAGGACAGTGCAAATTAAAACATGTACGCACTTGAAAATGTTTCAACTCAAGTGACAAATTTTGCATGCATCCAGAGAAAGAGATTAGACTGGAGGGATATAACAGAAGTCTCTTGTTAATTCAGAGTTCAATCAGAGTCGGAGCTGAACGCAAACACAGACACAGTCAGTGTGTCTGTTGCTAGCTAGTTTTACAGCAAACGTGCAGTCGGTACGTTGGCTGTTTGGGGATAACAAACACAGTCCAGCGATCAAATTTGTGCAAATGATGGGAAGCAAATATTCGCTTCTGAACACAACTAGTGTGACTAATAAAAAAGCTACAACAAAGATACAACTTTAAGCTAGTATGTGTAAAAAATGTTAAAAAATGCCAATTTTGGCACCTCCTTTTGTTGTTTTACCAAATTAGCCAGCACACTTATATTTAGTTATGTGTTTTATGCTCTTTCTAGTACTACATTAGGGTTTTTTTCTTCAGTTTAGTTTTAAGTGAAGGGTTTCAGTTCATTAGTGCTTAATCCACATCCACATGTTCTCCGTTATGTTCTGGTGTTTTACAGGAGAGGGTGAATATCTGCAGGTTCTGGGATCTCCAGGCGGGCGTCTGGCTGCTGTTGCCGCTGCAGTGGGAGATGAACGTTGAGTTCGTCCAAGCCCGAGTCCAACGAGTCATGGTGAGGAAGACTCTGATGCTGCTTGGTGTGTCTTTCCTCTAAACAGTTCTCAGTCTTTTTATGATCAATCAAGGCTCACGGGAGTATTAGTTCATTTAAATATCCGCCAGTTTAGTTTCCCTCTGTGAATGTAAACCTAAAAGGAACTGAAGACTGGGGCTGTGCTTGGTTTTTGTGTTGCAGTCTGCCCTGCCAGGCCTGGTGGACCAGAAGGAGATCACTGCAGCGCTCAGACAGTGTAACTACGACCCTGAAGAAGTCATCTCCGTCTATCTCACCATGTTCGGAGAAATCCTCCTGCAGGCTTCTCCCAGCGCCGATCACAACTACACCGACCTCAACTCCTTCAGGTCCGCAGAAAACGCAGGATTAGCTCCAGAACTACATTCAACATACCTGTAATTCTGCTGCTAGGCTAGGAGCTCTTTCATGCTGTAATGCTCAGTCCACACAAAAAAACCCTGAAAAGCTATTTTGCTGATTGTTACAGCTGGTGTGGCAGGTTTGTCCTGAGGGTGGCTGTCTGTAAGGTTTTAGACTTTCATTGTAGGCTCAGTTGTGCTTTTAGCTCAATGCTAATAGTAAAGTCGAGATGAAATGGAAAAATACCTTTTAAACCCCTTTAGATCACATCCCCGGTCATATTGTGCACCTATTTAACAATATATACCAAAAATACCAAAAAATCAATTTCTTTGTATACATAGATCAAAATCCAATCATGTTTTCTTCCTGTAAAACAAAAAATGACGTGTGCTTACGTAGGCTTGAACCAACCAATTTCAACCAATAATGTCATGACATCCGTCCATCCATCAATCTTTGCCTTTTAGTGGCACAGAGCTCAGACTCATTATGACACGCACACTCAAATCAAAATCTTCCCAAAGTTATGTCCTGCCTGCCTATCCTGTTTCACTCAGAAATATGTCATGATTCGGAAGTAAATTACGTTCTCTCGAAATGCTGTTTCATCTGCACTTTAGAGTATGTTAGCATATTAACGTGCTAACATTGGATGTCAGAGTTAGAATTGTAGAATTTGTCGTCAAGCAGTGTTGTCTAACAGTTTAATTCTTGGTAATATCAAAGACGGTAACTTCTGAATCATTCACATAGTGGCTTCAACACGCTGATGTTTAGCATGTAGCATGCTAACACGTTCACATTCAGGTTGATTTGAATGCTATTTACAAGTCCGAAACTCGTAATTACCGTAAGTCCGACATAAACGGAGCAGCTTCTGTCTTTACAGCAGGAGTTGCTTTATTAAACTGACCAAACGTCTCACTTTAACCCAACAGAGCCCTCCTGGAGAGGGACCGGGTCATTGAGGATCTGAAGCAGAAGCTCCAGACCAAAGAGAAGGAGGTGGACAATCTCTTCCAGAAGAACAGCTACCTTGCGAGGGAGGTCCGTTACCTGAATGACGTCATCCAGCACCTGAACCAGAAGCTGGCTGAACTGGAGGCCGACAAGCAGGAGGCACGAGAGAAGATCCGATCCCTCCTGAGCCGCCGGGCTCCTGCTGTCCCGCCTGCGAAAACCATCACCAAGCCCACCGTGGACCCGGGCCAACTCCGCCAGGTGAGCCGACTGACCCGTGAGCTGAACGTCTCCAACAAGCAGCTTCGATCCACAGTTCACCAGGCGCTGACCGACATGAAGAACCAGCTGGAGCAGCTGAAGGACGGCGTGGGGAAAGTGGCCCAGGTGGAGCAGGAGGCAGCTGGGGAAGTGGAAGAACTGCGATCCCTCTACAGGAAGGAAGCGGTGGAGAGGAAGAGTCTGTACAACAAACTGCTGGAGCTGCAGGGAAACATCCGCGTGTTCTGCCGCTGCAGGAAGAGCTCAGCATCCAGCTCCTGCCTGGAGAAAACGGACGACCAGGAGGTGGTGGTCGTCCAGAAGGGAAGCAAGAAGAAGTTCCAGTTTGACAAGGTCTACCCTCCCAGTAGCACACAGGTAATACCTTACCTTGACCTCTTCAACCCTTCTGAAGCCACTAGCATTGTTTAAACACACTGAACTCAACTCAAACTGATTGAGTTTCCAAAGAGATCAAACATGACAGAAATTAGGAGAAATGGGATTTAAACAATGACACAAGATGTTGTATATTCCAGTTAAATGATAATCAGTACTTGGAAGTGTCTGTACCTCCGAAACTGCATATCATTATCCAACTGATTTATGTAGATATATGACACCACACCCTTAAGTATCCTATATCCTGTTGAAAATATAAGAAGTGTTTAAAAATGTGAGGACCTGATTCTGTGGACTAAAAGTGAGTGTAGTTGAAGCAAAGATGCTTAAGAAAATGCTCAGTCAGTTGTTGAGTCCAACACTTTGGTACAGACTGAAATATCTCAACAACTATTGGATGGATCTGCATAATATTTTGTACACACATTCATATTCTCCTCAGGATGATTTATAATAACTTTTTGTGATCCTGTGACTTTTCATCTAGCACCATCATCTGGTCAAAATCAAAATCGTCCAGCACCTTGGTTTGGTTTTTTAATACAATACCTGCAAAGCTAATGACATTCCCATCAGCCTCAGCTGTACTTTGCGTTGTGTGCTAATCAGCTAATGTTAGCATGCTAACACACTCAACTAAGATGGTGAACATTAAACCTGCTAAACATCAGCATGTTAGCATCTTTACTGTGAGCATGTTAGCATGCTAATGTTAGCATTTAACTCAAAGCGTCGCTGTATCAAAGTCCAGTCTAGCAGGGCTGTAGGGTCTTGTTTAAAGGTATTTGTTCAATTATTTATTATGTAGAAATTCTTTTTTTGTATTTGTTCCATGAGAGAAACAAAGACTATCTGTCTATTGGACTTACAGGGTGTTTCAGAAATGCAGAGGGGTGCAGCGCCATGGAGGTGAAACATATGAAATAACCTATACTTTGCACATTTTTGACAGAACAGAAATACAGGTCTATACTACTCTACACTTCTAATTAATAAGTCATATTTCTTTGGGAACAAGATATTTTAGTAGTCTCTTCTGCTATGTGAAGCACTAGTCACCATTATTAAGTTCAGTAAAGTGTTCTCCTGGTTTAAAGATATGATTACAACATCCTTTTCATTATTTATTTTGAAAAACCTCAACCATTTTTGGCATTTCCATTCAAAAGTCTTTACACTCATTAATTTGTGTAATTATTGAGAGCCCCCACAAAAATATTTTTAATGTTTTAGATGCCACAGTTTCACACACATGAAAAAGGCATTTCAAGGAAAATTTAGCTTCACACTTAAACCAGGTGTTTGATGAAAAGACTTCCATGCTTTTGGTTGAATGTGCTTAGCCTAGCTTAGCTCAATAACTGGAAGTGGGGGAATGTAGTTTGACAAGTAATATTAGCTTTCTAGAGGAGCTAATTCATCGTCAGCTAGCACTTACTGATATTGAATGACCCAGAGGAGAATCTTCTATCTATCCTCTATCTATCTTAGATATAAGTAGTTAAATAGCATAAGGCTTACAGTTAAATCTAGTCCTGCAAACTGTTTAACACCAGAGTAATGTCTAATTTGGGAAGGCCAGCAGCCTTAACGAGCTGCAGCACTTAACGACCTCTGTGCTGTTATGAGCTGTGTACCCTCCCAGAGCAGCAGTGCATGTCCGCTATTAAAACTGATTGGTTTATGATTTATTTGTGAAACAGCTCTTTAAAAGAATGACACAGTCTCATAAGATTTAATTGAAACATTATTTAAAGAGTCGAGTCCTGCTGTGATCAAGAATCTCTTTCAAATGGAACAGAAAAGTTAGAAAAGAGACATCAGATCTTCTTTATTATTTTAGATCTGGATTTTGTAAGACGAGTTTCTCTTTTACTGATTTCCATCCAACATCATCTTCATCCTCCCCCTCTGCTTCCTCTCTGCAGGAGGAGGTGTTCGCAGGAACTCTGCCGGTGATTACTTCCTGCGTCGACGGATATAATGTCTGTATTCTGGCCTACGGACAAACTGGCTCCGGGAAGACGTACACCATGATGGGCAGCAAAGGGAACCCTGGAGTCAACATCAGGTCAGAGATACTTCAGAGTTTACAGAGATGAAACAGATGATTTCCTCCTCAAACATCTAGAAAAGCTGACTTTTAAAATATTCAAATGTTATTAATCCAGAGTGTAATTGAATCTGAACACATTTAAACTTCCTCTGTAGTTAAGTACATTTACTCAAATACTGTACTTGAGTACAGTTTTCAGGTACTTGTACTTTACTTGAGTATTTCCATGTGATGCTACTTTATTCTTCCACTCCACTACATTTCAGACGGAAATATTGTACTTTCTACTCCACTACATTTATCTGACAGCTTTAGTTACTTTTCAGATGAAGATTTGACACAATGGATAATATAACAAGCTTTTAAAATACAACACATTGTTAAAGATGAAACCAGTGGTTTCCAACCTTTTTGTCTTTTGACGTCTTACAAAAAGCAGTGTGTAGTCGGGGTCACATTTCACATGTCTATGAGTTGTTAACAGCTCCACCAAATAGTGATTTTTCCCTCTAAACTTCTCACATGCTTTCATTTCAATAAATGTTCAAATGATCCAATATTTCAGCAAAAATCAAAGATTAGAGAAAAAGTCCAAAAACTGAAAACATGATTTGTGTATCAGAACTTTGTTTTTTCTTCTTTCCTCTCCCATTAATCATCTCACCACCCCTCAGATTTATCTGCTGACCCTTTGGAGGGGCCCGACCCCTAGGTTGGGAACCACTGGACTAAACTAGCTAACTGTATATAAAGTAGTGTAAACTAGCTCCACCTCCAGCAGCTACAACAGTAACATGCTGCTCTAACACTGATGCTTCACTATTAATAATCTAATGATGTCATATATAATAATATATCAGTCAGAGGGACCAAACCACTACTTTTACTGCAATACTTTAACTACATCAAGCTCATAATACTTATGTACTTTTACTGCAATACTTTAACTACATCAAGCTCATAATACTTATGTTCTTTTACTGTAGTAGGATTTTTCATGCAGGACTTTTACTAGTAATGGAGTATTTTTATATTACTGTATTTGTACTTTTACTTAAGTAAAGGATCTGAATACTTCTTCCACCACTAGCAGTTGGTTATCTCTCTGTTTGGAACATGAATCGCTGTCAGGGGCCAAATGAGACTAATTGCGTCTCATTATGTGATGTGTTACCCGACAACAATTTATAAATACGTGATGAGGCGCAGCGCTGACAGAAAGAGAGTCGGTTTACACGGAGAGGTCGAGTTTCCTGTCAGAGAGGAGACAAACAACAGCAACACAACACTCTGATCATCACCACCGTCTCCTCTTTCCTCACGTCTGCAGTGAAACAGTGATGTTTGTGTGTGTGTGTGTGTGTGTGTGTGTGTGTGTGTGTGTGTGTGTGTGTCCTCAGGTCTATACGAGAACTGCTTCGCATTTGTGCAGAAAAAGAGAAGGTGTCTTACACTCTGAAGGTATGACTGTTGATTTAAAAGGGATTTATGGAAAATATATGTATATTAGTAAAGATCTGATGTTCTGTTCTCTTACAGAGCCATTATAGGAATGAATTAGCTTGATTCTTAAGCCTTTAACTGGATTCATGTCTTGTGTAGCTTCAAATTTCCTTCTATCCATTTAAAAGTAGAAACATCACAGTTCATTTATTGTGGTCAGAACCAAACAGATGAATCTACATTCGCTATTTTTAGATTTCCATGTTGGAGATTTATAATGACAGCCTGAACGACCTGTTGGCCAAAAGCCCCGGCGCCGCGCTGGACATCCGAGTCCAGGGGAAGTCCGTGTCTGTCCCAGGTCTGACCCGGGTCCAAGTCCAGACCGAGTCCGACATCCTCAACGTCATGGAGACAGGAGAAAAGAACAGAAAGATCGCCTCAACCAAGATGAACATACAGAGGTGAGTAATGCAGATAAAACACTGATAAAACTCAGAATTCATTATCAGCGTCATAATCTTCCTCATCCTCAGTTCCCGTTCTCACCTGGTGGTGGCGTTGGAGGTGGAGGGTTCAGACGAGGTGTCAGGACTGATGTCTCGTGGTACATTGACCTTGTGTGACCTCGCCGGATCCGAGCGGATCTCCAGAACCGAAGCTGAGGGTCAGAGGCTGGTGGAGGCGGCGGCCATCAACAAGTCGCTGACGGCGCTGGGACAGGTGCGATGACACGTACGCTGTTGTTATTCTCCATAAAACATCACCATCAGGGAGGCGTCTGATTGGTCCCAGACCGACTCCGTGATGTTGAGGTCAGGGTCAAAACCATCTGTTGCAGGACTCCTTGTTCTCCTTGTGGATGAAGATGGTTCTTTATGCTTCTGGCTGGATGTTTGGGCTCGTTGTCATGCTGCAGGATACGTTTGGGACCAATCAGACGTTTCCCTGACGGTACTTTTTATACAGAGAAATAAAACAAGTGTTCAGTCAGGTCAAAGGTCACTGTTGTCTCTCCTTCAGGTGTTCAGCGCCCTGAAGTGTAACGCCCTTCACATCCCGTTCAGAAACTCTAAACTCACCCACCTCCTGCAGCCCTGCCTCAGCGGAGACGCAAAGGTAAAACTCTTAATACCGAAGACTCGCATTCGTCTTTAAACAACCAACATATGAGACTCGCTGTGCAGAAAACTACAGGCAGCGTCCGCCATGTTTTATCGCTAACAGCTGTGTCCTCTGGTTTCTCCGCAGTGCTGCGTGTTTGTGAACGTGAGTCCAGACACGAAGGACGTGGTGGAAACTCTGAGCACGCTGCAGTTCGGTTCAACCATACGACAGGTTTCACTCGGCAAAGCGACACAGAACATCGTACCGGCTAAAAACAACAAGACTGTCAAGTAGACGACAAACTGATATTTATTTAACAAAACTATTGGAAGATGCTGTTTGCTCTTTAATCTTCTGTGTGATGTGTCACAGCTCAGGGATTTAGCACTGCTTTTATATACATATGTACATTTTAGACAGAGGACAGATTACAGGAAGTGAGTGGAGGGAAAGATGAGGAGAGACCCGGCTGATGTTGTGGTTCATGTATCGCCGGCGTTCATCAGGTGCATCCAGCAGGATGAAAATTAAGTTTTTAATCTGCACTTCATTACTTCAATTGAGTCTGGTTATAGTTTCAGAATTAATATAAAAATATTTTTGTTTAAAGCAGCTATAATTGATATTTTTCATAATAAGTGTATGAAATGACAATGTAGTGATGAACCTACAGAGAATTATCAGCGACTCTGCAGCTCCTCTCGGCTTTACGGAGCTTTATAGTGAGTTTCAGCTCATTATTTATCTGTATGGCTGCAAATTTACTGTTCTGGTTCACTCTCAGCGCTCTCATAGCGTCGTTTTCAGCCGCAGCAGGCAGCTGTTTTCAGAGAAAAAGCTCTAAAAAGCCACTATACACTACCTGCTTGCTTGCATTCAGCAGCTAAAGAGCCAGATATTTCCCTCAGGAGTTGGTAGAGAGCAAAAACAGAGTGAATATTGGATTTACATTCACCAGGTGGACATAAACACGACTCCTAATGAATGATAATGTTGCTCCGTAACTGCTGGATGTGGAAATAAGCAACTGTTTGCTAACAAGTTCAACTTAGAGGTTGACGATATGTCAGTGTTTTGTTCACTACTTGTTTCTGCTGAAAACTAGTGGACAAAACATCAGCAGGTTTAAGTAAACAATAACTTTATATTCAAGAAAAACATCACAATGCATCTTTATTATTTGAATGTAGTTTAGCAACAGTTGAACTGCTCACCAACATCTTTACTGAGTCTGTACCTGAAGAGGCTTCTCATGGCTTTTAAAGTGCACGTTCTGGCTGCATAAAGTAATTTGTTTTTCGCAGAGCATGGTGGAAGTGCTTAAACATTTTCAGAAAAACGTGCCCGGAAGGTTTAATCTTTGTGTGGGCAACCAGTCTGATGAGAAGAAGAACCGTCCAGAAAACAAAGGAGTCCAAACTGTTTGTCCGTCGTCTCAGCTGCAGGAGCTTCTGTTCTTCAGCAGCTGGTTGAGGACGCTGGTCTGTTTGAGCGCTCGGAGATTTGAAATGTCCTCTGCGATAACCGGGATGTCTTCTCCGTGATTTACCTCGTCGCTTTCATCGCTGTCGCTGTCGGACAGCGTGCACAGGAGGGCGTCGTTCTCGTACGTGGGGAAGTAATACCTGAGGAGAGATTGAGGTCAGAGGTAAAAACTCTAGAAACTCTCACTGTTGTATGTATCATCATGTTGTACTAAACATGTTCTAGGACAGTTTTTATTTTTTAAAAATAGTTTTATGCAATTTGAAATGGAGTTTTTGCCTGTATGCCCACGCCCAAGCTTAGTGGGATTATCTTGACTCGCCTTTTCTCCTTTGTTTTATTTAATGATTTTTATTATATATTATGTACATTCTGAGCCTTAGATTTTGTCACTCTTATTGTTATTTTTTGTCTTACCTCTATTTATGGAGATAATCATGTTCTGAGTTTTGGAACTACAGTTCCCATCATGCTTTTGTCAAAGAATACAAATAAAAGTTTGGAAATGTAGAATTTCCAACACTGACAGACAGCAACGTAAGCTGCAATGACGTCATCCCTCACTGGCTTCAAAACACAGTTTGTTGTGTTTAAAAAGGGCCATATTCTGTTATTTATATTCTGTTGTTTATATCCTGTTACGATACAAACATGGTCCAAAGTTCCAAAACTTGAGGTGAACGTGTGTAGAAATGCTCCCTGCAAATCAAAAGTCAGGGCTTCAACCTGCTTTAAACGCTTGATTTGCAACGTTTTTTTCTACTTTGCCGTGCATTCCCATAAATGGCCGTCTGTTCTGTAGCTTTTGTTGCTAAGGTGGTTGCTAAGGTGTTTCTATGTGCTGTTTACTCTCATATTTGGGATCTGATCGGCTCCAACATGTACGGATGGGTTTGAGAAGTTTATATATCGAGTAAAGAAGGAGAAAAAGAAGTGAAATCCTGCTACTATAGTTTGTTTACGTAGTCTCCGGAGCCGGAGGAAGCATCCTGAAGCTGACCAATCAGAACAAAGTGGGCTCATCAGGAGGCGGGCCTTAAAGAGACAGGAGCTAAAACTCCTGTTTCAGACAGAAGCTGAACTGAGGGGCTGCATAAAGGGCCAGTAGAAGATAAATGAGGAGTTTTTTAAACTGTAAATCATGCAAAGATATTCCAGTAGAGCCCCAGAATATAAATATAGAGCTGAAAATATGCAGAATATGTGTCCTTTAACAGAAAGCACAAACGGCAGTTACTGCTAAAAATAATAAAATTAAATAAAGGCAAACACAGCTGTTGGACTCACTGTGGTTGGTCCCAGGTTGACATCTCTGGCAGCTTCATCGCATGACTCTCGGCCACGATGTGACGCAGGACGTCGGCTCTGGAGTCGAACTTCTCCTGGCAGCCGTAACAACGGCTCTGATGGATCTGCCGCCGGATAAAGTTCACCAGTTTGACCTGCTGGTAGAACCTGAGATCTGAGGAAAGACGCAGCAGAGTGAAACATCAACAAGACACATAATATGTATCCATGACATAGTTTTTATGCATCCATCCCTACACATAAGCACATATTACACACAGTTTAATACATTTTTAATCCAATTTTCAGTCAGCTTTTGGACATTAGTGTTTATTTTGTGATGTGGTTTTACTCACTGAGTTCCATCCTCAGCTTATGGAGATCAAAGTCATGAGTTTCCTGAAAAAATAAACATGATGAACAGTGGTTAAATAAAGTAAAAACAGGTAAACAACTTGCTTGTTAATTGTTTTTTGGCTGTACCTTCATGTGTGTGTAGATCTGGTCCATCGTCTCGGACTGATGATCACAGAACAGACACACAGCAGAGACGGGATGAGCCTGCCAGTCCGACCAATCACTGTGGACGATACAGAGATGTCAGACAGCTGGGAGACCAGACGGATAGAACAAAAGATAAAGTCCCTGTGAGAGTGTCAGAACTATTTGAGAAGGTTCAAGGACAATAAGCTTTAAGTGTCCTCAGAGGAGATGAATGAAAGTGAGGGAGTCAGGCGTGCACAGGAAGTCAGTGAAACCTGGATGTTTTGGCCTCGGATTGAAGTGTTCTGACCCTGAAGACACTTACTCATCTTCCTCGTCCACTAGCTCTCTGTCGTCCTCACTCTGCACTTCCTCCCAGGTCTTCCCCAGCTCCTGTCGAGAGAGAGAAATAGGATACAGACATTTTAAAATCAGACAGAAAATAAAACAAAAACCTCTGATACCTCACCCTATAGTCACAGAAAATTATTCCACAACTTGGTTAATGAATTCATATATTTTATCTTGTGTTATTTATCATTTGTGAGGTAAAAATTTCAAACGTTCTCCGGCTCTGGCCTCTTAGATGAGAAAATTTGCTGCTTTGTGAACTTTTTAAAGCCGTCATCATGGCCTCCAGGGTTAGTTGTTCACTATTTAAAAATTCATCAATTCATCAAACGCCGCAGGAACTTTCCCAGGAGACAAAGAACATTCAACTGGAGGAACCAGGGACTAAATTTAGTTCCAGGTGTAAAAAACAGGTGGTTTTACTCTCTAAAGGGTACAAGAAAGGTTTTTTACCAGATAGTTGATGACGTAGAAGCGGTCGTATTCGTGGTTGTTGGCGTTGATGCGGCGGTGAGCTTTCTTCCTCATGTGATCCTTCAGTGTGGTTTTATCTCTGAAGGTTTTCTCACAGTATAAACACTGCAGACTGCAGATAAAAACAGTGTGTAGAGTTGTTAATGTCTCAGTATAGAACAAACCTGATTAAACACTTCCTGAACTAAACTCACAAATTAAACTCAGTTTATATTTGGAAAATCCAGTTTCAGGATTTAATTTAAGAAAGTTTTCAAGCAACTTGATCTAAAATTTAAATCTGAAAATCAACTAAATTGGGGTTAAACTTTTTTTTTTTTTTAACTGCACACTAGTGTTACAAAGACACATGATAAACCTGGTCATCACTGTCTCAATATGTTGGTTCTTACTTGTCCAGTTTGCTCTGCAGAGCGTCGAGGAACTCATCGCAGTAGACGATGTTGTCCGGCAGTCCGATGCTGAAGGAATGTTCTCTGGCCATGTGGTTCAGCAGAGACGACCTGAAAACATGATGGTGGAAGGATTTTTTTTTTTTAAAAAAAAGTGGAACTATATTGTACATGTGTGTGTTTTTAAAGATTTAAGTCTTTAGCGAGAGCCACAGACAGAGCAGGAAAGTCAAAAAGTATCGAAAGACTAGGGCTGTAGTGTAGCTGGTCGACTGGTCTATTAGTTGGTCGATATGCTCTCGTCCGACTAAATTCTCATTGGTCGAATAATCTCCGTGTTATTTTCATAAGGAGAAAAGTGCTACATCAACAGCTTTCCAGGATTAATCCATTATTTCCTGCGGCGGAAGGGACAGACTAACAAATTACCTGTGAAAACAACGGGGGTGTATTCAAAACATTCAAAACACCCCCGTTGTTTTCACAACTTTGAAACTCGCCCAACTTAACGGAGACTGCTGGGTCTAACTGTACTCAACGTTTACTGAATCTGTGTTTCTCCATAATGACACAACGAGAACCAAATGAATATCCATTCATTCGGGTATCAACAGCGTTTGGGAGTCTGTGTGCAGCGCTGTTCCGGTACGTGAGTCAACCTCTGTCGTTGCCTGGGAAACCACTGGTCGCGTGGCTCCGTTAAGGAGTATGTTTGCGTAGCGAGCGGGAGAGCGCCAGGAGCAGAGAAGTGACGGTGGATGCGAGCGGAGCAGAGGAAAAGGTTAGTAGTAAATTGTCAGTCTGGCAGTAAATGTACAGTACAGACTACAGTGTGTCAGTTAATAAATGCTAAAAAGTCACGTCGGTTGTTTCCCCAAATGCAGGAAAAGTAAAGGGGGTTAGCTCCAAAGTTAGCAACAATGGGTTAGCATAACCTGAAGACACAAAACAGAGAAATACAGAACAGAGAAATGTGTGGCTGCCGAGTTTACTGTCCTTAATACAGTGTTTAGTTCTGATAGATGTCTTTACTGATGCACCAACATTCAGGAAGTTATTTTATTCAAGTTTAAGCAGCTGATGGGAATCTACTTCACATCTAAAAGTGCAGTACCTGTTTCCAGAGAACTCCTCGCTGCAGAACATGCAGAGACGTTGGAAGCTGCTGTCGTCTCTCTCCTTCTGCTGCTGCTCCAGCACCTCCTCCTGCGGAAGAGCGACACTGTCAGACAAACACCACAGAAGAAGAGCAGGACTTCCTCCTCTTGTTCACAAACAAGTGGTCTTTTAAAGGGCGGGTTCACAATTTTTCAAGTCTGAAGGACGAAATCCACAGTCCTCCTTCTGTGCAAAAATGTATTTAAAAGTTTATCTGAAGCTCATATGAAGCTTCAGCATCCAAATGAGTCAAATCAAGTAGATATCTTTCAACGTTACAGTCTTTTTAGTGCTAAAGTCCCTCTTTTTGTTACTATACTTCTACCACAGCTCAACAGGGAAACACTGTCCGACATAATTGTGACGACAGGAAATCTGTCTCATCGTAACAGAAATTAGTTTTGGTTTTTGATTTGTGAAAATCAGGAGCTGATTGCGGCGCAGAGTTTGATATGAGTTTGATGTGTGTTTAGATCCTCACCAGTCGTTTCTGCTGGAGCTTCTCCCGAAGGATCCGGTCTTCCGGAAGGACGTCACACAGCAGGAAGTAGTCCTCCTGTTTCTCTGCAGGAATATGAACCATTTACACTGTTTAGAGGATGAAGTCAAGACTGCTTTCACACTATAATCACATCACAAGCAGAGGGATCACAGGTTTTCATTAAATACTCTCTTTTTGATGCACCACAGTTTCCAGTATGGTTCCAGTTTTGTCACTTGGTCATTTTAACTTTATCCTCACTGTAAATTGTTTATTATTTTTGTGGATTTTGTCTTGTTTTCTCACAATCTGGAACATCTCATTCTCTCTGAACTGCAGTACTTCACTGCTGAAAGAAAATTACTCAGCAACAATTTTGATAATCAATTGATAGTTTGTAATTTCTCAAGCAAAAATGCCAAATATTTGATATTCCAGTTATTAAACGTGAGAATTTTCTGCTTCTCTTGGGCTGATTATTTGGGGGGTTTATCGGACAAAACAACACATCTGATGATGTCACCATGTGCTCTCGGATATTATGATGGGATTTTTTTTACTGTTTATTGATGTTTTATAGAGCAGATGATTAATCTATCAATAGGAAAAATAATCAGCATGAAAATAATCGTTAACTCTACTCACCCAGCGGGCCGGTGGAGTTTGTCTTGATGACGCTGCAGAAATCTGTGACTGGTTGCTCCAAGAATCTGCCTTTCCAGTACAACATGTACCTGACGGAGGACAGGAAACGCATCAGCGATGTTCACAGTCAACATGATGGAGATTTAAATTAACAGGCTGTTATATTGTAAAGGAACTGATGATATACTGTCATATAAATAGCTAACTAATGGATTAATCAAGAAAAATCTGTAATGAAAATAACAGTTAGCCTTATATTTGTTTACTGTATTTTATTTATTACTGTATTATAAGTGCAATTAAGTTGTACCATAACTTTTAGTCCTTGTCCTTCATTATTAACTATTTTGGTTCCATTGTATTTGTTCCACTGTATGTGAGGAACTGGGGAATGTTTTGCATTTTATTCTTTAAAAATGGATTAAATGATTAATCTATTATTAAAATAATATTTCCTCTGTTAATCTAATATATTAATCAACTAATCTTTGCTTCTCTCTGTAAAATCACACTGATGTTCATGATAATGATGATTCTTCTGACTTTTATGAGTAAAACAAACTTATATTGTTAGTTTGTAATTCTACCTTTGACTGGAATACATTTAGACAAAAACATATAATAATCATAACATAATAAGACCATATCATCACGGTATAATTCCAGTAATAGTCAATAAAAAAGAAAAGAAGAAAAAAAAACTAACAAAATGACCAGCCAGTATCTACACAATGAGGCAGAATCAGCAGATTAATATGATAATATTATTATATTGATCTAATTCCAATACCAGCCTTGTCTGTGTTACATTTGTATATCTTCAAAGTCTTAAATAAAGATAATTTTTCACAGACTTTTTCTGCAAAGAGCTGCTGAGTTTTGTAAATAACTTCAGGATTCAGGTTCTTACTTTGGGAGGTCTGCGATGAGTTTGACATCTGCGATGACCAGCTTGTGTTGCAGCAGCAGATGTTTGAGGAGGACGTCTTTCTGCTTCAGAGGAACAGACTCAGAGCAGAACAAACACACCAGCAGCTCTGTACTGGGACACTGCAGACTGGGAGCACTGGAACCGTCAGCTGGCTGCTCTGGAAAACACAGCGGCTCCAGTATACTGTCCTGACCTGAGAGAGGAACACAAGTTAACACACACATTACTCTTAAACAGTGTAATCTGAGGAATGTCTAGGGCTGCAACTATTATTTTCATTATTGATTTAGCTGTTAATTATTTTCTCAATTAATCAATTGAGATTGGTTTCCCAAAGCCCAAGATGATGTCATGTTTTGTCCACAACACAAAGATATTCAGTTTAATATCATAGAAGACTAAAGAAACCAGAAAATATTCACATTTGAGAAGCTGGAATCAGATATAATCATAATAATTGTACAGCCAACAGTGAATGACGACCTTTCTTTACATGAAAGCAGATTGTTGCGTTGATTTTTGCTGGTCTTGTTACAACAGTTAGAAACCTTTAACATCGGGATAGAAGTTTGTACATTTAACACTTGCAAGCTCTTGGTTAGCCTGTTAGCATAGCCGGCTAGCTGTTTAGCTCCAGACATTACAAATAATGGAGCTGAACGTGTTTCAGCCGCGTTTGCTGTCAGACATACAGACTCGTTATTTTATTTCTAGGTTTAAAAACCCGTTCAGAGGACGAAAGAGCTTATTTAAGTCAAACTACACGTTTAAAACGTCAACGTACCATCTTTACCCCCGTCGCAGGCAGCCATTTTCCTGCGTCAAAGGTCAAAACAGCGGTTAACGGACCAATCAGAGGCGGCGAAATGCCCACATGCTGCCTTCACGGTCTCCTGGTAAATGCAAATGCGACACGGTGCGTTCACGTATTTGAAAGCCAATAGTAAAATGTAATTTTGAAGGCTGACGCTAGATTAAAGCGATTGATTGAATGGTTATTTTTAAAAGAGTGAAAGCAAACACATTTACATATAGAATGTAATTTATAAAATATTATAAAAACGTATTATTTACATGAAGTATACTAATAAAAGATAAATAAAGGTTAAAGTTGTTTATTACTGTTTTCCACTTTTTTAAATCAAAACTTATAGAAGAAGAGATAAAATCAAGTCAAATTTATTTACAGAGCACAGTTAAAAACAACAGGAGTTGACCAACGTGCTTTACAGAAAAAATGTAAAACAAAACAAAATAAATAACTGTAATGGTCAAAGTTAACAATTTTATCATACTATTAAAAATTAAGGGGACCCAAAGTGATTTTATAGGCCTAAAGGTGGGTCTTTAGCTGGGATTTAAGTGGTGATAGACGGGGAAGATCCACAGTCTGGAGCCGCAATGGAAAAAAGCTCTGTCACCTTTTTGAATTGTCACACTCTGTTTTTATTTTATTTGTCTATTTTTTCTTTCTATTAATTAATTGTTCTCTGTACATTGTTGTTGTGTTTTTAGGATTTAAATCCGATTTTTATTTATTTTATTTTACACTTTTATTAATTTTACCCTTGATCCTCATAACTCTGACTGTGATTTCATTTGTATTTCTCTGTAAAGCACTTTGGTCATCTTTTGTTGTTTTTAAAAGTGCTTTATAATTAAATTGACTTGACCTTTTGATTTGGACCAGGAACGTGGAACAGAGAGAAGTAACTGATCAGAGGATCTGAGGGGTCTGGATGTAGAATGTGGACTGAGGAGATCAGAGATGTAGGCTGATGCCAAACCATTCAGATCTTTACATGTACAGTACAGGAGTGACGAGGTCTCTCTTTTAGTAGAAGTTGCAGTAGTTGAGATGTGAGATGAATAAAAATGTGTCCAAACTGCCAAAAGAAAGAAAAGGTTTTATCGTCAACCTTATGTAGAAAAAGCTGCTGTTAATGACTGAATTTATTTGTTTCTCACATTTAAATGCAGGATTAAAGACGATGTAGATTTCTTGCATGTGTGTTGAGATTTGAGGACAGAGACCTCAGAGAGTCGACAATGTCAGAAGGGACATTTTCAGATCTGATACTGAAAACTTCTGTTTTGCTTTCATTTAACTGAAGGAAGTTCACAAAAAATTGTGAACTCATCCTTTAAAAAACTAGATTCTGACCGAGGTCTCGTCTCTAACGTTGGACTCTAAGATGATGCATTTAATCCTATTTGTACAATCTATTGAAACACAGTGAATATTGAGGTTTTGGGGTTTTGCATATTTAATAATCCAGTTTGTGATTCAATCTATGTAATGTATACAGTAAATACAGTACATATGTCAGTCTGTCGTTCATGTGTTCTAGGAAAAAGACCACTAGATGGCACAAACAGCCCAGTCTTCATCCTCCTGCAGTCAGTCTGTTTTTTTTTCCTCACTTGTTGCTTTTATTCTCTTTTTTGCATTTCAAGTATTTCACTAAAATGTCAGATATTGTGTTTTGTTTTACCACAGTAAACCTCTACTTTTAATAGTTTTTAGTTTAGATATTTTCTTTTCATTTTACATTCATACAAGCAGCATAAAAACAGATAATAGAAGTAAAATACATGTGACCGAGTCAAGTAGCTCTATGGGCTGACAGAGTAGACTTCCCCTCAAAGTGGGAATTATTATAAAAATAAATAAATAAATAAAAATATGAGGAAACAGAGTGGAATGTACATGTATTCACATGCTGTGCTTAACTAATTTCTTAAAGTTATTTATTTTATAGTCAAATAATTCTACTTTTTACCCGACTACATGAATAATTATCATGGTTCTGTCCCAGTCTGGCTCTGTGTCCCTCCACCAGTCCACCAGATAGCCCTCAGACTTTTTTCCCAGTTTGTTGAAGTGGACTGGAGTTTCACATATCTAGTTATACAGCAGACAGTTGATTCCACACGTCTTCTGTATTTACATTCAGGTCATTTAAGCAGATGTTCTTATCCAGAGACTGACAGGTGTTTGTTACACGGCTGGATTCTCTTTCACTCATCCTCAACACATTATGAATTTAACGACATTTACTGCAAACATTTGTGTCTGTAGATTTGTGCTGTGTGAGAAGAACTGCATCATTTTGCTTTTTTATTTGGCTTTAATCTGTTTTTGTTTGGAGAAGTGTCGCTTATGTTTAACTACTCTGACTGTGCTCACGGTCTCGCTACACATAAGCACCATCATCTGTCTCATTGTGTTTTCTGGTGTTTTTTGGTTTTCTGTTTGCTCTGAGTTTTTTCCTCCTGTGTCCCTGTTTCCCTCCACACCTGCCCTGCTCCCTCCGTCTTCCCCAGCCAATCAGCTCCCAGTATGCCCTCGTGTCTTTGCCACCTGTTCCTTGTTGTTTCAGTGGTTCAGTTTGTATTTAAGTCCTGCTTTTTAGTTCAGTCTTGTTGGATCCTTTGTTTTGTATTGTTCTGTTCACTTCTTATCTTGTTATTCTTCAGTTCCTGCTGCTCTACATGACAATAATTACTGGTTACTTTGCATAATAAGACTGTACATATGAAACATGTTTGTAACATCATTAAAGCTGGAACAATTAAGGGATTAATGGATTAGTAGCCAACTACTAAATTAATCACCAACTTTTTTTATAATCAATTAATCGTTTCAAGTCAAATTTCCAAATTTGATTCCAGCTTCTCAAATGTGAATGTTTTCTGGTTTAGTCCTCTGAATATCTTTGGGTCTTTGTGGACTATTGTGGAAACAGTGATCGACATTTTTCATCATTTTCTGACATTTTATGGACCAAACAACTAACCGATTAATCGATAATGAAAATAATCGTTAGTTGCAGCCCTAAATATGATGCATTGTTATAGATTAAACCACCACAAGACTCCACGTTGACCTGCCACAACATTAAAATGCTGATTACATGTTAATACAACAGTTATAATAATACAATAATATAATCCGCCACCATTCTGTACAATGAATACTTTTACTTTTGATACTTAATATATATACTTTGTTGATACTTTAAAGTGTTTGATACAGAACTTCTACTTGTTATAGAGTACTACTACTTTTACTTAAGCAAAGGATCTGAATACTTCTCACTCTACCGTATAAAAAACATGAATTATTAAAAATAGAAATACATGTAAATACAATGAAAAATGTAAAGGATAACAAAAGGTACACAACAGAGCAACGCAGCACAAACACTATTCTAAATAACTAATGAAAAACTAATACAGTACTGAGGACAGTACAAAAGAGATTTTACAAAATGTTAACTGATGAAGAAACAAAATACGTTAAGAAAAATGTTAAATAATAAAAGTGAGACTGTTATTCTGGTAGAAGATACAGTTTTATATGGTTATTATGATGCTGCGTTCAAGTAGTTTTGCTGATTAAAATGACTCTCTCTCTCTCTCTCTCTCTCTCTCTCTCTCTCTCTCTCTCTCTCTCTCTCTGTCTCTCTCTCTCTCTCTCTCTCTCTCTCCGTCTGGCTGTCTCTGGGGGGGGGGCAGCGCTCTCTCGGCCTCCCTGCGGTTGTTCTTTCTGCTCGAGCAGCCCACTCAGGTGTGCTCAGGTGCTGCATTATTCACACGGAGCTCAGCGGCTCTAATTAAACCCTGGAGAGAGGCGAGGGAAGGCAGCCGCAGACAGACGAAGCCAGGATATGATGTGGATTTCTGATTTAGACAAACTCCCACATGAGCCACATCATATTTTCAGCTCCAAACAGGCAGAGATATGTTGGGCTCCAACAGCATCTCCCATGAACAGAGCAGTGTGCTTTCCAGAAGATATATTCATTCATATTGATTCATTGACGTATACAGTATGAAAGCAGACTTTTAACGAGTTATAGGGACACAAAAGGCTCCTGGCCACCTGGAAACACAAGCTGAGGGGGAAAACTGGTGGATTTCTCCTTTAATACTAAAGAGAACATGAAAGAGTTACTGGTTGCTGTGATCATTCTTTCTCTCCTTGAAGCGATTCCTTTGTAGAGAGACAGAATAAATTAGAGGTGTGCCCGAATACAAATACATTATTTGGCACAAATAGTGTTTTTTGTTTTTTGTTTTTTTTTTACAAATATTTGTTTCATACAAATATTTGAAAAATTATTTGTTTTATTAAATGAAAGAATCACCTTTGGAGTTCTTCTCTACACGCTGTGCTGTCTGTGTTATGGATGTATGAATAAGTAGAGGTCATCTATCTGCACACTGGTGATGTATTTGGTTTTAGCTCAGTCGTCAGCTACGATCATCTAAGAGACTCGGGTTCGAGACCCGGTGTGGGGATCTCCTACATAAGATAGTTTATTCATTTAAACGCTTATTTTAACACTTAAATATCCTAAAATTAAAAACATAATAAAAACAAAAACAGGATTTTTACACCTATTTCCATTTCTATTCAAATACAAATACAAATATAAATTTGCTGCCTTAACAAATACAGATACAAATACAAATACTGGACTCTCTGCACATCCCTACTAACAGGTGAATGAGTTTCATTATATAAACATTACCTTGTGCAGCTTTAACCAACTTAAAGAGTTACTTGCAGGTTTAGACATCTAAATTAAACCTGGACTAAGCTGAAGTGAAATCTACTTTATATATAACTGCTGAAAAGCAATAATATGTAATTTAAATGTCACTTTTCAACCAAATTTGTACAAATTGTAGTTTTAGCCTAGATGTCTAGACGTCTTTTGATCTGCGAATCATTAAAATTGAGCTTATTGGGATCTTGTAAGCATAGTTTCGCTCTCACAAGTGACTTAGATCATATTTAGCTTTTAATACAAGCAAGAGTGTTAATGCACGTCCTTCTTTTAAAGGGGTACATCAAAAATTTAGTTTTGTACTTCCATAAAGTCGGGGGACCTCCAAGAGACAGATTAAAATTCCTCATGTGGGTCAACAGTGGATCCTACACATTTCATAATGCAACTTGAAAGCATCTTTTGCTAGATATTCCCTCTCTGGTAAATGTTTCAAACTGCATGCTGTATGCTGCATGTATCTGCAAGTCCAAGCTGAAATAACCTCTGACAACATAATCAGGGTTATTTCCTCAGACGTGACAAGCTCCTCTGTAACCACACAAGACATAATACAACTGTTTTCACAGGCTCAGTAGGTCTCCTTATGACTTACACACACTACACTTGGCGGGTGTATTACTGAGGACCCAAGGAAGTGCAGTGTTGAGTGCGAACTCATTATTCTCATTATAACCAATAAATGATTGAGAATTATCACATTTTAACAGAGTGTTTCTAGGCGCAGCTTTTCTAGTCTTTACGGTACTAGTTTAGTGGCCAATCACAGCAGGCGATCAGCCTGATCAGCAACGGCGCCATCAAGTGGTGGCCAGCGCAGCCACGGCGACGCTAATACAATCGCTAGCCCCCCCTTTGCAAGTTGCATATACATAATAGGCTTCTATCTGATATTTTGCATGAGGTACTATTCATTTAAATCAATGATGTATATTTTTCATAATACTGCAGGTCATGTGAAAAAGAAATAGCAAATGCATAGCCAGCCAGCCACTTTTGACCATCCTTCACTTGGGGTTTGCTTGAATGCAAATACATTATTTGGCAAAGCACAAATAGTGGGGGGTTTTTACAAATATTTGTTTCATACAAATATTTTTAAAATGATTTGTTTTCAGGAAGAAAAAAGAACCATGTCAAATAGAAGCACGCAGGTCGGTTACATCACTATCTCAGTCTCTCTCCTCTACTCCACTGTTACGTCTATCAGCAGGTCTCAACGAGGGGAGTCACATCCACCTGCTACATGACGCACATTTCCTAATTTGGACATCACTCCCGGAGTTGGGGGTGTTCCCCAGAGATAAAGCTGAGCTACTGACACACGTGAAGTGCTCCCAAGGGACTCTCCATAACTTGTTGTTCCCCTTCTCCTTTCCACAAAGTTAGGTTGTAAAAAAATAGGAAATAAATGAAAAGTGCAAAGCAAGAATTAAAGTTCTTCCCTACACGTTATAAACTGTGCTGTCTCTGTGTTATGGGTGTATAAATAGGTGGAGGTCTGTCTGCAGTGAGGCGATGAGTAGTTTTAGCTCAGTAGTCAGCGCAGTCGTCTATGATCTGGGAGACTCCAGTTCAACACCTGGCGTGGGGACCTCCTTCATAAGGTAGTTTATTCATGAACATTTTTTTTAAAACACTTCAACAAGCCTCTTTCCACTTTTATTCGAATACAAACACAAATACAAATACAAATACTGGACCTTCTGCACATCCCTACTGTCACTGTGTCACACTCCGACCCCTCCCCCGGTCTGCTGCTGCTGCACGGTTCACTACCAGATGACAGTCTGCCTCATGGGCAGCAGCAGCATTCATGTGAGTGTATGATGATCCTTTGGCTGCGTTTGTGTCATTCAGACCAAATCAGACAGTACAGCTAAAACACTTGGTCCTCCCATGGAGACATAAAGTTAGTAACACTCCGCCTCCCTCTTATTTTGTTATTTTCATACAGGCATGAGATTGTAAGATGCTTTCAAATTAATTAATTCATTAATTAATATGGTTAAAATAAAAAAGCTGTGGACCATTTATCTTATCTCACAGTTAGGTTTCATGTATTCAATCACTCATCACATCAACAGTATTAATTTTTCTATGCGTTGAAGCAGCAGGCACTGCACTAGTCTCTCTATATAATGCAAGGAATCTGTCTGTCTGTCTGTATGATTGTCCTTCGCATATCTCGAGAACCATTTAGCCGAGCCACTTCACACTTGGCAGGTGCATTGCCGGGGATACGAGGGAGTGCAATGTCAAATTTGGTGCTATTTGGACAAGCGACACATTTAATAAACTTGAAATAAATAAGCGAACAGCAAGCCGCTCCCCTCTGCTGCGGCGGGACAGGGCTTCTGGGCTCTGCTATTGCATGTCACGGTCAGAGCTGTACAACCCCGCCATGAGAGAGAGGACGGGACGACATCTTGGCTTTTTTTGTGGGTTTCTCGACTCATTTTAAAAAAGATGAGAGAAAAAGAGAGAGAGCGAACTGAGAGCTGAGGGCGAACCGAGGGGGAGCAGCTGTGGGAGGCAGAAGGGCAGAAGTTGCTGCAGCGACATATATAATAATGAGAGGAAGACAAACAGTGCAACGACATTTAAACAGGCCAGAAGTTGTTTCGCATTTCATCCTGTAGCTCTTTAATTATCCAGCTGTCTGTTCCTGCAGTTATCCGCTGGTAAATTGATTTTTTAAATGTTAAATCGCAGTGTAACCTGAGCCGTTACTACATAGAATTGAGGAGCTGCATGGCAAGAAGCGAGCAGGATTTCTGTTGTTTTTGTGGCTGCCAGCAGCTTTTCGTCCAGCCGGGCTGCACCGCTGTAGCCGCTGTTAGCCGCTGTTAGCTGCTGAAGCTATAACTGTCTCTCTCGATCAGCATATATTTGAAAATGAGAGCGGGGCTGGGGGAGGTGACCGTTATCATTGTACCATATATATAAATTTCATAACGTAGAGAACTCGCAAACAGTCGACATTGGCCCCGCCTTTTCAGGGTTGAAAAGCAGCAGATAACAGGTTGAGCCATTTTCAACTCAATTTTTATAAATTTGGTGTCACTGTCAATATCAACACCAGCACTGATGTGTTAATTGATACGTTTGGCAATTGATACATATATATGCGACTCTCAAGAAATAAAAAGCAATCGGCCTGTTCTGAACAGGGATGTTTTGAACGGCCGCTGCACTGGTGTAAATAATGTAAACATCAAGATAACTTTCAGTCTTTTTAATGTGATATCTGTACTGGATGTGCTGCTGTCAGGTCACATGACCTCCTTAAATATCTGGATGTTTGTTTACTACTTTAAGAAATGTGTAGCATGCTGATGATGTCATTAGACAGGAGCTGATGATGTCATCAGACATGTGACTCCACTGCACACAACTCTAGTGAACCGGAGTCCATACAGTCTACCGCAGAGCACTACAGTCTACGACAATGAACCGAAGAAACAACCCCGACCACCTGTTCAGGATGGCCAATGCCACACCTCAGCAGCGACCACCAAACCACCAAAGACCACCAGGTGGAAGGCCTCCGTGCTACGACTGTGGCCATCTGCAGCGGTTGCAATCACCAAGATGGAGGCAGATCTTGCAAATAAAGAGAGGGAGTTCTCAGAAGAACTGGAGAAGAGCAAACAAATCATCGTCAAGAAAGACTATGAGATTGTGTCCCTCGAGATACGTTTCCAACAGGCTGCCCTGGACAGCCATGAACTGAAGAAGTTACAGAGGGAGGGGCACATCTCCAGGGCATCCAGATGGAGGGGAGACATAACAGTGGCCTACGAACAGCAGATTCGGGAAGAGTGGGAGAAAAAAGTGAAGCAGCTGGAGGAGCGGCCTCACCAGAGAGTTACTGAAATCCTGTCTCTCAGGAATGAGAATAAGGATCTCTCTGGGAAGCTGAGTGAAACCGCCACCCAGCTAACCAGCCAAGAAACTGAACTCCTCCACAGTCAAAACACTTGGCAGAACAAGTGTGAGGCTCTGGAGGAGAAATGAAAAAAGGACCTGACTGCAGCAGAACAGACATGGGAGGCCAAGAACAAACAGTTGGAGGACGAGAACAAGAGACTCCAGGATCTAGCTTTGAAAAAGAAGAAGAAGAAGAAGCTCTTCAGACGTTTCTGGTTTCGTAGGAGGAGGGCAAATGTAACCGAACAGACAAAGGAGGAAAAAACAAAGAATGAAAAGAAAGAAAAGAAGACGGAGAATAAACAGACGGAAAAGGAGGCGAAGGTCGAGAAGAAAAAAGGTTTTTGGAGTTGGATATGAAAGAGGAAGCGTGACAGCGACAGCGAGGTGGAGGAAGCTGCTGGCTGTTCGGCACAGTAGCAACCTCTTCCTCCTCCTTCACCTCCCCACCCTCCCTCCATCTCCCCTTCTCTACCCTCCCCTCCTTTCCTCCAACTCTCTTACCCCCACCCTCCCTCCTTCCACCTCTCTTCTCCTTCACCCCCACCCTCTCTCCTGCCTCCTGTCTCCTCCTCCACCCCCACCCTCTCTCCTGCCCCCCCTCTATCGTTCCTCACCTCCTTCCTCCCCTCTTCAGGGCGGCACGCTGGCTCAGTGATCAGCACTGCAGCCTCACAGAAACACCTTCACCTGCCCGGCTGCTTGTTTCTGTGTGGAGTTTGCATGTTCTCCTCGTGTCTGCGTGGGTTTTCTCTCGGCACTCTGGTTTCCTCCCACAACACAAATACATGCAGGTTTGGCTGATTGGAAACTCTAAATTACCCCTGAATTGAACACAAATATACCTCATTAAAAGTCAAATAAAAAAACTCAAATACAAAAATTAAAAAGTGTCTCTCTGAGTAAAGACATATCAGTACAACTGTATGACTTTATACTGTGAATGTTAGAAAGTAGAAGGTGTCTTATCAAATATTATGTTTCTAATTTATGGTTAAAAACAAGATTAAAGTTCCATTTAGACAGAATATATATATATTATAATTCTATAATATTTTCTGTGCTTCTCTTTAATTGAGCCAATGGTTCGTGACGGCATTTTAACTGTGGAGAAATGACAGTTTCAGTAATGTTTGTGTCAGATATCCACTTGATATGACTAACTCAGACTGCTGAAGCCTCATATAAGCTTCACATCAACTTTTAAATGACTGTGTGGACACACTGTGGATTTGAGCCTCCATCACTTCCATTGAAAGCACATTTGAAGGATCTTTTTATATCCAGTATGAACAGGAATGATTACAGCGATGAAAACCTCTTTCGATGTTCAGATGGACACCTGACTGATGTTTTTAAGATGTGCTTGAAAAATTGTGAAGCCGTCCTTCATTCATTCATTATTCCGTAATATTGTGTACACATGTGAGTTTATCAATGTGGAGCCAATTTTAGATACTTTGGGTAGATTAGTAGTAATAATACTGCATCATTTTATATAAGTGTATCATATGTTTTTTATAATAATAATAATACATTTTATTTATATAGCACCTTTCACATAAAGTGCATAACAAATTTAAAAATGAAAAGAGCAGACAATTTAAACAACAGTTAGAATATTAAAATATATTATTTTATGTAAAATCTTCACCTGAAAAGTAACAATATGTGGCAAATAAATGTAGTGGAGTAAAAAGTACAATATTTCCCTCTGACATGTAGTGGAGTGGAAGTATAAATTAGCATTAAATGGAAATACTCAAGTAATGTACAAGTACCTCAAATTTGTGCTTAAGTACAGTACTTGAGTAAATGTATTTAGTTATTTTCCATCACTGTTTATCGCCCATTTTTGCAACATGATTGTTTTATGGCAGTCAGTGAAGTTACATATCTTTTTTTTTTATTGTGTATATGCTGTTTTTTAATGTTTGCTTGATAATTTAGTGTTAAAAATGTGTATACTGTGTAAACAAGCTTTTCATTACCAAATCCAGTAATATTTGTAGCTCTCTATAGAACATACTACAGTTTATTCTACAGGAATGAGTCATAGAGATGCAGCAGGAAACATTTCAGTGGGCTTTATTTTTGACAGTTTTTCTTGTTTTGTTGGTTAAATATAGATGTGTTTCATACATGTGGCTCTGTTTGTTTTCACTGTATTTACAACATGTGTATCTTTGCTGTATTTCACTTTGCTGGTGCATTGGCACAATTTCCCCCATTAAGCTTTCAAATAATCAAATCTACTGACAGCTCGCCTACCAGCGAGCTGCAGAAACACTGGTGAACCTCCGGCTTTTCAAAACACAGATTCAAACCTCCTCCGCCTGTCTCCTGCTCCCCGCTCAGGTCCAACCTGAATGCTGCTGGCGACAAACTGTTGCATAGCAACTGCCTGCTCAGCACCTATAGTGTTCCTCCTGCTCAGAGCTGGGGAACCTCAAAAGATGTCATTATGTGGGCAGAAGCGCCCACATGGGTCAATGTCAGCCAATAGCCAAGAGGGCTCTTATTCCTCTGCTCTCTCGCTCTGTGTCCGTCTGCTGTACACACACACACACACACTGCGGTGACCTGCAGTGAACAGTAAATATAGATAGATAGATATATAAACTAAATATTAAATTTAACTTAAATAAACTAAAATAATAATAAATCCACATCCACAGTGTGTTCTTACTGCATTGCGTCATGAAACAAAATGCTATAAGTTCAACCCTTAGGTCACATCTCCATATGTAAAGGGAAAAGTGCCAAAAGACCACTGAGAGGCCGGAGGCGCCGGCTACGTTGAAGCCGTCAACTGATTTAGGTTCTGTTTGTGTGTAAAATTCTGCCCTTTGAGTTTATTAAATAGCCATCATACAGTATTAGGATCAGTGTAAGTGCAGCAACTGTGAACATTACGCATGAGGCACAGCATGGTTAACTTAAATAAAATCTTTCAACACGGCTACAGGATCAGTAAGGATATAACAGTAACTGATGTTCTGTGTTTTTCTGCACGTCAGACCGGTACCATATTACACACATTCAAAGTTTATCCAGTGAAGTGATTTGACAGAAAGCAGCAGCCCTCAGGATGAATCCTGTGCTGCCTCAGAGCGGCAATGGAAAATTACTTATAAGAAGTTTAAACTGTTTCCTCTGCAGAATTTAAGTTTTTTTCTTTCCTGTCTAGTACATTGTTACAGGAGTTGTCAGTTTTTGCTGCTTAAATGCTATTTGAAGTGACATTAGTGGCCTTATTGTGCGCATGAAAGCAAATCCATGTTGAAAACACATCTTACTGTCCATAACTTTATGTTGTCTCACGGACAGGAATGTGTTTCGTTGGCTAAATCATAAGCAGGGCTGCCAAGTTTTGACTTCAGCTAGCCTAGGAATGCTAGTCACTAGCCAAGAAATGTATGTCACTAGCCTAGGAAAGCTAATGACAAGCCTAGCAATGTTTGTCACTAGTCTAGGAATGCTAGTCACTAGCCAAGAAATGCTAGTCACCAGCCTAGGAAAGCTAGTCACTAGCCAAGCAATGCTAGTGACTAACCTGGGAAAGCTAGTCACTATAGCCTAGAAATGCTAGTCACTAGCCTAGGAATACTAGTCGCTAGCCCAGTCACTAAGGAATGCTAGTGACTAGCCTTGGAATGCTAGTGAATAGCCTAGAAATGCAAGTCACTAACCTAGGAAAGCTAGTGACAAGCCAAAGAATGCTAATGACTAGCCTAGAAAAGCTAGTGACTAGCCGAGGAATCCAGTGGGTTGTGGGTTCAGCCAATGTATAGCCCAGCTTGGAGAAGATAAGGAGGGAATTCTGCTGGTCTCTCATTTACCGCTGTAGTCTTATTGGTGATTAGATCAGTTTCCGTCTTCAACACAGATGTAGGTTCATCCGGCCTCTCATTAGTCTTAATTTTGGCCCTTTCCCTGCACCATACATGACAACTGAGGAAGGCCAAGAAATGTGGTGGAAAGCTTCCAAAATAACTACTTAGTTGGACCTGCTGAGATTTTTTTTGCCATGTAAACCTAGGTTTAAAACATGTTTGTCATGTGGGCTGATTATTTGCAGTCTGCTGTCTGCAAGTAACCTGAACAGGTTTCAGGTCTAATTGGCTCCAGCTGCTGAGGCTAAAACGGTTGTAAACAGTCAAAGTTTTTGTACCTTCAGTCTGTCCTCTGAGCTGGTTGATTAGCTGCAACAGCTGAAACCATTAAAGAGGAGCTCTGTGGGATTAGAGTTAATAGAGACAGATTGTACACATCAGTCAAGTGATTATACTCAGGTTAAAATACATTTTATAAACTCCTGCTGAAAACTGTCCTCATTTTGTTGTTTTTTTATTTCTTATTTGCTTTATTTAACAATATTGTATCATATTTTTTGTCATTGTGTTCTTTTTATTTCCTCCTTTCATGATCTGTAATATTCTTTGTTTGCTCTATTTTTCTTTATTTCTAAACATAGCACAAAAAGTAAGGAAATTTGTGTTTTGTAGATTATTTCTTTGTTGTAACAATGCTTCTTGGCAATAAATCTTATAACGTTGGAAAGCTTGTTTATTTCCCTTTTAAATGGTGCCACATTTTTAAAGAACATGCATTTGTGGGATGAGCAGTAGAGCTGAGTATGTGGGTTGTGCCCATGAAAAATTTGCAAAATCTTCTCTGCCAATGCCAAACAGCTTATTCTGCCAGTGACTCTTCTTTGGTGTTTGGTGGATTGGATGATTGAAGTTTGAAGAAACAAGACATATTGGCAATTTAACAATTTATTCATTATTCATTCCATATCTCCACAGTCTGGGACTGAACACTATCCTTTTGTGCTAAGTTTATATATAATGTTTGTGTTTTACGCTGTGTCTGTTCTACGTAATAGTAGAGTAGAGTTGATTGAATTTCATTTCATTTGCTACTTAGGTGGGTCTCTTTTTCATATTTTCATATTTTACTTAGTTTAGAATACTTCTACTGCTACTACTTATTCTACTTAATTAATTTGACAGCTTTAGTTACCAGTTATTTACAGTAATTACAATCAGTACCAGTTAAAAGTTTGGACACACCTGGTCATTATTTTGACTATTTTCTACATTGTAGAACAATACTGAAGACATCAAAACTATGAAATAACACATCTGGAATTATGTAGTTATCAAAAAAGTGTTAAACAAAGCTAACGTCCTCTCATCAAAGCAAAAGATGGCTACTCTGAGGAATCTAGAACATGAAAGATATTTTGGTTTGTTTAACACTTTTCTGTTTACAACATGATTTACTGCATGATTACTTGAAGAGTGTATTTTGATGCTAATACGTGGCTCGTAGTGATGAACCTTGGTGAATTATCAGAGACTCTGCAGCTCCTCTCAGCTTTATGGAGCTTTATAGTGAGTTTCAGCTCATTGTCTATCTGTCTGGCTGCAACTTTACCATTTTGGTTCACTCTCAGAGCTCTCATAGTGTCATTTTGGCCGAAACAGGCAGCTGTTTTCAGAGAAAAAGCTGTAAAAAACCACTGTACACTACCTGCTCAGCACCAAACGGCAAACAGACACAGTTAGCTGTGGACTAACTGGTGAACATAGTGGAGCATTTAGCAGCTAAGGAGTCATATATTTCCCTCAGGAGTTGGTAGAGAGCAAAAACAGAGCTACAAATAAATGTTTATCAATATTGTACACAGTAACTTACATTCAGCCTTCAGCCAAAATGTGCCCTGTAACCTGTCCTCATCTGCAGTGGTGAAAAAAGTATTCAGATCCTTTACTTCAGTAAATGTACCAATACAGAAATGTAAAAATACTCCATTACAAGTAGAAGTCCTGCATGAAAAATACTACTACAGTAAAAGTACATAAGTATTAGCAGCAAAATGTACTCAGAGTATTAAGTAAAGGTACTCATTCCGCAATAACTGATATATTATTATACAGTATATGAGATCATTAGATTATTAATAGTGAAGCATCAGTGTTAGAGCAGCATGTTACTGTTGTAGCTGCTGGAGGTGGAGCTAGTTTACACTACTTTATATACAGTTAGCTAGTTTAGTCCACTGGTTCCCAACCTAGGGGTCGGGCCCCTCCAAAGGGTCAGCAGATAAATCTGAGGGGTCGTGAGATGATTAATGGGAGAGGAAAGAAGAAAAAACAAAGTTCTGATACACAAATCTGTTTTCAGTTTTTGGACTTTTTCTCTAATCTTTGATTTTTGGTGAAATATTGGATCATTTGAACATTTATTGAAATGAAAGCACGTGAGAAGTTTAGAGGGAAAAATCACTATTTGGTGGAGCTGTTAACAACTCATAGACATGTGAAATGTGACCCCGACTACACACTGCTTTTTGTAAGACGTCAAAAGACAAAAAGGTTGGAAACCACTGGTTTCATCTTTAACAATGTGTTGTATTTTAAAAGCTTGTTATATTATCCATTGTGTCAAATCTTCATCTGAAAAGTAACTAAAGCTGTCAAATAAATGTAGTGGAGTAGAAAGTACAATATTTCCCCCTGAAATGTAGTGGAGTGGAAGTATAAAGTAGCATCACATTGAAATACTCAAGTAAAGTACAAGTACCTCAAAATTGTACTTAAGTACAGTACTTGAGTAAATGTATTTAGTTACTTTCCACCACTGCTCATCTGTAATATTATATAACCTCTCATTTGTGGTTCCTCAGCAAACATTGTGGAATAGTGGGAACTGTGGTGTGAGAACCGCGGGCTGCCCGTCTGATAATGGCTTCTTCTTACATTCCAGTTTTAATTAAGTCCTGAAGGAGAATCCAGGCTCCTTATCATAAAAGAGCTACGCCTCTTTTAAAACTTGAGTTTGTACGACTTCGCTTCCCAGTTTCAACTTTCAAGTAGCACTTTCCCTTCATCTCTAATTCCACCACCGCTCTTCTTGATCAGGCAGGAACTGTTTGTACTGTTACTGTATTTGATCTGAATGTTCTCTTAACTGCAGCGCGTTCAGTGGAGACAGTTCATTTGTCCATCAGCATCCATTTGAAAAAGCCACTGAAGCCTTTTAAAGCATTTTTACTTTTCTAAAGTATAATCAGTTTTCCTCCATAGAGGCATTTTGTGTTTTTCTGATGAATATAAAACTCCTCAGTAACATAAACAACAGAAGCTTCACAGAGACTTTGGAGCAGAATGGACAAGAACCGAGTCACAATATGTTAGTTGTGTGACGTTATTTTAGGTTCCCATTAATCATTATGGATCCTGTAAAGTTGTTTTTTCTACAGGTTAATAAAAAAGCTTTCTGTCTGTTCAAGAACAGAAATCACAATCCCAAATGTAGCTGCAGTTCCTCTAATAGCCACCAGATGCTGCTCCAAGAAAACTTTGACTGTATTGAAGTGAATGGGAAAAACGTCCAACCTCTCCTTTTTAATACATGGTCGACAAATTTTGTCTTTAAAAAGTTAGAGTCTCAATAGCTAGTCCTATTTTTTCTCAAGAGTGTCTTGGTGTTGCATTCATTATCGTCCCATTATGGCATCATTGGCTTCAACTAATAATTAGTGTGAATGCTGACAAGCATTCAGCAATTATATTTTAATTTTATATAATTGTCTCACTGTTTTTTTAAAGAAAAATGCCAAAATGTGTTAGTTTCAGCTTCTCAAATATGTGGATTTCCTGCTTTTCTCTATGTTATATCACTGTGAATTGAATATCTTGGGGTTTGGGACTGTTGATCGGACAAAACAAGTCAATTGAAGAAGAAGAAGTCACAAAATATGTGACTGGACAACGTGAACACACAAACAACCAGACACTATTATTTTCTTCTGTTTATTTATCTATTTTAAACCTGTAGTGTGGAACTTTTATATATAAATGAACGTCTGCGATTATCACCGCCAGATAAATCTCCCTGTGTTTCACAGTTTTTAAATCTCATGTTTTTTGGGTGTTGTGTTTCACTCAACACCCAAAAAATTTGTATTTTTCTTAAATTTTTCAGGGGTTGTGTGATGCTCAAACAATTTATGCGTCATTTTACGGCCACAACAGTAGGCTACAGCCAGTGGTGTACTGGCTGTCGGGCATACTGGGACCAGTGGGCCATCAAAAGTTTTTTCTGGCCCTTTCTGTGTGCCAGTCATTCAAGGTGCGCATGAGAGCTGCTGCATACCTGTGTCAGGCAGTCACAGCCTGGTGCCCCCCTTTAATTTCTCTGCCAGAGGGGGGAGACAAAAGTCCCGCGCTCTAGCTTTAAAGTATGATTGGGTTGGGCTAATTCATTTTTTGTCAAGTTTAATAAGAATTATTGGTTCTAGTTCTGTTCGTACATTCGTACCCGATGAAAAACATGACATTTTTGTCAAAATAAGTAAGGATAAGTACGTCTGAGATCAGGACATAGTAGATGCTCATAGATGAGCCACTATATTGACACTATGTTGCATTTTTCTTAAATTAAAGACATACACATTTATTAATTTATAGAGGTACTCAGAAACATGAGTAAATGTGAGTTGTTGAAGTTCATTTCCTTTAATCAAAGTCCTGCATCCACAGTTTCCCTGCTGTCTCATGGGATGCATAAAGGCCTGCTGGGTAAGGCGCTGTTCTGTTCTGTAACTGAGAGATCACACATTTTAATCCCCACAGCAGCCTGTACAGTATGTGTCCAACTTTGTGTCCTTGAATGTCTGTGTAAATGGCTTAGATAAGAGCCTCTGTTAAATCACTGAAATGTAAATGTAAAGGCTTTAGTGTGAAATTAGAAGATATCACAGCAGTCTGTCCTTAAGCTTCTAAAAATTTTTCTTATAAGTAAGTACAAGGCTGGCGCTATTCTACATTTTTACCATAAAAAGACAAAAAAAATGAAGTATTATTCTGTCTCCAATACTTTCTGACATCCCCACTGTCTCATATCCAAGCCCATCAGTTACTGAAGATTTAAATATTTGAAAAAAAAGAAAAAGAAAAACAAATATTTGCTTTACGTTTTTAAAAAGGCTCAGTAATTGCCAAAAACAAATGGCCACAAAACAAACAAACAGGAGCAAATAGTGCATTTGTTGGGGACTATTTTCAGCGGCGGATGAATCCATATTTGGTGCTCTAGTGAGTATTTATGGCATTTATGGCAGTTAAATTAATTTGCCACTTGAGGGCAGAAGAACAGGACATTCACAGACAAAAAAACATGATTTATGCCACTGACTGTGTCAGTAATTAATTGTGGGGTTCCGCAGGGTTCTATTCTTGATCCTTTAAATGTTCAGTTTTCATGCTAATATGGAAGATGACAATTTATTTGTCCATAAATTATCAGACTCTCACACAAAAGTCCTCCTACTGAAACAACACAACAAGTTGTCAGTATCTTCAAAAACAACACAAATGTGACAACAACAATTCAGACAATCTATTTCTGATCTGACATCTCTGAAGTAAAACTCTGGTGTTATTCTATAAACAGGAGGAAACGTGTTGGGGTCTATTTTCAGTGGTGGATTAATCTTCATTTTACGTTCTAGTGAGTATTCCTGGCAGCAGGATGGTGTGTGTGGGACTGAGTCAAAATAAACTGCAGTGTGTGTGCTTATGGTAATGAGGGAACATGTAAACCAGTGCAGTAGTGTGGCTCATTGATGTGTTTTTAATAGTTTTTGGACAACAATGGAGCTCAGAGGTACAGAGGAATAAGATACATGAGGGTCTGACACACACACAATACTTGTTAGTAGATCATTGTTGGTTTGCGTCTGCACATGGGGTTTGTTGGCAATAAAAAAGGATAATATTGCCAGACTTATCCTTAAACTTTGCCTTTAAGAAACAGTAATACACTTCTTATCGAACAGAAATTTAGTTGAAGGATCTATTGTTTTTTTTTTTTTTTTATCAGGTTTTAGCCTATTAACTATAAAGTTAATGGGAAATTTGGGTACCAGATAAAGAATTTATAAGCATTAATCAATGGCTTAATTAGTGGTTAATAAATATTTTACTAATACTTTATAAATCATTTATAAGCCATTAATAAAAAGGGGTTGAACATCGGAGGTGCCTGCCTAAAGTATCAGATGAGGTAAATGTTATAGTGGTATAGAAAGGAGGCAACTCAAAAATTATGCTTATAAATGATTTATAAAGCATCAGTGAACAATTTATTAACCGTTAATTTAGTCATTAAAAACAAATTGTGAACCAGTCCTATAAACTCCCGAGCCGCTCTACTATTCAGATAACACGGCAGTCTTTAGGACTCCGTGGGCAGCACATGACGTAAGACAACAACAGGAAGACGGAACTCACGTTGCTGGTAGGTGTGTTAGCTGCTGCAGCTTTCATTTACTTTCACAAGCGGGTGAGATGTATTTTAATCGGGAGTAGAAAGACTTCCATTGTTCTTCCTGCATGTGTCACTGACCCGCTGTTACTGACACCTTGTTGTGTCCTCTACACTGTTTTAAAAGTTAGCTCACCGGTTAGCCACTGCGGCTAACTGTTAGCACCATGGTCAGCACACAGAGTGACAGCTGCAGGCATAAAGGTCGTAAACGAGGATTGTTTGACGATAATTGCTGTTAAGGTGGAAGTGAGGGCTGTTAAGGTGGATGCTGGCTTGTTTCTCTGACTGACTTTATTAAGTGTGAGTCTGTTCTGTCTGTGTGAAGAAAGTTTGATTGTTTTTTTTTAAATGGATTTACAGACACAAAAACAAAAATCCAAGGTGTAATGTAACATGTTCAAGTGATTTCCAACATGGTCCCAAGATGTTAAAAGACAAAAATACATAAAGAAACATAAGACGTTAAACAAAACTAAGCAATACAATCATAAAATCCCCAAAACACATCACCACAATTTAAATAAATAATAATGTCAATGTCAAAATACTAGGACAAATCAATAGCTAAAGTAACAAGGTCATTGCAGATATTATAAAATTAAGTTCTAATCTTACTTCTAGAAACCTCTTTCATATTTAACAACTTGATCTGTAACGGTTCCACAACATGGCATCGGTGTAAAAAAGGAACTTCTGGCTATGTTATTGACTCAGTGCAGTTTACATGAACGCACACATCGTCCTGGTATTACAGTTATGCTGAGTATGGACCACTGTTATCTGAGAACACATGTACAGAGGAGCATTTCTCATACTGTACATATGATGCAGCTTCTGTTCTACTCTGAGCTGTACTGGCAGCTGTCACACACTTCCTGAATCCGTCACTACCAACATGAGTTCGAGGGGAACTTTTAATAAATACCGAATGATATAACCTGCAGTTTGTTCCTAAATTTAGTTGTCAAACCATTGAACCAATCAGAACCAGCAACATGAAGAAAGTTTGTTGTTGCTGCTGTGAATCAATGACAGACATCAAAAATCAGGCAGAAAAAACTAAGTAGATTCAATCAATTACTGCAGGGAGAGAAATGTTCTACTTTTTACTTCACTGCATTCACCTGAGTGCTGGAGGTAATAAAAACAAGATGCACTCACAAAATATAATTCATTGTTGAAGATAAAACCAGTGATTTCCAACGTTTTTGGCTTGTGACCTTGATGACGGAAGCAGTGTCTTGCTGGCGTCCATTGTCACCTCTCAGCATGGCTGGATTAAGCTCCTTAAATTGATCAATCGATTAGTTGGCAACTGTTAAATTAATTGCCAACTATTTTGATAATCGATTAATCGTTTTGAGTAATTTTGGAAATTTTTTTTCCAAATTCTCTGATTCCAGTTTCTCAAATGTGAATGTTTTCTGGTTTCTTTAGTCCTTTATGACAGTAAACTGAATATCTTTGGCTTGTAGTTTGTGAGACAAAACAAGACATTTGAAGTTGCGTTGTGGGCTTTGGGAAACATTATCTGATATTTTATAGACCAAACAACTAATCGATTAATTGAGAAAACAATCAATAGATCAGTCGACAGTGGAAATAACCGTTAGTTCTAGCCCTAAATCTATTAATAGATAAAGTCATTCAGGACTAGTTTTCCATGATAGTAAACTCAACATCTTCGAGTTTTTGACTGATAATCATCTGAAAATATTAACTTGAGCTTCAGGGAATAAAAATCAGCATTTTTCACTATTTTCTGACATTTTATACACTGAACAACCAATCAATTACTAATAAAAATAATTGATAAGTAAAATAATAGTTGGCTGTAGCCTTACAGTTCTCTTATGATGGAATAATTCTACTTTGCTCTCAGCTTTCTGTTTGATAAAACACAACTTTACAACAGATGAGCTCAACAGAAACTTAAACTATTAAAGTCTTCAAACTAGACTTTGACACAGAGTTTCTCTTGAAGACCAGGAACACGAGACGGAGGGTGGAGGACCTGTCAGAGTCCAGATTATGTTGGCCCATATGATTTGGAGTAAAATAATAACATAAATCACGGCTGTATTCCTTTTATGTGTGCAGGCTTGCTGGCTTCAGAACGGCCATTGATAAAGTTGTTAGTTACGCTCGTCCATTCCTGCTACGACGAGTCAAAATGTCTGCTGTGGAAAAAGGTCTATCTATATTTGATTTTTTATATGACTTTGTACAAAGTCATATAAAACCATGAAGGATAAACCAGAAAAAAAGGAATTCATGAATATTTTAATTAAAAAGAGGTTTCGGAGGAGTTGTAGATAATCATGGTCCTGATGGTTTTTCTGATTTGTTTGTCCTCGCAGTGCTTCGAGTCTCATCTCGTTGTTGAAGGTGTACACAGAGTTTTCTTTGAGACATGACATGTAAAATAAAACAATTTAAAATAAAAACACAACTTCTGTCCATATAATGTTTTCCATTTAAAAAATATGACATCTCTCTTTCTTGTGAATGAATTTTAGTCCCACACAACAAATCAAATACACGTTCCAATGTTTCTTTTATACATTAATACATTCATAAAAAAATAGTTTTACAAAATACACAGGATTCTGAAATATCATATATATATATATAGAGAGAGAGAGAAACTTTGTTTGATACATTAAATTTTTGATATAATATACTTTTGTTTGTTATTATAAGACCAAATTATTATTATTATTATTTAAAAGTGAGTAATCTAAAAGTACACGGCAATAAATCAAATAACTTTGATATATCTGTTATTTAATTTGCTGTCCTGAAAGCCCAAGATGTCCCAACAAACAGTCCACAACCCAAAAATATTTAGTTTAGACTAAATAAAAACAAATTGAGAAGCTGGAATCAGAGAATTTGGACTTTTTTTTTTTTTTCTTAAAAAATGACCAACTGATCGATCGATTATCAAGACAGTTGGTGATTTAATTTTGTGTCAACTGACTAATCATTGCAACTCTAAACCATTTAAAATAATATCTGTCTTAAATATTTTTATGATTTATTAATCTACTTTTTATTTTTCTCAGTTTTGTCTTTAAACTTTCAGAAAATAGAGAAAAAAAAGCCCGTCATAATTTCTTAGAGCCAATGACGACGTCTTCAAATGTCTTATTTTGTCTGATCCAAAATCCGAACATAGTCAGTTTACTATCATGTGTTAAACATACAAGCTTCAATTCCTCACATTTGAGAAGCTGCAATAAGTAAATGTTTGGCATTTTTCCTTAAAAAAAAAGATTAAAATAATGATTCTATCATCAAAATAGTTGATGCAGGTTTCTGGAAGAAGGAATCAATGTATGTAAGCAAGTGAATACCAGAAAAGTATGATTTTTTTAACCTTATTGTCTAGAGCTGCGTCATTTACTGCAAAAATGTGTTCAAAAGTTGATGTGAAGCTTATATGAGGCTTCAGCAGTATGAGTTAGTCATATCAAGTGGATATCTGACACATTTACAGTCTTTTTAGCATCAAATTCCCTCTTTGTGTTTCCTCGGACAGTGTTTCCCTGTTGAGCTGCAGGTGGAAGTATAGTAACAAAAAGAGGAACTTTGGCACTAAAAAGACTAACGTTGACAGATATCTACTTGATTTGACTCATTTGGACGCTGAAGCTTCATATTAGCTTCAGATAAACTTTTAAATACATTTTTGCACAGAAGGAGGATTTTGGATTTTGTCCCCCATCACTTCTATTGTAAGTACATTATGAAGGGATCTTCTAATGGCCAGTATGAACAGGAGGAATGATTACAGCAAGAAAAACATGTTTCAGTGTTAAATATGGGCTCCTGTGAACCCGTCCGTCAATCAGCATCACCTGTGACATGAATACAGGTGGGTTTGAGGGCTACAAAAGCTGTTTGATGAATGAGACAGCACTCTGTGAAATAACATATAGACCTGAAACAGTTCGTCCCACACTGAACAATATAAGGCTGTCATGCTGCTGAAAGGCTGTTGGAGCAGCTGAGATGATTAAATGTCAGATATTACAGATGTAATCTGCAGAGCTGCTGTCCTCTTTTCTGGAGGATCAGATTATTTCTTTGTATGGACACATGGAGCTGAATGACATGATTATTACTTTTTATCATACAAACAGGAAAAACAAAGATGTGACAGAAAGATAAAAGAGATGTATTGAAGTAGGCAGTGAAGTAATCAAGTACACATGAGCGGACGACTCAGAAATACAGTATTTTTTAAATCCTTGCAACAAAAAACATTATCGTGGTTTTGAGAAAGCTGAAATATTTTTAATTAGTCTGGCTTCCATCTACATTGAACTAAAGAAACTACTGAAGAAAGAAAATTCTAATTGATGCTTGTTTTGATCCACTACTGTTATGTGAATATTAGGAGTTGGTTCATAAAGATAAACAGTTGGTGGCGCTAATTCTCCAGTTGGTGCCATTTAACCATTACAGAGGAAGAGGACACGAGGAGATGATGTCATAAAAGTGTGACAGACAAAGCTTAAACGATGGAAAACCTGATGGAAATATGATGTTTCTGTTTGCTTGAGAAGCTAACAAACTTGCTAACAGTTAGCAAACTTACTTAGCGCGATTGCTAACGGGACAAAAACTTCAAACAGTTAATTCAAAAGTTATATTTGTAGCATCAACTCCTTTTTCATAACTAACTCATTATTGCTCTTTTGTGGAACAGTTTTTACTTTGACAGAGGAGGTTACATAAAAGTGAACGGCGCGACGCAGCTAATAAGCTACGATAGCTTCCTCTACTTTGGACTCTCCAGCTCTCTGTCCCCTCAAAGGTCAACACTGACCCAAGACAGCTTGCTATTGGTCAATGGCGATAATTTGCAAGTCACCAAAGTTCACCAAAATTCCTATTCCTTGAGTTGAATTTGTAGTTGAGTGTCCAGGCCTTAACCTCTTAACGTAGAAGGATAAACAAAGCATATTTAAGTGTCAGCGCTGTGACAGACTGGAGACCTGTTTGTCCAGAGCGTGTCGACTAAGCTTCCAGCCCCCCTCCAGCCTCTCGACCCTGTAAAAGAACAGTGAAAATAGGGATACTGCTTGAATATTCTGAATCTGCTTATACAGGAATCATGATTATTTTCATTATCAATTAGTCTGTTGATTATTTTTCTGATCACTCAATTAGTTGTTTGGTCTGTATGCAACCTAAAATGTCTCATTTTGTTACGACCAGCAGTCCACAACACCAAAGATATTCAGTTTACTGTCATAAACGACTAAAGAAACCAGAACAGTCTCACATTTAAGAAGCTGGAGTCAGAGAGTTTTAGCACTTTTCTTAGAAAATGACTCAAAATGATTAACTGATTATCAGAACAGCTGGAAGTTAACTTTCTGTTGATCAACTAATTGACTGATTGTTGCAGTTCTAGTTTACAAATCCGGACAAAATCTGAATGAAAGGTTGAACCTGGACATCAGCCCAACAGTGTCCCTTTGTTGTAACGTGTTATGTGGAGTTAAACTGTGTTGCGATGTGTTGCGTTGGTGAAGACTCCTGCTGCTCTGTGATGTTTGGCTGCTAAATAACCTCAGCAGGGAGGCAGATGCAGTGCTCTGGAACAACCAAGACACATTTTTATCAAAAATATCACACTCAGAGTAACGTCTCCATTGTTTTTTTTCTCCTTTCACTCATGATTTTTACTGTCACATCTGCTGACGAGTGTGTTTTGACATCCAGTATTTGCCTCCAGATCCGGTCACATGGGGGAATATGTTCAGTGGTGGCTCAGCCTGGTTATTTGTTTAATTTTTGTGCTGTTAAGTGGTTTCCAGCCTGTATTTGTGTACTTGAGTGGCTGCCTGAGCTAATGACTGCATCACTGGTGGCCCAAACTTCCCATTAGGCCTCCAAGGTGAGCGGAAGCAGGGATTTCTGTAATGCTTTCTCCGCTGTCGTGGCCTAAGAGCCACGTCTGATGTTCTGCATGAGAGATAAATCCCATTTGTGGCCCGGACGGTGGGCCTGGATCCTCCCAGCTTATCGTCAACGCTGACAAGCGTCCAATAATCACCTCAGCTGTGGCTGAGTGAGCACGGTCATAGCCGGCATCACACGGCTGTCTGGAGATGAATAAATATTCAGTGATGAGGTTAAAGAGATTATCCAGTTAATGACTTATTTGGTATGAGCACCTAATTCAAAGTCAAACTAAGTGTCCCGCTCATTGACTCAACTTTTTGGTGCCCAGTTAGAGGCCAAAGGATGGCGATGTCAGTGGGTCAGTCTGTCCAGAGCAAAATATTTGGACCACTAGCAGCTGCATGACCATAAAATCTGCTGTGGATGTTCATGGTCCCAAGAAGATGAATCCTAATGTTTTCAGTCAGCTTTTCCTGAGCACCAGGATCAGGACAAATGTACTTTTGTACCAACAAATCCTCCAAATTACACAACAAAAAACGTTGTTGGTCCATGCGTTCCAGAACGATACATCAAAATGTTTCCTTCACTTTCAATCAACCAATTTCAGCACAGTTTTTAGATGAAGTTAAAGGGCTAACGAGACCTATTTAAAGGGGACATATTCTTCTTTTTGTGATTTTATGTCACTGTTTTGACATCAGATGTTAAACAAGGTCAAAGTTCTAAAATGCTGCCTGTAAGTCAAAAGCCAGGGCTTCAGTCTTCTCTAAGCACTCCCTCTGTAATTGTACTTTCTGTTCTCTACTGTCTGTTCAGTAGTTTTTGTTGCTAAGGTTGTTCCACGGGTCGTTCACGTTGTCCACCTGCATATTTTGGATCTGATTCAGGTTCCAACATGTACAGATGTATATGAGAAGTTTATATTTTGACTAAAGAAGGAGAAAAAAAAGTGAAATCCTCTACTATTGTTTGTTTACGTACCGTCCAGAGCTGAAGGAAACTTCCAGAAGCTGACCAATCAGAACAGAGTGAGCTCATCAGGAGGCGGGGCCTTAAAGAGACAGGAACTAAAAGGACCTGTTTCATACAGAGGCTGAACTGAGGGGCTGAATAAAGAGCCAGAATAAGATAAATAAGGAGTTTTTAACTGTAAATCATGCAAAGATATTCCAGTAGAGCCCCAGAATATAAATATAGAGCTGGAAATGTGCACATTTCTGATAGAAGTGTAAGTCACACTGAATGATATCAATGTGTTTCATGTCTGTGTGTTCAGATTTGACTGACTTATGACTCTGAGAAGGATGATTTTTGACTCTTCTTCACCTCACGCAGCATCTTCTCTCTTAAAATGCCATCCAGAACCATGAGTTTAACTACCGAGGAGCACAGGGAATATTTAATTCCCAACTTCTTCCTGTGATGTTTATCCTGTCTGAATGACTAGCTAAATGAGTACAAAACTTTTTGTGTGTGTTTGTGTGTGTGGTGTGATAAATGGTGCAGCCTCTAGGAGATGCTAGCAGTTCTTCATATTTCATCATGTTATTTTTAGGAGGGCCTTCCAATGCACTATTTCCTCGCAGCACTGTGCGTTCGAAGCCGGCCATCGAGCCGTCAGATCTCCATCTGCAGACGCCTCTCCTACTTAATGAAGCACTCATCAGGAAAAATCAATCTGCTGCCGGCTCTGGGCCTTCTAATGGGAAAAAAAAACTCTTTCATGTTGATAATGGGATTCTGTAATTAGAGCTTCAGTTGTGCGGCGGGTAGAGAAGCACAGAGTACAGAGATGACTTGTTTATCTGGAAGTCAGTAATGTTCACTGTGATGTTTTGAGTGTTTTCAGCTGTCTGAGAGACAAATAAGAGCTGCTGACTTCTTGTCTGGATAAAAGCTCTGCAAAGGAGGAAGGGGCTGAACTCAGGTCTGAGCTGTATGCCAGACTGTCCTGCCAGTAATTATAGGTAATCCGCTGAAAAAGTCTCAGTGATAAGAAGAGGGGATTCCATTTCAGTGGCCACCTCGTACTTATGGAAGCAGGCGGAGGTGAACTTTAGGTCCCGGTCAGACTCTGACATTTACTGAACATCCTGGAGCTCTGGCCTTTTAGATTCTCCTGAACATGAAGGCAGCTTCTGTACCCGACTGTAAAGGACACTTCAGACTTTCTGCTCGTCTCCTTCGCTTGTTTTAGAGCTGTTGCCGCTTTGGGAGATATCTTTGTTGCTTTTCTTTGGATGTCCATTTCTGACAGGAAAAGAAAACAAAATTAGAAACAATAACACTCATGGGAAGTCAGCATAATGTTGTATGTAGTCATTTTGACATTTTAAGTCCAACCTTTGAGCTGGTAACTCATTATAATGTCAAAATATTGACTTATCAAGAGGTTTGAATTAGTGCAGAATGCACACGATCATTAATATAAATGAGCTACTAATGATTTTCACTCACACACTGTGCAGCCACGATAACACCCAACATCCCTCCTCCTTCTTCAAAGGACATCTATGTGAAGGGTACTGTTATAAGGGTAGCATCGTTCTGTTAAGGAATAGTGCAGTGCATAATATGTGTGCGTAGTGAGCGTGTGGTTGAGCGAGCGGCAGAAAAGTGGTGAATGTGAGCGGAGCAGAGGAAAAGATAAGTTGTCAGTCTGGCCGTAAATGTACAGTACAGACTACAGTGTGTCAGTTAATAAATGCTGCAGCTATTGAAGTGGGTTTAGCCTCGAAGTTAGCGATAGCGGGTCAGCCTAACCTGACCAGGCTCCCTAAAGGTGGACTGACCTTTAAGGTGGACCAGCAATTGTCATTTTTTGGCGTCAGTCTCAGCTGCTCTTCAACAGAGAACGTAGAAATGTCTGCCTGATGTTCTTGATCAGCCGAAAAAAATTAAAGTAGAAGTTTCTTTTGAGAAATTTATGATGTAGTATAAATTCAAGAGGTTGTGATATGTAGCACAACCAAGCGGCAACCTCCGGGGCTGTAAAATGAAGCCAATGCAGAAGTGCCAAAAACTGCAGTTCCTTGAATGGCCACTTGAGGCTCCAAAAGCGAGTCAATCTCCATAGACCCCCATGTTAAAATGCCCAACTTTACAGCAGAAATAAACATGTTTGCAGCCTAGTACAAGTTATGTTATGCATAATGAAGGACATGGCTGCTTTGAGTGACAGGTCTGCCAGCCGCTAGGTGGCTTGTTTCAGCCATTCGGCCCGCCTCTTTGCCCATTTTTGATTGGCTGTGAGTTAGGCAGTGTCACACACTGCCAAGATGGCGACGGCCGGAGCGGCTCACTTTGAGCTTCAAAACCGCTCTTCAGAAACCAACGGGCGACGTCACAGTAACTACGTCCATATTTTTATACAGTCTATTAGCACAACAAGCTAGCAAAGCTCTGTAAATGGAACCCGTTCCTGTTTATGCTCAGTGGCCACACAAGGAAAGTCTCCTGAATTACAATTTTTTCTCTATTTTTAGTCTTTGGAGCCGTTTCTAAACAAACTAGGATAATCAATCAAATCTGTGGCTCACTGACGTGTTTTTAATAGTTTTTGGACAACAATAGAGGTCTACGGCACAGAGGAATAAGATATATCAGGCTTTGGAAACACACACAATACTTGTAAGTAAATCAGTTCATTGTTGGTTTGGCTCCAAACACGAGATTTAATCACAATAAGAAAAATATAGAAAATCTCCAGCTATATCCTTTAAAGGTCTCTGGGTCTCCAGGTGAATCTAACCAAATAACAACCTGAAAGGGACAAGTTCATTAAATGTCACATATTACAGATGTAATCAGCAGAGCTGCTGCCCTCCCTCCTCCAGAGCATCAGATTCCTGCTTTATAGTGCACTCACCAAGCTGACTGACATTTCTTATTTATTTTTTTATACAAACATACAGATGACAAGTAAGCGTATCTGACAGGATATATGAGACACAGACAAAAGAAATGCACTCAGTCCGTCATTATAAGGACAATCACTCACTGCTGCCATCAAGGTTCATTATATTCTGTGTTGGTTCAGATGTAGGATTATAATTTTCTGCAAAAAGATTATTATTATATATATTTTTTCACCATTTCATTCACTTATCAGCACATGTGGTCTTCAAATGTTTCACATGTGGATCGTAAACAGCCCCCCTGTTAAAATGACATGCTATTCAAAAGCGCAGAGAGAGACAGGAAACACGGGCCTGACATGCATCAAAGGTCTGAAGCTGGAATCCAACCTCGGACATTGTGGTTATGTGATAAATGTCTTCACCAGTAAGCCACCAGCTCACCACAGATCCTTGGAAAATGAAGGCACTGCAGATGTGTATAATACTCAGACAGGATTTTACAACTCTGGAAAGTTATCACACCGTCCAATAACTTATCTTTCTTGCCAGCGAAGACTCCAGGAAGTTACTGGCTGAGCCAAGAAATAATCCAGCACATAAAACGGCGATTTGTCGTTTTTACACTTCACGTTTTTTGTATTGATTAAACAAACAAGACATAACAGTCAATGAGAGAGCTTTAAAGATTTTTTTAAAATTATTTGTGAAAGCCAGGTGAGCTGTTTCCTGTCTTTGTGCTAAGCTAAGCTAACCAGTTACTGACTGTAGCCATTTAATACAGCTATAATCAATATTTTTTATTTTTTTTACTTTATGAGCTGACAGCGTGTAATGTGTTGGTCGTGGCTCGTAGCGATGAACCTTTACGGAGCTTTATAGTGAGTTTCAGCTCATTTATTTATCTGTCCGGCTGCAACTTTACTGTTCTGGTTCACTCTCAGGGCTCTCATAGCGTTGTTTTGGGTCACAGCAGGCAGCTGTTTTCAGAGAAAAAGCTCTCAGACACAGTTAGCGACTAACTGGTGAACATAGTTAACCAGTTAGTCAGTTTTATTTGTACAGCCCGATATCACAGATCAACACGACTCCAAGTGAATGATAATGTTGCTCCATAACTGCTGGATGTAGAAATAACCAACAACTTAAAAGCTGACGATATGTCAATGTTGTGTACAAAAAAAACAAAAAAATCAGTTAATGCACATTTAACGGACAAATATGAGGGTGCTATAAATCTTCTCGTCAAACTCTAAACCAGGAAGTGAATAAACATGATCCCCAAAATGTCAAACTGCTCCTTTAAAGGCTGCACTCTGTAGACTGCATTTGTATGATATTCTATCTTAATTGAAATTCTAATTAGCAGCTGCCTGTCAACTAATAAGTTTAATGAAGTGGTGTCAATAGCCCTCCTCTTTGCCCTTCTCCTCCTCTGCGGCTCTTCACTTTCTTAAGTCTCCATCCAACTTATTTGTGGGTCAGGGCTTTTATACGATTCCCGTCTGCTTCCCCCTGCAAAGCCCAGAACTGCTGCCGAGGCAGAAGCGGAGCTGGTTTTTGGGGGGGAAATCTTGCAGCGGCCGGCTGTAATCAGCGTCCCTGCTGCCTTGCTGCATCCTCCCCTGTGGATTTATTGGTCTGGAAAAGCTGTGGAGCGCCAACATTAGTCACCGGCTGAGATGGAGTCCAGCCCAGAGACCCAGAAATTCAATTCTTGTAATCAGAGCAAAAGCACACCACAATGTCTTGGCTTGATAGGGGCTGATATGCTGACCTGAGGTCTGCCCCGTGCTCTGCGCTCAGTGAATTTGATATTTATACCTTCTGTATCAGGCTCATCTGAATAAATTGGAAACGGTTAGTGGAATTGGGTTTGTTGAGCTCCTGACAGATCTGTGAAAAGCTGCTTTTAGACAAAAGAGGCCTTGTCATCCTCAGATGACATGGCGCGCCACTCTTTTACTCCGTTCTTTTCTTTTATGATCTTGATATAAAAGCAGGAGCTCTTATTTCTGTGGATGCCGCAGTCTAATAACCCACAATAAGTGTTTGTTTATGATAACCTGTCTAGTCTATTGCCACAGCTTGTTACTGAGCCGCTTCTGCATATTGGATGCTGGCATGAATACCAATGCAGAGAGAGAGAGAGAGATGTGCTGCATTAACTCGTTTGTCACTATGTCGACAATATTAATACCTTTTCTGCAGACTTGATAAAGACTGTTCCCCCAGTGGAGCTCACTTTAATGTGGTGGAGTGCAGTTGTCACCGCGTCATAAACAAAGCCACAGCGAGGCAGGCAGCTCATTCAAAAACTGTAGAACCACAGCCTGCGTTTTTGTGGACCACAAACACAGAACGAGAGAGGAATAATCCCACAAAGGCCTTCTATTATCTCTCATTCTTATTCTCTTCATGATTTCCTTCAGGTTTGTTGCCTAGACCTCATCGTTTTCTTTGGTTTCTGTTTTTCAGCGTTAATGAGTTTTGTTACAATCGGAGCTGTGAGTTGCTCTTCCTCCTCACGCTCTACTTTAGCACAAACAAATGAAAAACAAAGTCACATTTTGGATTTTGTTTTCCAGCGAGACCAAGAAACACACATTCGCAAGTGATTTACTCAGATAGATTTGGTACTGTAGAGCACTCTTAAGTCATTGCTGATGAAACCATTTAAGAAGATAGAATCAAAGATGGAGGACCGTCATACAGTTTTGAATCAATAAGTTGTTGTCACAGTTATTTATCAAATCAAATTTTCCTTTGATTGTTGGGGCGAGTGGCTTTTCTTTATCATTGCAAATCCAGCTGAAATCACATTTTGTTTAAATCCCTTTTTTGGAGTAAAAAAAATATTTTTAAAAATATATTATTAGTAGGAAGAAAGAAGGTCTTTGAATGCCTATTAGAAATACTCCTTTTCGTCTCAGCAGCTGGGGGGACATGTTGGTGTTGTACCGCAAAGAACAGAGACAAAGTAAAGAAACTGCTGTAGCTACAAGTCATAGACAGCGTGTCGCTAACAGGGATTTTGAAGAGCAACAACCAAACCAGCATCTAACGGATTCAAAGTGACATCTGCAGGTATGTTACAAGTTTAATGTGCTGCAGCTGAGTAGCTAATTGGCTATATAGCATGCTAACTGATGTTAGCGGTGCACTTCTCCCTGGTGCTTGTTTAACAAGCTAAGCTGCAGGACGAGACGTGTGTTCATGTTTGTAAGTTAGATAAGAAGGGGACTTTAGCAGGAAAGCTAATGTGGGTTGTTGTTCAGAGTCAGTGGCTCTTGTGTTGAGTAGCAGGATGCAATCAGGCTCAGTGTGACCGTCTGCTCTGCCAACGATAGAACGACATGTTTTCACTTTATGCAAAGATTTGATTTGCTGGATTGAAATAAGGACTCCAGCTATGTAGAAGGATAATGGAACAGTATTTAATCTTGCAAGACTACAACTAGATTCCTATTGAGATTATTTCCCATCCAACTCCTGGATGTGAAGATGTTTGGAAATGTTACGTTCATGTAAGTCACTATAAACCACAGACAAATACACATATTGGAATATTAGCTACTAAGATGCTGACATTGGAATATCAGCCTGTCTTGTGAATGTGAACAACAAAAAAGTGCATAAATGCTGCTGCAGTGTGAAATGTTTTAATATTAAACAGCTTTGAGCTGGTTTTGCCTTGTAAGGCTGCTCTTCACGCACAGGACAGACATATCTAATTAGTAAAATAAAATGTGCAGTATTTTCCCTGAGACAAACAAATCATCATAAGTGTGATTCTTTAATTATGCTTCAGATTGAGGTCATTTCAAAGTCATCACGTTTCTCTGGTGCAAAACAAGCCACACAAGGGAATGACAGCATACTTCCAAGACACCAACCAAACCTTACAAACAGGACTGAAGAAAAGAGAAATACTTGAAAGAGTGAAGACAGACTCACAGCTGGCTTAAAAAGATACTGTAACTATAAAGAATTCACAGTCTGTCACCATATATAACATAGTTATAGCTACTGTCTTGTTAATACTAATAATTAGATGTTGATAGAGCCAAAACATTTCCATTTTCACATGATGCAACATTAATACGTCCATAAACGCTCTGTTGACATCCATTGTCACAGTTATATAGAAGATCAGAGGCCGCCTTGACTTTGAAAATCTTTTAGTTAACACTAAGCGACGCTTTCTGTACACAACAAACTCATCCCGGCGCTCCTCTCTCCAAGTCTCACTCATGTTTCCACCGTTTTCTTCCTGCAACAACTCAACTTTTGAGATTTCAGAGCGAGACACAATAACAGACCGGATGAAGCAAAAGGTAAAGAAAAACATTTTATTTCTCTGTGTAGTCCTCTCCGTAATGATGTCAGACACTTATAGTAATAACAGTCGGAGCCTGTCAGTGGCAGAAACACTTTTAGTGGACGTACATTGACGGGGTTCAGCTTCTCAAAGGATTACATCGCAGCCTTTTTTGCAGCTGCTGGCTGAGGAGATCTCACTCAATATTGGAGCAATTTCAAAAATTGTTGACCCCATTATTCACTCAAAAAGATGGGAGAAGAGAGTCCAGGTTGAAAAATCTCTGTAATAGTCCACTATCTTGAGTCATCGCTACCTGCACTGTAAGTTACACAGCTAAATCAAAAAATAATTTCTTGCCTCAAGAATCACACTGATTAAACCATTACTACCAGTGGTCCATTATGCTCATTGATGAGTCTACTGAGGTTGTGAGTCAGTCATGAGTGGGCACGACGCTGTTGATGCCTGCAGTGCTTGTTGTGTGTGTGTGTGTGTGTGTGTGTGTTTGTGTGTGAGGGGCTCTAACAAGGTCCTGGCTGCTGTAGTCCTGCTGCTGCCTCCTAGTGGCGGCCCTGTCCCAGATACAGAGATGAGTAGTAGGTGTGGTGACACACATACCTGTCAGACAGCCAAAGGATGGACGTTAGGTTATGTTTTCACGTCTTACACCCCTCATTAACTTTGTCCCTCTGTTTTAATACGTGTGATGGATTGCAGGGCCGCTCCTGCCATTCAGAGTTTTCTAATTAGATTGTAAACATGGAGTAACTTGTGAACACCTCTACAAAGTCAATCCCCCTCCTACACACGCACACACACACCAGGGTGGGAAAATAACTTTTTAAAATGTGAACATCTACCATCCACTGACAGATAAATGTTCAAATTCATCAGCCACTCAATACTAAATCATTATTTTATGTCTGAAACCTACCAACCACTTTCATATTTTAGCAGTATTTGGCTGGTGGCGGGTGTTAATTTCCCACTCTGACACACACACACACACGCACACACAGGAAAAGGCAGAGAGTGAGCACTGCAGCCAGATTTATATGATTGAAGCTCGCAGTCTTCAGCTGACACAATGGTTAAATCATAGGCTAGTAGCAAACATTGCAGTAGCTAACGTTAGCTTCAGGATGCAAATTTACGAATCCTACTTTGGCGAAGGCGTGACCCGCCCTGCTCTGCCTCCGATTGGCTCAGCCAGACGATGACGTTCCTCACATGCAGCAATTTCTGTCCACTTTTTTTTTTCCTTCCTGCTCCACTGTATCTCGGTACAAATGGGAAAACACATCAAAGAGGCGCTCATGTTCACTTCACAACTCCACCAGTTTCTCCTCTTTTTTCTCCACAAACCAAGAGAACCGAGACTTGTTCACGTTTGTGTCAAACCCCCAGGAACAGCGCCCAGAAGCCGATTTTTAAACTTAAAAAAAAATAAAAACTATAGTAGTTCTCTAAAAACATGGTGTCTGTAGTTCACTGTGTGGAGATAAAAGTTTTCACCTCAGAGCAGTAAAACTCTGTGATGCCTCTGGATTATTGATAAGATTGATTTTTAATTAAAGCTCCAGCAATGAAAGGGTAGTGTGAAGGTGCTTTGCTTTTTTTAAAAGCTGTATATTGTAGGAATAACGCTACACTTGGAATTAATGTTATGCACCACCTCCCTCGGAAGAAATATAATTAATCAATCAGTCTTATACCTGAAAGTCATAAACTCTGAATATAATGACCTCCATACACAGATACAACTCGGCTATAAAACAAGATATTTATTTAACTACCAAGGGATGAAAGATGTGTAGATATACAACTAAAAGAATGAATGAATGAATGGGTAAATTAAATTAACAAGTTATTGCCATGAATGAATGTTATCAAAAACGAGTCAAAAACACAGCTACAACCAATAAAAATGTAATTTTGAATAACTCTTGCATCGACCCTGAGACGGAAGCATGGTAGATGGTTTTCCTGCTGTTTCCGTGACGATGAAGGCTGGATGATGGGCGAACTTGGTGTGATCCTGGGGTCGCCAGGGTAACAGCCAGATGAAAACTGTTGCAGCGGGGTTCAGTGAAACAGCTTTGGTTCACTGCTTCTCAGGAGGATGAATCCAGTTTCATAGTGGACACACACACACACACACACACAGTCTCAGTGCTTTCAGTGGCAGGCTGCAGAGTTGGATGCAAGGACCTCTAAACTAATCAGAAGAGTCCTTGGACAAGTCTTTAAAAGTTTAAATACACGATAAAAATAGGAGATTGTGAAAATAATATATATTCAAATGGTAAACGGTGTGGCTTGACTCGTGGCTTTGTGGTCTTTTGCTTCTTAGTTGAGTCTCTTTCTGGAGCTTTTAGCTCTCAGCTGTAGAAAAACAAGGACAACGCCCGAGATGCCAGGCCATCCCAGATGATAAGGCCCGAGAGGAAAAAGAAGAAGTGACAGCAGTCGGCAAGCTGGCGAGCAGAAAAAGAGCAACAGCCAGACGAAGAGTTGTAAAGGTTTATAGTCTAGCAGGTGTGTTTTGGAAGAAATAGGATCCTTGGTGCAAAGCTGTTCATTCCCAAAACTGTGGTGAGAAGGCTGCGTTTGTAGTCCTGTGCTATGTTTCCTTGATGTCGTTATGCCAGAGGTCAGAGGTCATTGGGTCCGTGTGTGTATGCACCTACAGACACAGACTAACAGGATAAAAGGAATCATGATGTTTTTCAAAGAATCAAACTTTTCATCTGCTCCTTTGCTTCATTATCCTACAGTTTTTTATGATCTGGACATTTAACTAACAAGGTGAGAGTCATTTTTCATCTTAGCGTGACTGTGATGTGGCACCTGCTGTGTCAGCCACTTTGCTTAAATGCGCCGACAGGAAACCGCTAGAAACGAGGCGGTTTTTTATTATGAGCGCCGCAGGGCTCCGAGGTGTCGGCGTCAAAAAAAAGGACTCGACTGTAAAACTGAGCGGAAACCTTGAAGCTCCGTGCCGAGCTTCCTCTGATGATACACTTGTTCTCTGTGAGGGGAAATTATGCGGCGGTGCTGTATGGAAGTGTAATGGCAATATGCTCATGTCAGGATGGATTGTTATGCTAGAATAGATTTTCTGCTCCGGTGCTGGAGTATCCTCCCTCCAGCACATGGTGGGTAACTGATGTCTTACAAAGCCCGGCGGAGGCAGATCACTGTGGTTAATAGGACGTAACGTATACTGAGGCTGGGAACACTCTCCTTTGTTTGAGGAGGATGGAGCTCTGTGTGTGTGTGTGTGTGTATCACTGTACATCTGTGTTTCTTGGTGTATGTTTGTGTGTATATCTGTGATGTTTACAACCTCAGTGTTTTATTACAGCAGCCTCGATCAAAGGGCTGCATATTGTAACCGCACATAACTGGAGTAATACCATTTATGCAGGTTAGAAAGAGGAAGTACTTGACTCTTTTTCGCCAGAGGGATGCAATTTTCATCAAAATTCATAGCCTTTAATCTGAAAATCATAACTCTGTCAAACCAGACATCAGACACACGCTGTAAAAATCAGATTTAAAAAGACGTCTGTTTCTCTGCGATCTGTTAAAGTCCTCCTCCTCTCAAAAATGTGTTTTTCTTCTTCTTCCTTCGGTCGGATGTTTGAGCTTCACTCTGCAGGATGATGAATGTGCAGAGTTTGTTTTCACAGTCGTCTGCTGAAGGTGGAAAGTTTCTCTGAGCTCATTTAAAATCGTATTTTAAGGGGCGGGCCTACGAGCATGATTTGTGACATCGTAACTGGTTTGGAGCCAATCGTAGTCCAGTATGTAATTTACACAAGTGTGATGTGTAAACTTGAAGCCTCCGGTGCACAAACACTGAGAATGGACTCTGATGCACGAGTTTTGAAATACACTTATTGTTTTAAATGTGCACCAAAAGCGTAATCAGGTGAATCAAACTGCCTTGACGCCCCCTACTCCGACCTTGTTTCGATTTTGGAGGATCCAGCGAACAAAGTTGTTCTTCCTGCAGCCGAAAAAGAGAGAGAGAGAGAGAGAGAGAGAGAGAGTACGTGAGACAGACTGTGGCGGTAATCGAGCAAGGAGATGTTATATTCTGATTATTTCGCGCCGGTTATACATCCTACAGCATAAATAATTAACCGTCAAACACTCAACAGATGATTCGCTGTGGAAACAGACACTCTTGGTTTCTCAGCATTTCTCCTTTTCATTCATTCACTGCATCCAGATAATGCAAATATATAAAATAAAAAGAACAAAAGGCCTTTAAAACCTGATGCCTGCACTTCACCATAGCATCATCATCACTGACACACGTGAAATCAGACGCATCAATTATCACTTTTGGTGCGTTTGGGGCCTTTACAGTGAAGTAGGAAACATCTGGTGTCCAGCAGGAAAACCTCTGAAATGAAATATATTTACATATTCATAGATTCTGTAATTGCTAATGAGGGAGAAGGAGGAGATGATTTTTTAAGGATTTTAATGTAGTGTCCACAATGTGTACACTGCTCTCTGCCAACAATCCCACGATGCACTGCACCACATTTTATCAATGTGAAAATTACTGTTGTTACAGATAACACAAAATGACTTTACTGCTGACTGTAGAGTAAACCGTTGAGCATTATGTATTGAGTGTTATGTAGGAGGTGGGGAACGAGTGAATGAGGGAGCGATTTTGGACGCAGCCTTTGCATTTTCTTGACAGTAGAGATGAAGACAGGAAATGCGAGGACAGAGAGACATGCAACAAAGGTCCCCTGCCAGAATTAAACTGGGGACGTTGCAGTTATGTGATTATCCGCTTGACTACTGAACACACCTGGGACGATGAAGTTAAAGTTGAAACTGTTTAATATTTCTTTATTCTTTTCCTCCTGCCATACAGCTAACCCCGCTGTTGCACATGCACTCGTAGAAGAAACCCTGTAGGGGTGTACCCGAATACAAATACATTATTCGGCAAAGCACAAATAGTGAGTTTTCTATGAATATTTGTTTCATACAAATATTTTAAAAATTATTTGTTTTTGGGAAGAAAAAAAAACCCAACATGTCAAATACCAGTTCCCAAGGGACTCTCCATAACCTGTTGTTCCCCTTCTCCTTTCCACAAAGTTAGGTTGTAAAAAATGGTCAATAAATGAAAAGTGCAAAGCAAGAATCACCTTTGAAGTTATGGGTGTATAAATACTCAAAGGTCTGCCTGCAATGAGTCGATGAGTAAAGTTTTAGCTCAGTAGTCAACGCAGTCGTCTACTTGTTGTAACACTTTAATTTTCTAAAATGAAAAGCGTAATAAATACAAAAACAGGATTATTAAGCCTCTTTCCACTTTTATTCGAATACAAATACAGATACAAATAATTTTGCTGCCTCAACAAATACAGATACAAATACAAATACTGGCATCTCTACACATCCCTAGTAGAAACCCAGACTACGTCTACGTTAAACCAGCTAAACCTTACTAGTTGTTTTTGAGTAAAAACAACTATTTCCGTTTCTGCGGCAGCTTCTTGACATTTTTTTTTTCAGATAACAACAGTTTCAGCAGAGAAAAGGTGGTAGATAACTATGTTTAACAAGCTATCAAAGTAGACAATAAAGAGAACAACACTCCAATGAAGCCGTCAGCCATTGTTGCCATTGTTGCCATTGTGTTTCTTCTTCTCTCTTCCAATGAAATGCACCACTGCCATATGACAGCGTTTCTACAAAGCTCCGTTTTCTCTCCGTGCACACTACAACTCCAAGCTGGGGTTTTCATTTTTACACATTCTGGAGGCCATTTTGGAAAAGCCCCATTTTGGGGGGAGAAAAACGCTGTTTTAGTCTGGACGGGGGGCCAAAACAGAGAGGAAAAAGAGGTGTTCACCAATTTGGCCCGGCTTAGTGTGGACATGGTCCCAGTTACAGGTGGCAAAGAGTTTTCTCCAGGGGGAAATGTAGTTGTACTGAATGGGATTCTCTAATCTATTTCTGATATGTCCACCTACTGACAGTGAAAGTGTTGAAGGAGTACAATGAGTTTTTGATAATGTTTCATTTGAAGTCTTGTGTTGTGGAGGTAATAGCAGTAGCAGATCTCCAGAGTTGAGGACAGCGGACGTCCATGGCGAGGCCGTTAGCTGTTAGCCGAAGGCAGCGGTGCATGGCCGCTGCTGCTGCTGCCGGCTGGTCGGTCATTTCACGCCTGTCTGGGCTTCCTGGAGCGCGCCATGAAAAGCAAAGTGGATGAAAAACTGTGTCTGGGGAGAACACGCTCAGTGTGATGTGTTTTCAGTGTCCATTCGCCAAAACTGGCTCTGAAAATTGACAGAAAGATGACTCCTTTTTGTGACGCCTGAGCTACTGCATGTTCTAGTCAATCAGGCTCATGTTGTGATTAAGCCTCACCGTCACATGTTAAGTGTTACACTGAGATGTGGGACCAAACTGTCCTTTTTATTTATTTACTTGAGCAGTATGATATTGTAACATTTGCACACAGGCAGTATGATACTGATCAGACTAACTAAACCATGTCAGATTCTAGTGAAATCACTTTGATCGGATTCTGCTTGAATATTATGATTCTTATTTTATTCTCATGGTGGTTGGGTTTCAGTGAAGAGTCTTGGCGTCCTCAGATGTCTGATTTAGTTTCTCATCTTTGGGCCAGAACCCCACAACGGTCAGTCGATATGCAAAGAAGGTCTCATACAACTGAGTTTTACCACTGATATTTGTTGACATAATCATCTCAGCACAAGGTTCATTTAGTAGCAAATGAACCTAAATAGTAAAGTTTCACTTCATCGCTTGAGGCCAAAGTCCTGCACGGGTCCAAATTTGCAAACCAGCACCCACAACGCTCTGTACTGGAACCGAGCCATTACCCGCCGTTATCTCTAAATCCAATGCAGACCTGTTAATATAAATCCCATAACACGACCCAAACCTGTAAGTTAGGTGACAGTCATTCACTTTAGAGTGCTTTAGTTTAACTTATTTTAACTTTGGAAATTAGTCAACAGCCTGAGACTTAACGGATGCTTGATTACATGGCTTAAAGGACGAGGCTAGAAAAGCAATATTCTATATTTTTCATGTTGTCAACAAACCTAATGTGCAGAGAAATATTGTGTGTGCATCCAAAGTCTGATATATATTATTCCTCTGTGCCATAGGCCTCTGTTGTTGTCCAAAAACTATTAAAAACACATCAGTGAGCCACACCGCTGCACTGGGTGACATGTTTTTTCGTCCCTGAAGAGCGTGGTTACTGTAGCCAGCATCAAGTTTTCACTCTTTGGAAAGTATTTATGTGTCAGGAAGAGGCCCGACGCTCATGCATGAGGATGCAGGTCTATTGGCTGTGTATCACACTGTCTTTGTGATAAACTTCTTTGAGAAATTTACAGTGTCTGGGTCAGAGTCTGATCAATATGACAAGCGTGAAAAAAATACTTTGCGGAGAATGAAAACTTTACGTTTGACAGAGTAATCATTCCTCCTGTGCTATGACGTGTCAGGAAGAGATCGCTATAGGGAACAAAATCCTTGTTCTGTGCAGAAAAAAGAAGCTGAGGTCAATATGAGGCTTAGCAGTCTGAGTTGGTTATCTTCACTCCTGATAACTGTGGATGAGCTTATTGACAGTGTTGTGTCACGACAACAAACCAAATGCGACCTCCAGGACATAGACCACACCAGGATGCAAGGAAACACTGTCCACAACACAAAGAATCAAAGACTATAACTGATGATATATATGTTATATAGTTCGCTCCTAATAAAGTCACAGTAAAGTCATCTCAGTGTGCGGTGGTTAATTTAGATTTTCACCTTTATATGTTCCTGTGACCGACCAGCATGTGACTGAAAATACTGAAAATACTGGCTGTGCGTGGGGAGTTCTGTCCTCTGTGATATATATATATATATATATATATATATATATATGTATATATATATATATATATATATATATGTCCTTGATTTTACATCTAAGAAACACTGTGTGCAAGAGAATTTTGAGACCAAAAATGAGATGATGAGCCAGAAAAAAACCTTTGTCTGAATTCTGCCTTAGACTTTTTTACTTTGACAAGAGGAAGGAGACACTTCACATACTTTGAATTGTGTACAATTGTTGTTTTTTTTTTTTGCAGAAAGTAAGTCTAATACTACCTATAGTCAGTTGTTGGATGAACTCAATTGTTGTTGTTGTATTTTCATGCACTTCCACATATCACACGTTAGTGCAGTAATTGTCCTCTGTTCCCCTGTTTGCTCTGCTCTTGTTTCCTTTGTGATTTTTCTATTACTCTCTTGCTGCTGCCGCATCGACCCGCTCTCCCCACAGAGATCAATGAAGTTTAATCTAATCTAGTCTAATCTAACCTGAGAGCTGTTTAGTTTCCTTTGTGTGTCGTCATGGTTCATGCTGATGGTTTTTTTTTATTTATTGTTTCCTCGTCCAGGCGATGGCTCAGCAGGCAACGGCGGGGCGGCGCTACCTGCGAGCGTTTGTTAGCGGCTTCTTCGTCGCCGTTCCCGTCACGGTCACCGTCCTCGACCGGTTCGCCTACGTGGCGCGAGTGGAGGGAGCATCGATGCAGGTGAGACGTTACAACACATCTACTAATCAGAGTGTGAGAAGAAAAACCTCACGCTGTCGGTCCTCAGAGACGTCTACTGAGGTCAGCAGAGAGAGGAGGCTGCAAATTCTACAACTTTACTGAGAGCTACTGAGAGCAAGAAATTCACAGAACCCTGAAAACATTTTGGGTTTTTGCTAACGAGAGAGTCTGAGAAGCTTAACTCTCTATTTCAACTTGCTTCATGTCAAAATGACTTCCTCTATTTCAGTGGTTCATGGTTCAAAGTACGGTACTTAAGTACAATTTTGAGGTACTTGTACTTTACTTGAGTATTTCCATGTGATGCTACTTTATACTTCCACTCCACTACATTTCAGAGGGAAATGTTGTACTTTCTACTCCACTGCATTTATTTAACAGCTTTAGTTACTTTTCAGATGAAGATTTGACACAATGGATAATATAACAAGCTTTTAAAATGAATTGGCAATTAAGCTAAAGTAGCTAACGTTAGCCTAAGTGTGCAGCGCTCAGTGCTCCCAGTAAGCTAACGTTAGCTTGGGTCCATGGATGTACTATAAGAGCTGGATACCGGACTAAAAATGGCGCTCATTCAGTCCTATAGGAATTACTCGCCTGGCGCATATGCCCAAAAAAAGTTTCTAGCTTCCGGGTTTGCTTCCGCGTTGTGCGGCCCACTGAATATGCGCGGTAGTGTTTCCCGCGCTAGCCCTGCCCGCTAGCTCCCGCTCGGCCCATAGACTTTACATTGTGATGACGTCACGGATTTTTAAATCGCTTTTCTCCTCCATGAATCAAAAGTTCATAATAGAAGGAGTCATAATTGACGTTGTTTGCAGTTCGAGGTGTCCTGTCAACAGTTTTACAGGTGTCTCTTCTACAATGGTGGTCTGTAGGGAAAATCCTTTTTGGGCTGCAGGAGGATTTTTCGCTGCAATACCGCGAGTGTCCACTGGGAAAAATTGGCTGCTCTTATAATACATCCATGCTTGGGTCCCAGGTATCGGGGTGTGTTTCCAGAGCGTGAAAGGCAACACTCCTTATCTGAAGGTCCCGGCTCCAAACAGAAAAGAAGCCGCCAACCATAAACTGCAACTCTGTGCTTCAAACCAGCTCCGATTCAAACCAACAGGTGATGTCACACCTCACTGCTTCCATCTTTATATACAGTCTGTGGTTGGAGGAGAACAACGGTTTCTGTGTCCAAAACAAATAGCTGCTTTGTGGTTCCGTGTGAGAAATATACAAACAAACAAAAGTGTTTTTTAATATGAAACGTTTTGAAGGAGTCACAGTGAAAAGTGCTACTCCAGTGTTAGAGCTGCTTTACCTCTGCAGAACAAAGGCAGCACTTTCCTTTAAAAGTGGAAACCGGTATTTACAAGACGCCGTGTTGTAGGAAAGATAATTCCACAAACACATCATGCATGGCCTCTCTCTGTCTCATCCAAACAGTAAACAACCTGCTCTTCTAATCTAAGAAGCACTGATGTAAAAAGATTTTTAAAACGTGCCTGTTGGGTTTTGACCGAGTTTGTTTCCTGTCGTGCAGCTCATTATCCTCGACATGTGTTGTATTATGCATAAAACAATCTGCTCTCTATTTTTAATGAGCATGAATATTAAATATGCATGTTAGCTCCCTGGTTCATGTTGTATATTTATGTCTCTCTGTATGTCGGGTCACGAAGCCGACCTCAGCAAAGACAAAATCCTTAATGGAACCAAACACGGGTTGTTTTTTTTTAAAAGTGAGTTGACAAATGAGATGTTTTCACTCAGAAACACGGGCTCTCTGTTTCCAAACAGTTCACTCCGGTTACAGTTTTATCATGTTTAATCTGTTTATGTAAAAGCTTTGATCCTCCTTGATTTAGTCTGTCTGATGCATAAACAAATGTTCATATCTACAGCAGGGGAGTCTGCAAAAATAGAATGTGAAAGTTGTATCTAAGCTCTTTATTCTGTGTCTTACTGAACAAAGTGTTGCTGTTATTAAAAGGTGAAGACCTAATGACCCGCTGCTGGCTGCTAGCTTGTTTAGACATCAAAATATTCCCATAATGCCGTCTGACAGGACGCCGGGTGAATGTGGTCCTGATTACTGCTGCTCACAACGGGCCTCGTTCACTAATATGTGCGTAGAAATGTTCTTCCTTTGTGCACAAAATTACTGCACATGCAAAATTACTGTCAGATTCATGGTAAGTGTGCACTGCCGCCGTGCTTGTATTAATGAATCAGAATCGTTCTAAATTGACAGGTAATTAGCATATCACCATGCCCCCCATTTCTCTATATAAGGAAAGCTGTGTGGGAGCGGTGCAGCAGTGCAGAGAGCTGTCACTCACTGATAAAAATTTAGAAAAACTAGTGAAATGCAAACAATAGTTTCAGAAGTAGAAGAAGCCAGAAAAGGCAGATTTAGCCGGTAAACATGTCATCGGCACAACCGTTTGGAGCCTGATTGCGAATCCTGTATGCAGCCTTAGACCCTTAACTTTATAATTAGTAAAAAAATTGTGTATTATTGGCAGTTTCACATTTTTAAGACAGTCTAAGGCAGTTCTGAATTTGTCCGCAAAGTAAGAGCAAATTCAGGTAAGAACATATTGATGAATCCCGGATTTTGTGCTTAAAACATTCATACGTACGGTTTAAGCACAGATTTGTGTGTACGTGCTGTTTGTGAGTGAGGCCCAGTGCATCCCGTCTGTTGTCTTTATAATATAAAAGACTCAGGCTCCTCCGTCTGTGCTGTAAAGTTCAAGACGCAGTGGAAATGATAAAGGGACAAGAGGTCATTTGTGAAAGCAGAAACAGCTCTGTGTGTGTTGTTTCTGGGGTTTTTTAGATAAATTATTGAGACTGAGCATAAAGGAATTTTGACACATAAATCAGTGCTTTCGGTGCCTTTTCAAGCTGCCGTCAGGTTTATTTATTTATTTATCCTTTTATTTAGCCAGAAATATCCCTTTGAGATACAATATCTCTTCTGCCAGGGAGTCTTATTTAAGATGGCAGCAGAAAAAACAATAAAAAGGTTTCATATAGAAGTATATATGAGGACAAATAACAAAAGGGATCAGGTTCCTAGCAAATAATGGCACTTGTTAAAAGCAATAACACTGTTCTGTAAAAACTGATTTTAATATATTTTTAAAGAGAGTCAGGAGAGGGTAAAGATTGCACGTTGAATATGCCTCGCAGCTCATTCCAAGTGTGCAGGGCGTGAAAGGAAAAGGCAGATTTATCCAGCTCTGTCAGAGTGTTTGGGACCATGAGGAGAGTTTTCTCTGATCTAGAGTTACAGCTACTGGACTAATCATTCTGCTGGTTCTTCACCCAGTAAAGCTTTTGCAATAAAATTAGGTCAAAAAAAAGTTACAAAAATCTGCTCAGTTTCTAATTGTTGCTTTGGTCAGAAAACATCATTTCTGTCATTTTGAGCTTGAGCAAAACTGCAAAATGTTTCCAAACATAAGCCGTATGTCTGTTTGTCACATGCAAAAGGTCAGCGTGTCATCACAGTGATATTATGTTTAACATTTAACTAAAGTCGGATAAGAAAGAGATTTTAGCAGCAGGATCATCACAGAGCAGCAGGGACTAAACTGTAAAAAAACACAAACAGAGAGACAAAGGAGTGTGTGTGTGTGTGTGTGTGTGTGTGTGTTTGAGTTGTCGTCATGGAAACAGTGTTTTCTGAGCTCCTGAGTAACGGATGGTTATGAATATGTACTGTTTGACTTTGTAATTTATGACACAAGCATGCATGATCAAACTAATGATCATTATCTCAGCGGAGGGTCATAAATTACCTTTTTTTACTGATTAACATTTTTTATTATTTCTGAAACAAAATAGAAAATAATGTGCATCATAAAATATCCCCCCCCCCACACCGTAAACCCCACAGCTCATCATCACCACATACACAGATGGCCTCGGTTGTCAACGTATATACCCTCCATCATGTACATTAGACACAGATATTCAGAATAAAACAAACAAACCGGTGAAAAAACAAGGAAGTACAAAACAAATACGTATTTTTCTCAAAGCATAGATTAAGGCACTAAACCATTTTCTCATATATACATCCAATCTTCCAAACCGATTACAGGACATCTTTTCAAATGCTGCCGTTCTCGCCATCCTCTGAGAAGAATCCATCTGCCTGTCATGAAACTGGTTTGGACCCAGTTTGTCTCCTCCCATTAAGACGTCTCCATCACCTAAAACAAATACGAAATGTGGGTCTCTGAAATCTCACAGAGGCCCAAAATTCTTAAAGAGCAAATTGCAGGTTCAAGTTTTTTTACAAAAGTTATACTTGACCTTGTGTGAAAATGACCATGTGAAAAGTTAATGCAGGATTTAATGTTTTACAAGACATAAAGGCACATATTCAGAGGGAAAAAGTGGCCACGACTGAATCTCTCTCCTCTGACCGTTATTTCTTCTGACCCTGGTCTGTTCTTGGTCTCTTTGACGCGTAACAGGCTCGTAATTATAAGGCCGTTCCGTCATATTGATATGGATACACGTTCACGACCTCTTCAGTGTCACAACTAGCATTAAGATCCATTATTTTCCTGTTGTTTAAAATTGACCGCGCTCCTTCCCGCTACGTCACCTCTGGTTTAGCTTTTTCAGATGCGGAAGTCAAATTCTGGGGTCTCCAACCTGCAATCTGCTCTTTAAACTTTATCACAGGACCATAAAACATGCATTAGATGAGCTTCAGACTTCAGACTTGCATCACCAGTAGTTTATCGTGTGTCTCAACCCAAGTCTAAACAGTCTGGAGGGAGTCCAGACTTGATTCTGTGAAATTTCTCTGCTGCATAAACTTTTCTCCTTTTAATACGCAAAGTTTCTCAAACTCCTGCATCTTCTCTGCCAACCCGAAATTAATAATCAGACAGTCTGCTGCAGCCGAACTGTCAAAATTTTTTCACATCATCTAAATTCAGACTCACCGCAGCAGGAGTTTCAGAAACAATCCAGCATGTAATATGGTGAAATATGACTGCAAGGGAGGCTGATGAAGTATCCAACTCTAACTGATAAACTCGCAGGCTGACAGCACTCACATGCATATTTATTTTGGGGGGTGTGGGGGGGGTGGACCGACAGATAAGAGATATTCTGTCAATCACGCCGGCAAGCGTGAAATGGCCTTGCGTCCCCGTTTAATGAAACAGTCGTCGCGTGTGGCGTCGCTCGCCGTAGTGAGCGGGCTTCGTCACGCGCGGATCCTCCGCAGAAGTGACACAGACAGAGTTGTAAGAATAATGAATGTGTTGTTGTTGTTGTTGTTGTGGATGGGGAGGGGGGTAGCGCTGTCATATTCAGGATCTTTGGTTTGACACTATAACAGTGACATTTTAGATGAAGTGTTTCATCAGGCGGATCACTAAAGGAAAGAGAATCTGAAACTGTTTTACTGTGACAAATTTAAAAAAAGATTGAAAAATGGACTTCCACACTCACTTTGACGGTTTGACATGACAACCTTGTCTCATAGAAATTACCTTTTATATATATTACAAAATAGTTTTCCTAGTTATGTTGGGATGCAATTACTGCCTCGATCTGTTCACAGGCAACAGCTCACTGGAGTCGTAGGGGAGGTGGTCGGAGTGGATGATGAAATAATTGAAATCTGGCTGCCTGGAAGGTATGAAGGTAGAAAATCAATTTAAAATGACAGATAACATGGGAACAGGCTTATATACTGTATGCAATGTGTAGTTAATGGCTTTAAATTGTAGATTGTATGTAAAGCTGGACGTAGCGAGGTGTGACGTCACCTGTTGGTTTGCACTGGAGCCGGTTTGAAGTCCAGAGTTGCAGCTTCTGGTTGGCGCCATTTTTTTCTGTTTGGAGCCTGAACCTTCAAAATAAAAGGTGCGGGGTGTTACCTTTCACGCTGTGGAAACACACACCGCTACCTTGGACTCAAGCTAACACTAGCTTACTGGGAACACCGAGTGCTGCACACTTGGGCTAACGTTAGCTACTTTAGCTAAATTGCGCTAACAGGGCAGGTATCATAATCAAGTAACATTAAACTGAAATATTGCGATAATAGTCCCACTCAATGTGAGTCTCGGAGAAGCAGGTGAGCCAACTGTCAATCACAGCTGTCAATCAACACCCACACAGCAGACATCAAGGCTACTATAAGTCTTCAAATCTTATTAACGGAGCAATAATTTACAAAATGACCACCAGCACACTTATTCTGGTTCTGAATTTAGAGATTGAGACCATAATGACTCGTTGAAAACAATGATTGACTCAGTATTTCTAGAGAGAAGTTGAGGCTTTTTAAATGGGAGCCCCTTATTCAGCACTGAATGCTGTTTTTCTATGTTTTACCATTACAGCCTCACTGGGGCACCAGTGTGGCTACAGACAAGTGTTTTTTTTGTTTAGGAGCAGCAATTTAATGCAACCTAGTGCAGTGTGTGTGTGTATGTCTGGGAACATAGACCTAGTGAAGTGTGTGTGTGTGTGTGTGTGTGTGTGTGTGTGTGTGTGTGCGCGAGTTGTCGACCTTTTGACCAAGCTATATTTAGAGAGTTTAGTTCTGCTCTGTTAGACGTTACACTGAGTCACCACCTCATGTGGCTTTGAGTATATACTGCATGTGTTTCTACGGTATGTGAGGGTGGGATGTTTACTGTAAACTGTGTAGGGAGTCATTAAACATTTGTATGTTGCTCATATTTGTACAAACGAGAGCTGCAACGATTAATCAGTTAGTCAATAGACAGAAACTTGGCGTTAACTTAACAAAAATACCAATTATCTGCACGTTTTAGCTTCTCAGATATGAGGTTTTGATGCTTTTCTGTGTCATATACATAATAGTAAACTGAATCACAGCTGCAACTAATGATTATTTTCATTATCCATTAATTTTCCAATTATTTTCTCAATTAGCTGATTCATTGTTTACTTTATGAAATGTTAAAAAAATTGTGAAATAATTGCATTCATAGTTTCTCTGAGGCTGCGGTGAAGCCTTCGGTTTGTTTGACTAACAGTCTAAAACCTCAAGATATTCAATTCAATGAAGATAAACAGCAAATCATCACATATGAGAAGCCGAAACCAGAAGATGTCGCTTGAAAAATGACTGAAATGATTATTCGAACCTGAATATCTTTGGATTATTGTACTGGCCCTGTAATAAGACGACCCTTGTTTTCATACAGCTGTTTTAGGAAAAAGGTACAACACACTTTCACACTCGTCCTGCTGGGAAAGTTTCCCTGAGATACTTTTAATCCAAGGAGAAGATCCTTGAAGCCTTTTCTCTCATAAAAGTGAAATATTTCCGTTAAAGCAGAACGTTAATCCCACACTTACAGTGCACATACTAAAACTCTTGTCTCGTCTTCTAATATAAGATGACGCTCGCTTTTTGAAATGTAATTTCCAGAAAAAATGTATTATATTCAGACCAGTATGGTACATTAGATTAGTGACAAAACAAGATATTAGAGGATGTCAGGTTGGGCTCTAAGAAATCATATGAGTCACTACTTCCTGGTATTTTCTAGACAAAATGATTAATTGCTTAATTGAGGAAATTGTCTGTTATTCTACCTCTGTGTGTGTGTGTGTGTGTGTGTGTGTGTGTGTGTGTGTTTGTGTATGTGTGTGAGCAGCCGTTCCTGAACCCAGATGGGGGGTCGGAGTGTGACGTGGTCCTGCTGAACCGCTGGAGCGTGAGGAACTACCAGGTCCAGCGAGGCGACATCGTCTCCGTCTTGTAAGTAACTTTGTTAAGAAAAACACAATGAAGAGTTTTTTTTTTTTTCTTCTTCACGCAACACAAAACATAAACAGGAACTCACCTGCTAGAGGTTAAATACTGAAAATACTAAAAATGTGTGTGTTTTACCGGTCGAATGAAGACGACCTTAAAGTCAGAGTCGAGTAAAAGTTTCGAGCTGGTTCGTCTAAAGCCTCGTTCAGAAATATTCTCTGTGCTTCTCGGTAACTGAACTCATGATGAACTCATGAAACACATATTGACATCATTCAGCATGACTGACACTTCCCGAGGATATCATTATCTCTGACATGCATCAACAATAAACCTGCGTAAATCCATGCAGAAATCATAGAAGAAGAATCTGGGTTTTTTTTTACTTGGTAATAGAGAAACAAGTTCAAACTGAGTTCCTGCTTGGCTGCAAGCACAGGTTGTTGTTTTTTGTTTTGTCATTATAAAAGCATCTGTACTTCTCCTACATGATTTCATTTTCCTTCACGTTCCTGCTCCAGTATCACAAACAACATGCTTCTAGTGTTTCTTTACTGTAGCCGTGTTGTGAAGCGAACAGTCTCGTATAAACAGGTGCAGTGTGGTCCAATCAAAACGCGCGTGACGGGCCATCGCCGCTCGTTATGAAAAACCTCGTCTGAGCTCTACCGCGAGGCCCGAAGCCTCCTCGTAGACGTCCGTCCCCAGACGTCTGCGGTTCCATTAACGCTCCGCTTCTGTAAAAGTCTCACACACACACACACACACACACACACACACTGATTCAAACTATTCAAACTTGAAACGCTGCAGCCCCGCGGGTTTCTTGGAGACCCACTGAAGTGAGATTTCACAGGAGGAAATTGACAGATTTGACTGCTGTTCCGAGCTGTTTAAATGCCGCGAGGACGACGCTGTCAGTTTTTTTTTTTTTTTTTTTTCATTTGAGGTGTTTGCTATGCAGCTTGTGGAGTACAGACGGGTGACAGGAGGACAAACCCACTTCCGTAATTACCCCTCGATGGCAGCAGCTCTCTGTTAGGGACATGTTTTGTTTTGGTGGGGAAAGGGATGTTTGTGAGAGTCTATTCCTGGCAGCAGCAGCAGCAGCAGCTCTGAAAGGTAATTTAACTTCATCTGATGATGAGAGCTGCTCAGATTTGAGCTCTTGTGTTGTGGCTGAATTAATGACGGAGGAGGGTAATAATCCAGATGTGCGGCATCACACAGCTGGACAGACACTAAGCATATAGAGCTAAAAGGAAGCGAAACGGAGACCGGTTCTGTAAAGTTCATCTGAGCGCAGAAACACTTTGACATTTAGATTCAACCAGCCGTCCTCGTGGCATTCTCAGCTCTGTGCAACCCCACCACCCCTCCACCACCCCCCCCCTCCCCCCCCGAACCTTTTTGTCTGTTTGTCTTCCCATCTTAATGCCACCTCTTTACCTGGCAGCCCTTTTTGAAGGAGAGGATTTTTCCTCAAAGCAAAAAGACAGTCGAGTCCTCCACATGTGAAACAGATCTGTATCAACTCGCCTCATCGCCTGGGATTTTGTTAAAATCCCCTATAAAGCCGCATCCATCATCCGCCAAGAATATCACCTCTGATTTAAATTTCAAATGTGATACGGCTACGCTGCGGGGGAGACGGACCCCATCGCTTATAATTGGCACTCATTTTAAAGGAAAATTGTTGAAGGGAATACGGCCGTCTGTAGAGTAATATCTTATTTACAGAGCGCCTCTCATTTCCCGCTCATGCTGGCTAAGGAAAATGATTGTGTCCCTGTATTTCTGAGCGGGCGTACAGAGAGCTGAGCACTGCCATGGGTGTTTGTCATGCTCTCAGCGCAGACCATTACAAACCTGATTGATTTTATATTCGGCTGTGAACAGAACCATTTGCCTCTGAGCGGCGTCAGAACTGATTTTTGCAAAACATCATTTTCTCCAGGATGGGGAGGAAATGTTTCTCGTGGGTTATAAATTGGCGTCACGAATGGTAAATGGTAAATGGGCTGCATTTATATAGCGACTTTCTGGTTTTCCGAAACACTCAAAGCGCTTTATACTACATACCAACATTCACCCATTCACACACACACACTCATACACTGATGGCAGAGGAGAATTTCAGAGGAAAATTGCAGGTTGGCACCTACCATGTAAGGTGCCAACCTGCTCATCAGGAGGAGTTTCTGATGCTCACAGCCTTTGGTGGTAATATGGGGTTCAGTATGTTGCCCGAGGACACTCCAACATGCGGACTGGAGGAGCCGCTGATCTTCCAATTAGTGGATGACCTGCTCTACCTCTGAGCCACAGCAGCCCCCACAAGAGATGAATAGAGTCCTCGCTCTTGGCTCGCTCGGTTGTTGTTTAGGGTTTGTTGACAGCCATCTTGGATCAGCAGGGGACGGTGGGGAGGATGAGGAAGTGTTGGTGAATCTCCACAGTTGAATGAATATTCATTTAAAAACTCAGCAGCTGTGGAAACCTTCAAAAGCGCCGAGCTTCATTCCTCTGCGGCGACATCCTGTCGCTGTTTGCTTTGACTGGAGGATTTCAGTGAAGGCGGACGAGCGTCTGAAGCTCCAAGCTACTGTCTGGGCTTCTTGGACAGATGCCGACACTGTGCTCAGTGAGTAGAGCAAGGCATTAACGTTACCAGGGTCACGAGTTTGATTTCTCCAGGAAGAAACACAGAAAGGAACACTGAAGGCTCCTGGATTAAAGACTCTACCTGCTGACATAAGCTCTGTAAATGACAGAATCCACCTCATTGTGGATTTGTCAGCTGTGGTTTTGCTCTGATTGAAGGAATCTTCAGGCCTTTAAAAAGCCTCAGCGTAGTTTGAAATATATTGAAAGGCCACACTAAAGATTAGCGAACATTAACATCACCATAACACAAAACAGAAACATTATTATTTTAATCCTGTAAAGCTAAAAACAGACATAAGGATCATTGAAACCTTCAAAGACTAAACACCCCACACATTATGACTAATTGAAATTGAAATTCAGTAATTACATTACAGTAACTAATCCCAGCAACACTGGTACATGGACAGTTTGTGAGTGAACTTGTTTGGTGTCTTACTGGTAGATTGATGGAGGGTTGATGTCAGTTTGATCTCTTTGCACTCAGTGGACAGACTGGTTCATTATGGGCAAGCTTAGTCACTACCAAATCAGAAGAAACGAGACTCCAGGTGACTCCAAAGTCATCTTGTTTATATGTTTTGTTGTTTTAGCCTGCTAACGTTAGCATGCAGTCACTGCGGCTAACGTTAAGCTAGCCGGTGATGGTCCTCCAAACTGGCGACTGGCTGCTTGTTAAACCACGTCTTCTTTTCTTCTTCTGTGTCTTAAAGACAGAGGATGGAAAAGGTGGCTGTTGAGGCTTTCAAGTTGTTTAAAGGAACCTTTTATTTAATGTACATATTGCTAATCTAGTTAGGAGGCTCAGAGTGAAGATTGGCTTTTATTTTAGAAATAAATCTTGCTTTACTTTCAATGCCAAGAAAGAACTTTGTGGAAGCTACTTTTCTGTCTGTGATTGATTATGGTTATATATTGTACCTGCATGCAGCCTCCTCCATCTTACAGAGCCTTGATTCAGTGTACCATGCATCTACATTTCATTACAAATGCAAAGACCCTTATTCACCATTACGTTTGTTATGATTTAGTGGGTTGGACATCGTTGACCACTCGCAAACAAGAGCACTGATATATTTGTATCTATATAACCGATACTGGGTAAACTTCCAACTTACTGGTTGCTTTTTAACATACCCTGGTTTTAACAGATCTGGGGAAAACTGCATTTTCCTTCTATGCACCTTGGCCATGGAATAATCTGCAAAAAGATCTAAAATTAGAAACATTCATATCCATTGAAGGATTTAAGGGCATCATAAAAAAATGTGGTGATGGAGGTATGTGGTTGTTTTTCTTGAGAGGTTGCTGTGTTTGAATTGCTGTTCATCTGTTTTATGATAATATATCGTATTATCATGTTGTATATGTTGCATTTTAATTTTGTGATTTTGTAGCTGCTTCCTTTGCCAAGTCTCTCCTGCAAAAGAGATTTTTGATCTCAGTGGGTCCTCCTGGTAAAATAAAGCTGAGCTAACGGCTGAGTAACGGAAGTAAAATAACAAGTAAAGTACTTAATTAAATTAAGTAATGTAAATACTTTTTTTCATGAGTAATATGTGTAAGTGATTACATACAAACTACATAACCACCAAAAATAACGAATGTAGAAATGTACAAATGTGTTTTATTTCTGTCTGCGTACCAGGAGAAATATGTGTGTATTAGACTTATTAGTATTCATGCAGTTTAAAGTGAGAGGGAAATATCTGATTATGTTAAGCTAACCAGCATTAATTGATTATTTAGTCTGACTTTATTGATTACCTCTTTTACTCTTCGATCTAAACGGCTCAGAAATTGGTAAGCTAACGTTAGCTTTGTCAGTTGGTGCACTCAGTTAGCCTAGCAACAGTTCCACCTGGCAGTTAGTAGCTGTAAATATTTAGTAACAACTCATCTCTACCTGAATACTAGTTTGTGGTGCAACTGGTTTTAATTTAGTGATTCAGCATGAATCTCCACTTAATAAACATTATAACGAGGCTACGTTTGAACTGACAAACTGCTGCAACTGACTACTGACTACTATTATCCCAACTAGAGAATGAACTGTGACTGTTGTAATCACAGGTTTCTCTCAGCACCAACAGCACAGTTTTAAGCTTCATAGCTAAATTAGCAGCTAAAAATCTTCCACTATGAGTCTGAATGTGACCAAACTGGGTTTTGTGTCCTCATGAGGGTTTATTGTGGATGTGGGGTGTGAAAATGTTTGAGAAGCCCTGACAGCATTCAGACTTCTTCAGCCCTGAGAGCATGTTTTCATTTCTGTGACAGTTAGCTTTAATTTCAGGGCGTTACAAAGGCTCTTTCTACTTGTTATTTTTATTTTTCTTTGACTTTACCAACATGCCTCCTTCTCCAAAGTCTCCAGAGATCAGGACAGACGCCAATACTTCATGTTTAGTTTTTTTTTTTCTAAGTTTAGTTGATTTTTCACAAATGCTAAAACACTCTGAGGGGAACAAAAAAAAAAGAAGAAAAAAAACAGAGGAAATGAAGTACAAACCGTTCAGGTGAGGAAACGTATTCAGGTGGGATTTCTAAAAAACATCTCAACCCGAAAGAGACAACAAACGAGATGCAAAAGACAAGAGAGAAGAAACGCAGGAAAAACAACAACACACAAAGAACAAGCAGAGGGAACGAAAAGAATAAAAATAAGAATTGTGTTTGTGTGTCTGAAATGTCAGGATAAAGAGTGCATGTTGGGTAATGGAGTTATTATTTGTTCTGATTCTTTAACTTCATGATGCAGCTAAAATGAAAATTATATTAACAAATTACATTTTTGTTGCATTTAGTTTGAAGGTATTGAAGTGCACATTGTGTGACTCCTGGCAGCTCTAAAGCTTTTAAATAGAGAGTTCCCAAGCTGATCCTAAGGATGGGTATCGGGTCGATCTGGGCATCTTTTAAAGGACTTTATCAGCTAAAATAAAGCTGATTCTTTCATTAATGTACTCTACTCACGACTGCTCTCCTTTTCAGCAGCCTACACTTCTTACGTGAGTGGAAATTAGAGTATGTGGTTGTGAAAATGATCTGTGCACAGCAGGGTGAATGACTCTAAATACTGACATCTTGGTTAGTAAATTAACAGATTTGTTAAACTCTGATTATTATCTCTCTCTTCTGCATTCGCAAAGAGCAGCAGCGTACAATATCTAACATTTTCAGCTGGTAGCTTCTCATTTATATCCGGCACCGGCCGTCATTTTTTGCCGGTTAAAATGACAAACATCGACAGCAGCAGCTCATATCGGCTGTCACTAATTGACATTAATTCTGCGCGTAAAATAATGACAAAACAAAATTAATCTTGGGGTTTGTGTTTTGCTCTGCAACCCGTGTTTGTACTCAACCAAAGATTATTTGTGAAGGAGGAACCTCCTCTCTGTAACACCACTGTACAACCGCAAGCGTTTCACCGACAGAGTGAGACATCTTCTAGTTTAGAGGATCGCATTAGGTCAATTTCAGGAGTCACATTCTCCAAGTAAACTTTGGAGATCAAACCAGAGCTAGAAGGAGAGTAAATATTGGATTTACATCCATCAGGTGGAAACAAACACGACTCCAAATGATTGATAATGTCTTTTCAGAGTCCAAAACAAATTTCCGCATGTGGGCAAATAAAGTAAATCTTGATCTTGATCCATTTTTAATAAAAAACACAGATTTTTGTAGCTTTAACTGATCGAGCTAAAGAAGGAAACTTATTGCTGCATTTTGTTTAAAGCAGATTTTTAACTTACTCACCAAAACAGGTCAAGGTCAATAACTCCACACCGCACAATTAAGAGCAAATAAAGGCATTCATTGAAATAAATTTGTAAAATTACATTAAAATAACATAAACGGAGCATAAGTTTAGTAGATAATTGATTAAAAGGTACAATAATTTCCTGTGTTCATCAGTTTAAATCAAGGAGATTGAAGCAAATTAACTGGATTTGCTCAGTGGGCTCACACACCGTCATACGGTATGATCACAGCTTGGCACATTTTGTAATATTTTCTCACATGGTTTCATGTGCTGTCATGCGTCAACACGCTTCATGTAGAGACGGTGAACGAGGAAATGAGCGGAACGAGCTGCAGCGTCTCGCTGCTGCTCGGCTGCTGGTTTTATATATTTATATCTGGTCAGATTCCTGTTCAGCAGAGCAGCGTTCACATCTTCTTACAGTTAAGATTTATGGCCTCGCTATATTGCTAATTAGCTAGTAAATAATCAGGTGTAGTACGGTGTAGCAGAGAGAGGGGAAGGGACTTGTCACTGTTGTTTAGCAGAAGAACGTTTAGATTTAGTGGATTTCTCTCTGCTTGTTTAAAAAAAAAAAGTGTTTGTGTTTGTCACATTTCACTGGTTTTTGTTTCCAATTAAACTTGGAGGAAGTGGTGTCCATCAAGAGGACATTATTCATTCCAATTCTGCATAACGGTACCATTCATGTTTGGGAAATGCTGTGCTTCTTCACTTTCTTTTTCTTCGTTTCTTCTCATGTCCACGTGATCCTCTATTGCTCTGTTGCTGTTTTCATGTCAACAGGAAACATTGCAGAAGTTTCAGCATCTGTTCCTCAGCAGCCACATTTCTATTGTAGTTTTGGTTTGTTTTTCTGACATTTTTCTAGTTTTTCAGCGTATTACATGTTTACACGTTTGCAGCTGGTTTAGATAGTAACAGATGCTTTGTGGTTGTACTTGAATATGACGTTTTTTGCCTCTAACTTTCTCTACAGCCTGCAGTCGTTAAACCTTTATTGTTTATTTGTGATGATCAGACGATGTAAGAGTTGGATAACAAACCAAGCAGCAACCTCCGGGGCTGTAAAATGAAGCCAATGTGGAAGTGCCAAAAACTGCAGTTCCTTGAATGACTACTTGAGGCTCTAAAAGCGAGTCAATCCCCATAGACCCCCATGTCAAAATGCCCAACTTTACAGCAGAAATAAACATGTTTACAGCCTGGTACAAAAAACAGGTTTTGATCTCTAAAGCTAATTTCCTCTTTCATGACTACTGTACGGGGGGTGAATTTTTTTATAACTCACCCGTTTAAATTTTATTAAGCCGTAAAGTTATGCATAATGAAGGACATGGCTGCTTTGAGTGACAGGTCCGCCAGCCGCTAGGTGGCTTGTTTCAGCCATTCGGCCCGCCTCTTTGCCCATTTTTGATTGGCTGGGAGTTAGGCAGAGTCACATACTGCCAAGATGGCAACGGCTGGAGCGGCTCACTTTGAGCTTCAAAACCGCTCTTCAGAAACCAACAGGTGACGTCATGGTAACTACGTCCATATTTTTATACAGTCTATGGTCAAAACACTGGTTAACAGGAAGTATTTATGAGCTCTGATCAAATTTAAACTAATTTCCACACTCATCCATCACTGGCTGAATAGTCTGTCTGGCCGCTGTTTGAATCACGCCACATTATAACCTCTGCTAGATGGCGGGGGGCGGAGTTACAGACTGTACTTTAACAACAGCGGGCGCACACACACAGCCAGAATAACAACAGGAAGGCTGCAGGCAGCACAATAGTACTGCTCAGTGATACCCTCTCATATCAGATAATCGTTTGACCATATTTAGTACAAAACTTAGACGCCGACTGACGCTTCAACTCCTTTCAGATATCTGAACTCCTTTCAGCACCTTTACTGCAACTGACACTATTTTTTTTTAGCGTTTACACATCAGTCGAATCCCAGTTCAAGTACAACTGCTACTATTTTGAGCGTTTACACTGCAGCAGACACTGAAACTCCTTTCATCACTGCCGCTTCAAAAATCCACATTTTAAGATCTGTTTTTAAATGTTTCAGCAGAAGCACATAAGTTCAATATTTTAGCCGTTTCGGTTTCTTTTATTTAGTTTTTCTTCACAGTCATGTATAAATGTTAAAGTAGACGACGTGTTGGAGGCGTTATAATCAAAAAGACATTTTAAAACTGATCAAGAACAGGAAAAAAAATGTAAGAGCTGAAATCGTCAACATGTGAAGCACGTTTTCAGGGATTATTAGGGAGCACATAATAACACCAGACAGGTTTATTGAGGTGATAAATGGAGAATATTTATCATTTGAAAATACAATACGAACTGGAAACGCATTGCAGCATGTAACATGATGTTGGAATAGAAAGAAAAATACAGAGAATCATAAATTACACATAAAATACAGTGAATATACATGAGAATCTGTAAGTCATATTTATATTAACAAGTTAAAAGTCCATTATTTCTCTCAGTAGAAGATATAATTATAAGACAGTTGGTGGAGAGTAGCAGTGAGTCCCTGATCTATAAGACTACACATGGAATTCATGTGGGGGTCTGAAACTAATTTCCATTAAATTGGTATTAAAGCTTCACTAATTAAATAGGCCCTCAGAGGTTTCAGTCTTAAAGAAGGAAAACACTCCTCAGTTTTCAACAGCTGGCCTCGTCCAGACCTCTCAGACACACAGATGTGTTAACTGGTCAGTCTGGAGAGAAGAAACCTGAGTTTATACGTGATATTTGCTCATTATATTTGTTTTATGTACATATACTGTATATTTTCACCATGTAGTGATGACTGATCGCAGCTTTTTTCTGTAGATCCGTGCTGTAACATTGATGTGCTTAAGAATAAACGCCAATTATTTCCACGTTTGGCTTGAATACCTGAGTCTGGACATAGCCCCCCCCCCCCTCCAGGAATTATAAATATCCCCACCAAGAAATTATCAGATGTTTGACGTATAAACTACGGGAACAAATACAGTGCACATTCCTTTGTAAGAAGAGTTTCATTCTGACAAAGGACTATATAGTTGGTTTGGTTATATGTTGATATGAAATATTTTCATATTTTCACACAATAACACAATATATATTTCAGTCTGGCTCTGCCAATGAGTCCAAACTTGTCTGAAATACAAAATCTGTGTGTTTATTTTTCACAGTACATTGATCCATTCATCCATCCGTCCATTCTTAAACTGTATGTTCTGTTCAGTGTTGCAGGGAGCCGTGAACGATATCCAAGAGTCTGGTTTCCAAATTCACCTGTATTGTATTGGGTTGTGTTGTGTTGGGTTGTATTGGAGGACAGAAACCAGTAAACCTGGACAAATAAAACTCAAATACCTGCATGGATGGATGCTACCAGTGTGAATAAGAATTTATTTGTTGTAATGTAAGTGAACTATGAACTAACATAACAAAATTGGACAAAAAGGAATAATATGTATACATATAATATACAATACTATAATTGGTGTGCTTCTCTGCTGTGTTTCTGTTCTTTTTTATACTACTCTCTCTTTGTCAGAAAATGGTGAAAAATGTCGATCACTGTTTCCTAAAACCCGAGATGACTCTCTCAAATGTTTTGTTTTGTCTACAACTCAAAGATATTCAGTTTACTGTCACAGAGGACTAAAAAAAAACAGAAAATATTCACATTTGAGAAGCTGGAATCAGAGTGTTTCAGCCCTGCTGCTGTGTTTGTCTTCTCTCTCTAGATGCATATTTTTTATTTTGTTTACATTCATGTTGCACAAAAAATTCTCTCTATTTTTTTACACATCTCAGTTTCCCACTCCTCCATATTATCTGGGTAATTCTTCTTCCCATAGACCTTTTTCAGGGATGTAACAAGAGAATTTGGCTTTTTTTTTTCTTTAAAAATTACTGTAAAAGATTAATCGATTATCAAAATAGTTGGCGATTAATTTTCTGTCGATCGACTAATCAGTTAATCATCATTAATTAACACAATAAACAATCTAGTACTCAGTATAAGTTCTACATGTGTGTTGTCAGACCACATTCATTTCACCGCTTTACATGTAAACATTCATAAAATTGTATTAATTAGAAAGATAAATTGTTTGATAAAGGATGCATGCTGCTGTGATGCATGCTGGGTAGCAGGATGACTCGGCGTCGTCCAGCCGCAGTAGATGTTCTTCTTTCAGGGATTTTTTCGGGTCTTCTTCCTCTCCGTCGTCCCGACATCAAAGCAGATCTCCCCCCAGGAGCGATGTTGGAATTACTTCAATGTGTAACATTTTCTCGTTCGTCCGTTTAGCGGCGGCGGCGGCGGCGGCAGATCCCTCCCTCCCGACGCCGTTAGTCAGCTGACATATTGAGGGCACGATGAAGGCTGTACGTTAACGCCGGAGGCAGCGACGCGCTATAAAGGCAGCAAGAAACACTTTTCATCCTGTCAGGCTGCAGTTTTCTGTATTGAATATGGACACAAATACGAAAACTAAATAGTTGATTTGTTTCATTGTATAAATGATTCTGAAATATCTTCAGAGAGGTCATGTACATCAGCCCTGACATAAAAACTGTCTTTTTCAGGCTTATGATGTTCAGTTTTTGTCAACAATGTGAGAATAGAAGTGATTTATTTTGCAATCTGCATACTGTGTATAATAAAAGGGTTAGATTTTTTAATTTGAGGGAGTAATTTGATAAAATTCAGTATTTAATTTTGGTGTACACAGTTCAGTTTGAATAAATGATGTGCTGCACACAGTATATGTCATTTTAATGGTTGATGATTTGGTGCACTTGTCACAACTGTAAAGAGGCAGTTGTCAACAGAATAACAACAGCATTGATCAAACAATAGAAAAGACCTTCAGTCCCTGAAGAAGAGAGGAAGAATTATGACCAAAGACTGGCATAAAAAATCCAGGTCCAGGCACTCAAGGTAGGTTTGAAAAATAAAAGGCCTTTATTTCAGTGGGCTGGAGTCATCAAAAAAACACACCAACACGTGTGTGGGGTGTGACCTTGAAGAAGGCACGAGCCATTTTTTGGTCATAATTCTTCTGTTCTTCTTCAATATTATTCCCATCCATGAGCACTGGTGGTTTGAGGGACACCAGCAGCGCTCCTGTTACTTCTCTCTTTTACCTATAGCCCCTATTCAACCAAAAGGTTCCTAACCTCAGGAACTAAACCAGGAACTAAAAGTCTCATGACCCGTGACACTCCTGTTGATGTTTGAGTTAATGAATGAATGAGGATTAAAGTGGATGGTTGCGTTTGATTTTGACACCATGAGATTGCTGTTCACATCCTGTCTAAGTACATATTGAGGATAATACTTATGTATTATTAGCTAATTGATATTATTCATAATAACACTGTCTGATCTGTCAGTGTGTAATGTGTTGGTCGTGGCTCGTAGTGATGAACCTACAGAGAATTATCAGCGACTCTGCAGCTAATCTCGGCTTCACGGAGCTTTATGGTGAGTTTCAACTCATTGTTTATCTGTCCGGCTGCAACTTTACTGTTTTGGTTCACTCTCAGCGCTCTTATAGCGTTGTTTGCAGAGAAAAAGCTGTAAAAAGCCGCTGTACACTACCTGCTCAGCACCAAACGGCAAACAGACACAGTTAGCTGTAGACTAGCTGGTGAACATAGTGGAGCATTTAGCAGCTAAAGAGCCAGACATTTCCCTCAGGAGTTGGTAAAACAGAGCTAAAAGAGAGTGAATATTGGACTTAAATTCACCAGGTGGACAGAAACACGACTCCAGATGAATGATAATGTTGCTCCGTAACTGCTGGATGTAGAAATAAGCAACTGTTTGCTAACAAGTTCAACATATCAACTTAAAAGGTGATGATGTGTCAGTGTTGTGTTCAGTTCTTGTTTCTGCTGAAAACAAGTTTTACTGGTACTCAGAGTATTTTTACATTGTTGTACCTTCACTGAAATGAAAGATCTGAGTGCTTCTTCTACCACTGGCACTGACAAATTATTTTTGTCATTTCAATTCGATGTGGGACATTTTCAGACCTGCTTAACATTTGCACTTATTGACCTGCTCGTATCCTTTGTAAAGAACTCGACACGGTGATGAAAATTACCCAAGTCGAAGATGTGTGTCGCTTTTCTTCAACAACTCCTGCTGCACAGGTGCCCTTGAGCCACTTCCTGCAGTTTGCCCTCCGTGTGTGAAGAGAGGATATCCAACTAGACAGAATCAGTGAATCTGAATGTGTAAACAGTTTTAAGCAGGACATGTGGAGCTGAGCTGGAAGTCACAGCTGCTCCACATCCTTTAACCCGATGCTTGAAATGAGCTTTGATCTGGGCTAATTCTGCTGCCGCTAGGAGGCTTTCCTCTGGACCCCGAGCTCCCAGCAGGCTTTGTGTCACCAGTGTTTTAACACGGTTATGCTGATCGGTCGTATGGTGGTGCAGCATTAAAACCAGAGCCGGGAATTAAACAAGAAAGTGTCGACACGCTGAACACTTGACGAGAATCCCTGCTCTTAAACTTTTAATAATAATAACTCAAGAGTTTCTTTCAGATTTATATTTATTTTCATTTTGTCATCATAGTCTGACCAGCGGCGATACATCATGAAGAATTAGCTGAGGGATTTCATTTTTTTTTATTAACTGTGAGTTATATAAGCAGGAACTGGGATTTTGAGTGTAGTTTTACAGCTAAATCAATATGTGCTTTATAGAGGCAGCAAATTTATTGCAATACAATAAGCTGCGTAACACCTCTCCATTAAATCACAACTCTGAGCGCTTAATTTTCAAGGTAATGATGACAAATTGAGATGACATAAACCTCGAGTGAATTGAAGTTAATATTTCCTATGTCAGCTTTTAGCTCTTATGTTCAGGCTGCTGATAGTTTCCACACACGGCGAGGCTCCGGTTACTTTAAGTAATCAGCTTATGAGCTCTGATGTTTGCGGTATTTCCCCTTAAATTTGCTCTTTAAGTAGGTTCAAAGTTCGATAAAACGTGTAGCGGCTGTATTTGTTGTATGTGCTCACATGGAAGATTTATCACACTTTATGTGAAATGTTCAGACACAAGGTGACATTTTTATGGCTCCACCTTTAAATCAAATGTCTTGTGCATCAATTTATACACACCTACATTGTTATGTGGTTTCTCTGGAAATATAGCAGACTAGAATTTCACATAAAGATCTGCGGGATTTTAACAATGCTTTCCTAACTGGTGTTGATGAAACATTTAGCATTAAATACCTTCATGATGTTGAATCAGAGCCTGTTGATACAATATATGACTAAAATCAAATCAAAATCAACAAAAAACACAAGAAAGACATGCGAAACTGACACTAGAGAATTATAAATAGACAATATAGAACTATAAATTTAATTTAATTTAATTTAAATATAATTTAAATAGAACTTAAAATAGAGTTTTTAGTCTGTTGATTTAACCCTCCTGTTGTTTAACGGTCAATTTTGACCCGGGAGGACAACAGGCTGAATTCACACTGTGTAATATCTGAATGTGAAGGCAAAAAACACTGTTCAGAGAAATGACTGATGTGCATAAAAATAGCAACTTTAGATTGTCTTTGAGTCCTCCCGGGTCAAAATTGACCCGAGGACAACAGGTGTCATGTGCTGTCATCAAAAAATTGAAATGGTTTTAAAACAGTATCCTGACTAAACTTTTACATATACCAGTCTGCCATAATCCATCAACATGTTTTCCTCTGATCTCAACTATAGTTAAAATAATTCATAATTTCTTAGTCAGGATACTGTTTTGAAACCATTTCAATTTTTTTGATGACAGCACATAATGACACCTGTTGTTCTCCTGGGTCAAAATTGACCCGAGGACAACAGGAAGGTTAACAAACTCTGAGTTTAACCCTGAATCTGAGTTTTCAGCACGTTCGTGGTGAATTTAAAAAAAGCCATCATCACTGGAGCTACGATACTACGAGTCACCATGGCAACAGGTAAATAAAAGGCAGAGCCTCCATTTTAATCCAGTGTACATAGCGATATCAATGCATGTGTATGAGGATGCTGCACATTTATCTTTTAAAAAAAGAGTCAGAGCGGTGAAAGTGTCAATAAGTTAACACAATAAAGTTTTATTCAGTGTTGTACACTGATTCATCATTTACCAGACTTACATTTCCTTAATGATGATAAAGTGGAATCTTACTGTGTGTCAGGCTGCAGCTACATTACATTTTAAATATATTTGGTCAGCTTTAATCTGACGGATAAAACACAGGAGGCAGCAACTGAAGATGAAAAATATAGTTAAAGATTTAAAAACTATATAGATCAAAGACATAGAGACATGACTGTAAGCTCTCAGTCTGATCCAGTAATAATGTGTTTGCTGATTTGCACTTGAAAAGGCCTCAAGGTTAAAATACAGCAGATTTTAAAATTTTAGACATTACAGATTTGTATCTCGGCTCAATGTTGACTTTATTTCAGCTGCTTCAACAAATGTAGTAAATTTAAACACTGTCATTGAATGCTGTTAAACCCTATTTAAAAAACTCACTTCCAAACTTCGTTCTGCAGCTGCACCACAATCCTGCTCACTCAGAAATATTAAGATATAATCTCCAATATTACAGGAATTATGTTCCATCAGTGCGACCAATCACATCATGAGTGGTAGAGATAATTATTCATTGATCCTACATGTCTAAAGCTTCATATCAGGTTTTTCAAATTTAAGCTGAGATTATACGTCGGGTGGCTGAATTCAAGCTGTGTGATATCTGAATGTGAAGGCAAAAAAAAAACTTGTTCAGAGAAATGACTGATGTGCATAAAAATGGCAACTTTAGATCGTCCTTGAGTAACTAAACTAATATCCAACCAGGATTTAGATTCTGACAGACAGTAAACGTTCACTAATGAGTGTGCTTCGATGCGGACTGAATGAATGAAGAGATGAAACGGCGTGTCTGGTTCTGTAAGAGGAGACGGAGAGAAACTCCAGCAGGTTAAGTTCACAGTTTAAGTTATCTCCGTCTCTGGAGCTGAAAACCCAGAGTTTCTCTCATCACAGCTCAGAGTTTTCACTAAACCTGCTCTGATGTGTCGACACACTAAAAACAAAACTTCTTTTCTTTTTCTGACCTGCGCCCCTGATGCAACTTTTGTCTTTTCTGACTCTTCCAGTCTCCACACGCTCCACCTGCTCAGCTGTGAGCCTTCGTCTGACGTGAGGAGTTGCAAACAAGACAAACCCTGACATTATGTAATTAACTTTATATATATATTTTCAAACTCCACAACCAGAAAATTCCATGCTTGTTAACTCGTTTTGCAGGATCTGGTGTAGCATAGTGCCTACACTGTGGCCTCTCTTACAGGAAATTATGTGTGGAACTAACTGACGCTGCAGAAAACTGTTTTTCTGGGTCACTGCGCTGTAACCCTGGGCACCTTAACACTGTATCAGTGCTCTGGGCAGGCGCCACGAAGGGCGTCAGTGCATTCGATAGGACCGATGGGAGCAGCTTGTTCCGGCGCACGGTGAAATTGGCTCATTATATCAGCACCCCCCAGCTAGATGGTGCCCTAGGAAGTTGCCTAGGTCGCCTGTAGCTAGGGCCAAGGTCATTTGGAGTCAGGAATATACAAACAAGCAGCAGGTCATGCCCCGGGAAGCTGAGGAACATCGGACTAGTAGGAAGTCTGAGAACCACGCTGAGAGAATCATCCATCTCCTCTGGTTTTATTCCCCAACCTGCTCGCTGTGAGTTCTCCAGGCCTAAACCTCTGTTTAGCCCACATGTTAACCTGCTTCTCTGCAGAGAAACCTGTGATAAATGGAGCGGCAGCGTGCGGTCAAACGGTCAGGGTTTGGTATTTCTGGAGGTGGTTTTGTTGGTGGTTCGTTCAGACAAAACATTTTAGAAAAGAAAAAAAAAAAAAAACAGACACTGACAGAGATAGATGATTAATTCTTGACCTCAGCCTCTTCTTAGACAGCTATGATGCAGTGTTGTTGTCTCTCTCTGTTTTTTTTTTCTGTGTTTCTCTATACAAGAAGTTCCAGAAGTCATTTTATGTTTTTGGTAGTTTGGTCCAACAGAAAGGAAATGTCCTTGTTCCCACTTTCTCCTGCGTCAGTTTTCTGCCCTCTGTTCTGTTTTTCTGCTTGTATTTTAAAGAATAACTCTAGTGATATTCTATTTTTTATATATATATTCAACAAATCAAATGAATTTATCTACTAATAAATATTGTGTGATATATCTTATTCCTCTGAACTCTGTTGTCCACTTTAATATCACGAGGGAGAATTTAGTTTTTATATAATAAATTAACTGAAAACTGAGAATTAACTCCTTATGTAGCAGCTGCATGTTTTGCGCAGTAATATCCTGGTTATGATTGAGTTTTTGGAGTACCCTGGTTACGTTTTCTGCATGTAAACACCTGATCCAGATCTCCAAACACTCCGTTGTTACACAACATAGTGGCCAAGATGCTGAGAAATGAAGACGCAACTGGACACAGACGATTAGAAACCTGGATACTGTTAGAATCATGTAAACAAGGATAAATTAATGACTTAATTTCTCCTTGGGATTAATAAATTATCCACCCACCCAATCAACCAACCAACCAGGTTTGTCATGTTCCATGTAAACATGAATATCTTTTGTATCTCAGGTCTGGATTTTTGCCTAATTGTCTCTGCTATTGATTGCAGACCGACATAAATATTAAATTCCCTTTTTAATATGAACGATGCTTCACTGTGAACAAAACAAACAAAAAAAATAAAATCACAGCCGAGAAAGTTGTTTTATAGTTAATTTTATAGTTTTAAACTCTGGTGTTTCTCAGCAAGCGGCTTCGTGTCTGTCAGCAATGCAAATGAAAATCAATGGCTCAGGAACAGGAAATCGTTGGCTGCCAAATGAGAGAAGGTGGTAAACGCCAGTCACACCTCCGGGAGGCTGATGGATGGGAAACAAGAGGCCTTCAGGATGCCGACGCCCTGAGGGACAGAAATGCAAACTGTACCGTTAGACCTGCTGTAGGATGTCCACCATCACAACCGTGTGATTTAATAGAAAAGGATTCTTTAAAAACAACATTTTTATAGATCCAATTATTGGTTGATTTGATGGCGTTGAGAAGTGAATGAATGTCCTATTATCATACTGCTGGGGACAGATAAACGCCTCTTCATCCTCACAGGAAGAGACTGATACTGTGACAGCGATGCTCTTCGGTGTTAAACAATGGGTTTCTCCCATTTAAGGCGAAGACGCTTCCTCTTCTCATCCATCTGCTATTGAGTTGTCAGCTTCTGAATCACCTAAATTACAAGCTGTATTCAGCGAGGACTGGATGTCCTCTGCTTTAGCTGCAGGAAACGGCTGAATACCATCAGCAGAGAGAGGGGGCAGTGATGACTGATAGCGCAGCATCCGCCCGTTGCCTCGGCAACTTGGTGAAACTACAGACGGGGGGGAGGGAGGAGGAGGAGGAAGGTGACAGGTAGCCAGGTTGTCTGGATGCAGCGAGGATGACATGATTGACAGAACTGGTACAGAACACACAGAGAGAGTAGAAGTGAAAGTGGCAGTTTGCAGCGAGACTGGAGTGAGAAGAAAGAAGCTTACAGACGACGGCTGTGTGAGATTCGACATGACAAGCCCTGATCTGCTTCACATGGATTATTCCTGTTTACACGCCCTCTCTGCATGCAGAATAAGGAGAATATTTGATGCTAGAAGTTTGCAAACTGCAGGTTATCCCAGTCAGAAGCTGCATTAAAGTTTCACAGCGTAGGTAGAATATAAATGCCGACCGAGGCCTGCGTGCTGCTTTCTTTTCGGAGATTAGTGGGATAATTCCTCAGTTGATACTCCGGGTCCTCATGTTACCACAGAGCTGCCCTTGGTGTGCTTTTGTCATTTGTCATGTTTAAAGCAGGGCTGTCGAGGGAGTGGAGGGCTTTGTTGTGGGGGCTGGTGGGTGGGGGGGGGCACCCGGCCTCAGGCTACAGATCATATTTCATCGTTTAAGCGGCGCATCACCTCCAAGCGCCCCACTGTCCGGCTCAGATGAGAGATAACAGTGGGAGGCTTCACGCCGACAGCTTTGAGGCCTGCTCGTCACATCAGTGCGTCGCGCTCTCTGAGGACCTCAGTGGGGACCACACCCCGGCCAACAAAGCCCAGCAGCGAGGACGGGGGGGGGGGGGGGGGGGGGAGGATTTGTAATGTCAGTGGCAGAAGCTGCAAGGTCTCAGAAACATTCATCTTTATTGACAGGGAGCGTCTGCAGGAGCAGCGTCTGGGTTTCTGGAGGGTTTGTGCACATGGAGAGTTTAAGACAAATACAGATAGATGCAGAGCTGTCCAACTGTATGACAGTTTGATATAAAACATATGTAACAATAAATATTTACAGAATCTTTGAAAGTAAAGTTACAAAGTCGTTTTTAGAGGCCAAAAAGTGAAATATGAATAACTAGAAAGCACTCAGAAAGAAGATCTCTGACAACATGGTTAAAGATCTCCAGAAATGATTAAGAACTGTTTTAATACTGAATCTATAAATATGCAAATATTTTTCATTTTAAAAGTTCTGCACACAAGATGTCTCCTAATACGCTGAAAGGTCAATTCTCAGTGTTTGTGCCCAAAATAAAACCCAGTTACACAGCTTTTATTTAGACTTAATTTCTATCTCTTTATTTATTTTCTGTTTGAGGTTCAAATACTAATCATGTTTTAGTATTTGATTAATTCAGACACATGGTTAAAATATTACGTTGTGTACATTTTGTTCGCTTGTAGCTAATTTACAGATACATCTTAGCCGCACAATATGCTAACGCCAAGTTCAACAGGCTAACCTGCTAAATAAATAGTAAAACAGGGTAAAACATGGCAAAACTTGCAGCTTCAAAGTTTGTGGTCGGGTCACGGACAGCTGGTATCGATCCATCACACACACACACACACACACACACTCACATACAACAGTTTTCCAGTCGTGTGGGGACATTTCCATCAAAAATAAAGTGAATCCAACTGGTCTTCACTTCCTCAGATGATGGGAGGACATAAAGACTGTTGTTTTGGTTCTTGCAGCAAACAGCAGAACTTTGTTTCAGTAGATTTTCAGTGGACGGAGACTGTCAGTCTGCTGAAGGGCTGGAGGGGGACGTCTCTATTCAACAGATCCCTTTATGACATCACAGAGGGAGCCAAATTTAAACAGAGTTTTTACACACATATTTACTGAAAGATGGAGCAGGAGGAAAAGAGAGAAGATGGTGTTTTCTCATAGTTTGGGGGTCTCTAGACACACTGGAGACACATGTTGAAAAGACATGAAAAGTACATTTTACGTAATATGTGGCCAAATGAAGCAGACTAGACATCTACCGGTAGAAGCCATACGTACGCACTCATGGTGTAAATCTGAATACAAATATTTCTGTAATCTGAACAGATAAATGTACAGATAGTAGCTTTGCATTTACACCTCTAGCTCACATACAAGGCAGGTTAAACATATTTTACCACTGCAGTTCACAGCACAGATATGGACAATAGAAGATTGCAAACTCTGTGAACTCGGCAGAACGAGAGAGGAAGAGAGAGAAAGAGTGACTCCATCGGAAGACAAAGGTTTCTGATGTGAGTCATGACTGAAGAGACAAACGAGAGAATCCATGCAGGAGCAAACATCAAGGACAGAAAGTCTTTCTGTGGCAATAATTAATTCATGGCCTGTTTCAAAAACTGTGCAAATGTGGAAAACTTTGATACAATTTGATATTAAACTATCAAGAATGAGAAAAAAAAAACTGCAGAACAAAGAGCTTGTAGCACAGATGAACAAAGGCCATGAAATGACTTTGTGGCTCTTTTTGATGTTCAGTAGATTGTGGGTTCCCTCCTGTTTCTCATCAGCTCCTGCTAATTGGAAGCTACAGTCCAAACCTGCCGCTAGCTGAGCTGAATGACTAAATGCAGCAGTGAAACTACCTTCTGTTGTTTTCATGCCTGAGTAAAACACACCACAGCAAAGACATTAAGCTAGTAAAAGTCAGGCGTTCAGCTGCACAGACGTTTCTTTTCTTGATTCCAGAAATTAAAAGATTAAAATAGAGACCACATTTTAGCTTTGATTAGCAACAACATTTTCTTTTTGGGTAAAGTTTAGGCTGATCTTTAGATGAGTTTATCTGCAACATTTTACACTATTTTTCAGTTAGTTAAAGAGTAAATAGACCCTCCGATATGCTTCCTCCCAGCATATTTAAAAAATGTAAAAATGTGGTGATATTGTAGTGATGTACAGTAAATGTGTGATGATGTAGGGACACGGGGGACACTCCTGAAGACTGGACAGACCACACATAAAGATTGTCTCCAGCTGGCACCGAATGTTAGTCTTTCACTGTGAGAGAAGGAACACAAACCTCACAACAGAGTAATCACACAGAACCACTGGAGCTCTGGTGGTTGATGACCTGCGTATCCTTTGAGAATACCAATTATCATGTGTTCTTGTACCAAAACAAACATGGAGACAACCAGCTGCTTGTGATGTTTATATGCAGTGACGCTTGAGCTGAAAAGGCTAAAAAAAAAGAGGAAGAAAATAGTGCAGTTTGGGTGAGATGCTGGATGGAGATGTGTAGGTAACGTGGACTATAATTGGTGATTAGTGAACTTTGTAAAAGCTGCAGAGTCGCTGATAATTCTCTGCAGGTTCATCACCACGAGCCACGCCCGACACAAACAGTGTTATTATATATAAGAAATATTGCTTATAGCCGCTTTAACCAATTAACTTTCTGTCTCCTAAACATAACTATACACAACCCTCAAAAGATGCTTCAACTAGTTGTTTTTATCTTGCAAAACAACCTGAATTGTGTATGAAGACAGTCTCGTGCACCTGTCGTTCTCTTAGTCCACAGTAATGAGCTTGCAACAAGGAATATAACGTTATTAAATAGTGTTTTATCTAAAGGGAGTCTGGTACAGAAGCTGTCACTGTTGCTCGGACTTGTACGAACACCAGCAGCCGGTGTGCTGATTGTCCAGTTGTCTGAGCTGCTGCGTTTCTCTGCTTTAAACAGACAGAAGGCTTACAGATGTTGCAAAAAAGCAAAAAAGTTGTTTACCTGGAGACTCTACAGCTCCTCGTTGCTTGTGTTAATGGTTTTAAATACTTTCCTCCAGTTTAAGGTGATGTCAGTCCAAAACCTAAATCAGCTTACAAGGATATAAAACATACTATTAATGAACAGTTTAATATGTTACAGGAGTTACAGCTGCTTTGGCTCAGTTTTCACATCAGGCTTTAAATTTTCTGTACTCCTAATTTTACAGTATGGACGTATAGTATTCATGTTAAATCATGTTTTGGCTGATCTCCAGGTCCAGTAACGGGTTTCGGGGCTGTGTTGACGTAAATCCAGCGACCCTCCTGACAGGCGACACCGTCCTCCAGCCCCCGACCTGACTTACCTTTAAGCTGCCTTTTTTTTAAATCCTCCTCTAAGCCAGCGAAGAGCAGATACTCGGCGGCTTGACCCGACCTCATGATGCATTTCTTCTGAGGACGGTGTAAGAAATTATAGTTTGTAAGTCTTATGATTTTTAATCATAAGAAAGCATGTAATTCCTGCTGGGTTTAATTACTCCACAGCAGTTTTACATCCAGACTCTTGAGGTCAGACAGAAGCTTTACTTTATTTAATGTTAATTTTACCCAAAAAGTTGGTGACATAACCACTTATTCCAAGTCTGAATAACCTCCACATTCACACAGACGACCTTCATCTCTGGTTTCACTGGTTCAAGCACTTTAAACACATAAATCAGCCTCCGGATTCGTCAATAGTTGCTGAGATATTTCAGTCTGGACTGGATATAAAGATGGACGTAGCGAGATGTGATGCGCTGGAGCCAGTTTGAAGCTCAAAGTTGCTGCTTGTATTCGGCGCCATCTTTTCTTTTTGGAGGCAGGACCTTCCAGATAAGGAGTGCACGCTCTGGAAACACGCCCCGCTACCTCGGACTGAAACGAACGCTAGTTTACTGGGAACACTGAGCGCTTCACACACTCTGCTGCTCTCACAGTACTGCGCCTATAAACACGCACCTAAAAGCTGGAGAGAACACTTAACCAGCAGAAATTAAAGAGGCGACCTCAGTGAGCACTTATCAGTTCAAACTGCCCTTCAGTTAACTTCCTCGCCACCACTTAACGATGTGTGTTTATTGCACATGTGCACTTCAGTGTCTTATTTGTAATATTTTATGTGTTCAACACCTTGAGTTACAACCACTTTAAAGTTATTTTAGCTAACTTGTACTAACAGGTAGGGGGGTGCCTTTAATACAAATACATTATTCGGCAAAGCACAAATAGTGGGTTTTATACGAATATTTGTTTCATACAAATATTTTAAAAATTATTTGTTGGGGGTGTTCCCCATAGATAAAGCTGAGCTACGGACTCTCCATAACCTGTTGTTCACCTTCTCCTTTCCACAAAGTTAGGTTGTAAAAAATAGGCGAAGAGTAAAGTTAAAAATATAAAGTGTAATAAAAACAAAAACAGGACTTTTAAGCCTCTTTCTACTTTTATTTGAATACAAATACAGATATAAATAATTTTTCTGCCTCAACAAATACAGATACAAATACAAATACTGGGATCTCTGCACATCCCTACTAACAGGGCAGGTATCATAATCAAGTAACATTAAACTTACTGAAATACTGCGACAATAGTCCGACTCAGTGTGAGTCCCGGAGCAGCAGGAGAGCCAACTGTCAATCACAGCTGTCAATTTAACGCCCACACGACAGACATCAAAGCTACTATAAGTCTTCAAATCTTATTAACTGAGCAATAATTTCCAAAATGACCACCAGCACACTTATTAGAGGATCTGAATTTAGAGACGGAGACTTGTTGAAAACAATGATTGATTTAGTATTTCTAGAGAGAAGTTGAGGCTTTTTAAATGGGAGTCAGTTGAAGCGTCTAGCCTCAAGACGTGGTAGCTGCTGCTTGGTCTGGACCAAAGTGACGGACCAACAGAGGAACTTTGCCACTATTTCACTTTTAGCCGACGTACCACAGCAAAGCAGAATTCCTCACTGTCCTGCGGTGGTTTATAACTAGGCATTACTGTCGCTCTCCTTCCCTCTATCTGCTTTCACTCCTTTCGAGGTGTGTGTGCTGTTGTTTGTGTGCCTTCATGTGAGTTTGTTTTATTTGATTTTGGCGGGTGTTTGTGTGTTTGTGTGTGAGAGAGTCTCAGAGGTAATGAACAATAGTCCACCGCCATGGAAACCAGTCAGTTTTTTTTTCGCCTCAGCATCCCAGGTGACATCAAACAGCAGCGCCGCCATCATTAGCAGTTGGATGATTCATGTTTACTGAGAGAGAGTGTTTTCTCTTCTTTGTATTCAGAAGAAAACTGGCAGTAGCCTAATAAAAAAGTTTGTGCTGTCATCAGAAAGCTGCTGTTTTGACAGAAAGCTTTACTTTCGCAGACACTTGTTGAGCTTTTTATTTTTTTTCACTCAAAGATGCTTCTTCTTGATAAAACCCGCCTGTGTGTATGTGTGTGTGTGTGTTCTCGTCACGCCGCTGCTGTCAATACGCCGGCTGTTTACCTGCCTCACATCTTCTTTTTGTGACTCGGTTATTGTTGTGGAACTAACATATTGGCAAGTGGATTTAAGCTATCTGGCAGGAGAAAAGGCTGCGATAGAAGCCGATGTGAGAGGAATGATAATCAGATTACATCTGAGTCTTTAAAGTTTTTTTTTTTTTTTTTTAAATACTCAACTGTCGTCCAGGGACACGCAGACGGAGAGAAACAGCAAAATGAGTTTAAGGTAATAATTTTCTATCATTACAAAGAGGGCAGGGGTCAAAGGTCACATCACCCAGACTGTTAATGAACGCTTAACTTAAAGTCCCCTGATTTAACTTTGATAAGCAGTATAGAAACAGATAATAAATGGTTTATAACGCACTATAATGTAGTTAGAAGCAAATATCAGGAGATTTAAGTGTTTATTAATGTGTTTATTAAACAACTGTGCTTTACTATATTGTCATTTATAATGAAGATAAATTCAACATCTGTTCTACTGCAGGTCTGAAGTCTAGAAAGACTCCAGCAACACTTGTAGTATGAAGAACAACTTCATTAGTCGACCGACGCGTTTCAGCTTGTGGCCTTCATCAGGGTCATCATCAAACACATTACAAACACCATTTAAATAAAGTAAGTTGGGGATGAAAAAAGGTAAAAAAAAAAAAACCCAAAAAACAATCATGTACATCCAGACACATACCAGCCAATGGGACATCTACAAAGATGGGTTGGATATATGGTCAAGTGACTTCAGGCCAATCGTTGTCCAAGAAGGGACACCATATGGTGACGCCATATTTGGTCCATTAACTAGAAAGGTGCAACTAACGGGTGGTACTTGTTCATCCAAAAATGTGCCTATTAGATATGGCATACATTTAGAAACACTTTGATTGGGATAATAACAATAATAATAATAGTAGTAATAGTAAAGATAAAAGGCTTTATAAAGTGCTGTGTATAAAGGGAGCAGAACGATGCATAATACAACAAATGCTGCAGGTCTGAAGCAAATGGCAACCAGCCTTTTTAAACTGTAACCAACTGTGCACAAGTGCTCAAATATTTTCTACACCTACAAATCTTTTTTTACATATTCGCAAACTTAAATTTCTCCTGCAGGTTTTTTTCAATAAGCTCACAGAAACTGCTGTACAATCACAGGCTTTGAAATTATTCTCAGAATCTTATTGAGCCTTATTTGAGTCTATATCACCATCCTTATAAAATGCCATCTGTAATTATCATTCACAGTTCTGTATCAGTCAGTGTAATTGTTTAAATGCCAGAACAAAGAGCCCGAAGGCATCGGTCAGTTATGGCCTTTCAATGTTAGAAAATGTTGACTTTTGATTGATGTGTCCCCCCCCACCGGGCCAATTAGTATAATTTGAACATGTTGGAGAGACATCGTCAGACATGAGATAACATTTGTCAAGACAGATGTATCACCTCCTCCTCCTCTATATTTCATTATTAATAAGAACTCACAACAAAAAGTATGGGAGGTACTTCTTTCAGCTGACACTTTTTATCCTTTTGAGAGCTCAGTCCGTTGCGGCGTCGACCTTGGAACAGAGAACCGACAGCAGCTAGATTAGAAAATCGCTCCGGGCGTTTTTGAGAAAGGCCAGAGTTTGCTCGCCTCTCCGGTGCAGCTACTGTAGACAGATTTATCTCTGCGCCGCTCAGCCAAAGAAACTCAGTTTGGCTCCTGATCAAATGTTTGATCTTAATTATCACGTTCCAAATGGAGAGATTTAGTCATTAGATACTCCTTTTTTTTTGCCTTTTTTTTTTGGAGGGGGGAGGGGGGTGATGAGGGGGCCGGAGGCTTGGAGATAATTATCCAAAATGAATTTTGCATGAGTAAAGGGACAAGAGAGCAGCTCTCATTCCTAGTTCGAGCACAGCCAACACAGAGCAAATGAATCTTAAAATTACCATAGGTCACTGAATTAATTCTCCAAATGGCAATTGGTGTGATTTCTCCTGGGGTGGGGGAGGGGGAGGGGGGGAAATGACTGGCAAGTCTGTTTCCCGGCTCACCTGTAGGTGTGGATGTGAATTTCCAGTCATGAAGGTGGAGGTCAGAATCTGTTTTGGGGAGTTTCTGTTTCAGCTGTCGGTCCAGACGGATCCGACACCGCAAGACACGAGAAGCGCAGAATTTATGATGGTCGAGTAAAATTAAGCCGATGCACCTCGGGAGCCATTGTTTAAATCAGAAGGGCAGGTGAAGTGGTGGATTACTCACCTCTTAGAGATCGAGAGCCATCAACAGCTCTTCTTCTTCTTTTTTTTTTTGGTTCCATTTACTTAATGAGTCACCAATAGAGCGTCTGGTCTGAAGCTTCCCAGAACTCTTTGTCACCTGAGACTGAATCTGACTGAGCTGTAATTCCTTCAAATCATCCGCCTTTTGTGATGGTCTTGTCATACTGAGTGACTGCTGTATTCCTCCTCCTCCTGCTGCTGCTGCTGCTGCTCAGGATGACTTCATTTAATTATAACCTAACATTAGGGATACAAGATTTTTTTTTTTTTAGAAGAGAACTGTAAATCTCTGTGGTCAGCGGTGGCCTCGGTCATTTATTCATTGCAACAGCTTTGAGAATATCTGAGTAGGTGTTCATAGCATCATTGGTTGCTTGTTTAAATGCCCCAAAACCTTAAGAGGCTGTTTGAATAATGACAATCATATGAAGCAAAGATGGAAGATTGACAATCAGTGCGTTTACATTAGCGGTAGGCAAACAGCAGCCTGTGGACCTCCAACAAAAAATATTTGGCCCCTTAATGAAAGCTGAAGATTTCCCTCTTAGAGATGACATCACATCTTTTCCACGACTCTTCATAAATACGATGTAAACACGAGGCTCATGTAAATCCCAATAAATACGACGTTGTAACATCTTACAAACTTACCAGATGAACACAGGAACATAACACAGTTTGGTCTATCTGAACAGAACAGATTTGTGTCTATAACAGTAAGTTATTGATTACATTTCTATTCTCGTACTGTAACACAGAGGAAATGTTCATGTTTTTGAGTCATTCTTTGTCAGATAAATATTTACATAAGCTGCTGTCGCTCTATTAGTCCTCACTTCCTGATGGGAATTATAACGGATGCCCTCAGATACAACCCTGCAACTGTTTTATAAGGAAATAGAGAAGATATCAACAACATATTAGGATGTGTGTTCAACATCGGCCCCCCAACTAAGCAGTACTGAGGAAAAACTGGTCCACTGTTGAACCTGATCACTGGTTTACATGCACTTAACCTGTTGTCTTCCCGTTGACCATGCAACTTTTGTTCTCCCGGGTCAATTTTAACTCAGGAGGACAAAAGTCCACAGATGTTATAAATTTTAATAAAACCCCCAAAATTCAATGAAAGTAGTGATCATTACTTTTACTTGCAAAGTGTGTGATATGGAAACATCTGTGTGATTTTCAGGCAATTAGATGAAAGAAATCCATATTTCTGATATAAAAACATTTGAAAACGGGTCAAATTTGACCCGAGGACAACAGGAGGGTACAACCCTGCAACTGTTTTATAAGGAAATAGAGAAGATATGAACAACATATTAGGATGTGTGTTCAACATCGACCCCCCACGTAAGCAGAGCTGAAGAGAAACTGGTCCACTGTTGAACCTGATCGCTGGTTTACATGCACTTAACCAGGTTAACCCTCCTGTTGTCTTCCCGTTGACCATGCAACTCCTCCCGGGTCAATTTTGACTCAGGAGGACAAAAGTCCACAGATGCTATAAATTTTAGTAGTGATCATTACTTTTACTTGCAAAGTGTGTGGTATGGAACCATCCATGTGATTTTCAGGCAATTAGATGAAATAAATCCATATTTCTGATATAAAAACATTTGAAAACGGGTCAAATTTGACCCAAAGACAACAGGAGGGTTAAGGAGTTTGGAGGAATTGTTGCTAGTTTCCTCTAGTCAGGTTAACATGTTAAAGCTGAACTTTTTTTTACAGAAAAATACCCAAAATTTGTGAAAGGAACAAATCAGCTTTAAAAGTTTTTTACTTTCTCAAAACAATCAAAAGTTGTGTTTTCCACTGCTGAAAATGTTCACCACAATTATAATAAATAAGAAATAATGAGCATCAACTTGAAGAGCAAAGGATAAAACACGAGTAAAGTAAGTTAAAAAAAAAAAAAAAACAACATCGACAACAATAGATGGTTTGTTTGGCAAATTGTGTTTTTTATTTTCACCTCATTTTCACCTTTTGTTTTGAGGTGTGACTTTTGTTAGTGCAAATAATCCAATATTATGTATTTCTGAAGCACAAAATGCTCGGTTGCAGATGCAGATGTCTCCACCTGTCATTTCTATTTCTAAACACAATGTTCCTAAGTGCCTGCTGCCGCTGAAGGTAATCAATGCTAATTATATAGACTCAAATGTAGAAAACACGGAACATTTCAAACATCTGTTGTGGATCCATGAAAGCTTCCCTGTAATACGCTGCTTGTTGCACAGCGAATGTTCCTGTGTTTATAATGTTTAATGTATCCTGGTTTTAATAAGAATCGTCATCATCGTGTCAGATAATAACTTTATCTCATTTTTACATTTATTGAAAGATTTTTTGTCCGACAAGTTCACTATGTGGCTCATTGTTTGGATATCTGTAGCAATTATGACTTTTTTTCAGAGTACTTAAAAACAGTGTTAAATAGATTGGTTTAATAGTTTTTATGTTACTGTCAGTGGTCTCATATGCACATATTCACCATGTTTTCCTTCTTCAGTAGAAACATTTGCTGCCATTCTCATTTTCTCTCAATCACAAGAAGTCAAGAAAACAATCTAATAACACCCCTTTTCTTATTTGAAGCCCTTCATAAGTCTTAGAATAATCAAAAAAGTCAAAAGTGCACTTTTAATGGGTGTAAAATCAGATGCAGACGACACAGCATTAAGACGACTCTCTAAATAGACAAATTGCAGCTGTAATTCAGCAGCTTGGTGTTCTTGTTTTGCTCTACAGCAAGCTGTGTGGATGTTGCTAATGGAGCTAATGCACCAGGACAAAAAAAACCCTAGAAAATCATTCCGCCCATAAACACCACAACTGTCTCACAAATCCAGCCTCGGCCATTACTTTAACAGGGCACGGCTGTATTTTTCCCAGCCTGTAACTACTATTGGCACAGGACAGTTTATGTGTTACTCGTGTAATTAAATCTTTGGAAACTTTCCCCAAATCAATGGAAAGTACCAACATAAAACACAAGCTTCTAGTCAGATGGCGTCTCCGTGAAGGCCGGGCAGAGCAGAGCAGAGCGCGGTCCCCGGGCGGATCGATGGCTGAGGGCAGATTGTGATTGGTGGCGTCGCTCCAGGCTGTCTGACATCAGAGCCGCTCGGTGCCGCGACCTCGGCCTTTTTAATTCTGCAGCATTTGAGCTGCTGTCATTACGCCGCCAATTACGTCTGTTGTTTTATCAGCTAAGCAGCCGCCGCCTCGCCTCCCCTCTGCTGCCGGCTGTCGATCCGGCCTTGGCTAGGAGGAGGTAATGATGGCAATTAGCCGCTAAAGGAGGCTCACAGCCACTATCTCCTGTCACAACCCAACAACAGATGACTCTGGGTAAAGTTGCTGCAAAATGTCAGGTACACCTCAGCTCTGCAGGGAGAACTTTGTTTTTCCACAGTCACATCGTTTACCCGGAGTAGGGAAAATTGACCCCCCCTACCATCAGAAAAAACAAAATAACTGAAAATGTCATCACCTCTAAACAGGTGTTCTGTAAATGCAGACAGGAAACTGCAGCAATGAAGGATTCCTCTGCTGCAAGGTGAGCAGGAAAAGGTCTAGTCTCCTCCTTTTTCATGATTGGGTCATTTGAAATTTAGCGTGTTTTATCTTTACTCTGCTGCTCAGTGTCAGATCATTACGTGACAGCCTGCTAGCTACAGTAGCTGGTGTCAGGATCAGCGTGGCGTTTGTGCTCCTCCCGCGTCTGGTCTGTGACACTTTACACTCGCCTAAGTCACGGTGTCCATGTTGGCCTCATTAACTGGAGTGTTGTGTGGGTTTTATATCAATGTCACAACTGTCAGGGCGCGCGGAGGTGAGCTGAGAACGAGCTCGGGGGCATCTTCCCTGTTTACCAGCCCTCGCTAACGCTCACACAGATCTGTCAAACTCATTAGTAATTGCCTCACTCCCCTCATAATCAGAAACCACTAGAGAGGCAAAACAGAGATAGGAAACCATTAAAAGATACACAATATCTGAATCCGCTCACTTTTTTTTATGATAGATGGTTCTCGGATTGCTATTCATAGAGCTGCGGCTGAGCGGCCGTCCTTTTCTCCTCCTGAGCGTTACGTTGAGCTGAGGGCTCATGTTTAAGCATGTCGGAGTTCCCAAGCGACTGATTTATGCCGTTCTTATTTCTGCTTCGACGGGGAGCTCATCTGAGCCGGACAGCAGGGCATCTCTGAATCTTGATAGTGGAAACCGCAGCTGCAGATTGCTGTCAGGTCTTCTCTGCTGGAGGCTGAATGCCTGACTTAATTTTTTTGCCTCCTTTTGATAGAATTCTACTCTATAATTTAGCTGCTTTCCCCCCCACTCCCCACTCCCCGGATGACTGAACAACACAATTTTTTTTTTTTTTTTTTTGTGAACAGCCTTTTGATTTCTATTTTCTGTTCCATTTCATTTTATTTTTTTTCTTTTGTGGTGTTTGACCGGGTCTCAGCAACCAGTCGGGACCTACAGGGTCTTAGTTTAGAAGCTTTGTTTATACTCTGTTCTTCGCTGTTCTTCTGCTCTGCGGTTTGGGGTCAAGACTGATTCTCCTCCTCTTGCAGGCCGCTCTGCTTGGCAATTTTAGAAATCTTTAGTATTTTTCTGTTCCATTAAAAACATTTCCAGTCCAAAACAGACAAAAAGCATTTTGAGAGGGGTGTTCTGAATACTCTTTTTTTTACATTCTTGTTTTCACTCCAGATTTATACCAGTGCATTAGAACATACTCAAAACTTCAGTTTCAGCTTTTTAGAAAGATAGTTTAGTGTTTTTCTGACCTTGAAATGAGCTTTGCCCATCCTCGGAGACTGTCCTCGAAAGAAAAATGAGTGACAGCGCCCTCTAGAGGCCGTCGTACTTATGACGGGAGCGAAGTAGGAAATCTGGTGATGTTATTATAGACTGACAAAGTCCACATACGAAGGATGGATGGATGAGTCAATAAAACATCGCTGTTCACTTCCTGTTTCCAACTGCGAGTCAACAATTCTTTTTAAAACTTGACCATGATCGTCCCCTAACCTTAAGAAAGTAGAAATATTAACCCAAAACACAATGTCTCCTTTAACATGACCAAACCTTTACCACAGCTTCGTCACATCATAAAACATATTTTTGGAAGACAAAGACAAATGATGTGGTTCTGCCGATAGGAGCGTCAAATCAGAGTTTATGGACTAACTTTGTATTTTGTCATTTAATTTGGAGGATTTGTTGGTCTGTTTGGTAATTTAGTGGCTGTTGGGGAGTTTCATTTAAGTGAGGCAGCGCAAGACGAGTTGTTGGTATTTCTGATGATGTAAGTTCTTACAAGTTGCGCTGAAAATAGATGTCAGAGTCAGTTTGTGGTGCAAAATCACTCCGCTGCCAATTCAGTGATTCTGTCAATAACAGTAAACTAAATACTTGAAGCAAATGCACTACGCATAAAGAATAATGCTTAAAGAGAACATATTTTGCACATTTCCAGCTCTATATTTATATTCTGGGGCTCTACTGGAATATCTTTAAATGATTTACAGTTCAAAAAACTCACTCTGTTCTGATTGGCTCCGGATGCTACATAAACAAACAATAGTTCTTGGTTCTTGAACTTTTCAAATACATCCCTACACATTGGAGCCTGAACCAGATCTGAAATATGAGAACGGACAACATGAACAACGCGTCGAAGGCTACCAACAGATGGCCATTTGTTGGCATGTATGAACAATCTGACATCATCACGAGGAGGAAGTAGAGGTATCTTTGCAAATGAGGTGTTCAGAGCAGGCTCAAGCTTTTGTTGTACAGGGATTATTTTTACATATGTTCACCTCAAGTTTTGAACCACGTTTCACACTGTCCAGTCATTAAATGCATTTAAATCTGCTTTAAGAATGAGTTTCATGTGAGCAGAAAGTCTGCGTTTATCTATAAATGAATATACAGTATCACTTCATGAAATACCTGCAGCCGTCTGCAGGCAGCAAGACACATGTTGAAAAATCTATAACTGCCAAAGTGCTGCAATGCAGTACAGTACTGTTATACACAGCCATCCATGTTTATTTTAATTAAATTTCTTTTTTTTGAAGTTTTCGACCATGGCTAGGAAAACCAACCCAAGCAGGTCAGGACTGATTCTGTTCCTCCTTCAGGCCTCTTTGGTCGCTCTGCAGGGATTTTTGTAAATCTCTGTTTTTGTGGAAGCGTCAGCCGGCGGTGAGGAGTAAAAACTGGTGGAGGTCTCTGTTGTACTGGTGGAGATGAGACACCAGCAGCCCAGCACAAGATCATCTGTCACAGCCGGTGTAACGGTCTCAATATGATAAGCAGGGGAGAGGAAGCTTCTCCAGAGAGAGTCGGTATGAAACTGAGGCGAATGTAGGCAGTTTAATGTCTTTTTAAATGTCGTCTGAAGACCATCTGTCTCTGTCAGATGTCTGCCTCTGTCCTCGCTTCCATCAAACACGATTTCTCACTTAAATAGAAATCTTGTAAAAGCAGCCTGTACTGTGTGTTTGTGTGTGTGTGTGTGTGTGTACTTTAAAGAAAAATCAAACATAGACATTTCTATGAGCTAAATGTTTGAGTTTATAGCAATTTCAGTTATCAAAAAACATTAAACAGTACATATCAGGCTTTGGGTGTCAGTCAGAATCAAAGATGTTCAACAGTTATAAAGAGAGAAATCTGTAAGAGAAGAAGAAATAGAGAGTTCAGTGTCTACACCCACAGGAGCAGGAAAAGCAGTGCAGCTGCGAGACAGGTCTGGGGTTGAAAGTCCTCCGCCATGAACCGAGAACATGGAGTTCACATCTTTCCATTGTGGGAGATGTAGGAACTCACTGAGGCTGCATTCACACCGAATCAGGCGGTGCAGCATTCAGCCGCAGGGTCGAGCGGAAGTGTGCTGGGGGGTTGTGGGTGTGTTTATTTGTGCTCTACGATGTAACCGCTGTCAAACAATCAGAATATAATGTTTTGTTGATCTGATTCACCGGCTTTCTTGCTACCAGCGCTCCCTTTCTTCATTCACTCTCTAACTCGCTCGACCACAGCTGCTCTCTCTCTCTTTTTCTCTCGTCTTTTTTAAAATGAGACAGCAAAGTCTAACTTTAACGTTATCAAGCGAAGAGAAATGTCCTCCCCTCTTCCTAGTAACGTCTTTGTCCTCCCTCATGGCGGAGTTTACACCTCTTGTCAGTCTGATCTCCAGCTGTGATTGGTCACCGCAGCCTTCAGCCGCAGTGACGTCGAGTTGCGTTTCTCCAAAAGTTGACACTACCCCCATTCAAATGAATGGGACGACTGCTGTTTTCGCCGCACCGCCTGATTTGGTGCATGCAGCCTAACCAAGGTGGAAGCAGATGCAGCTGGTACCATAATGATGAATCTGCTGCTATAACAGTCTCCACTCTTCTGGTTAGAGGCTTCCAGCCTGGCTGCAGGGATTAGTGAGGTCCAGCACTGATGTTGGGTGATGAGGTCTGGCATCAGTTTTGATGCTTTTTTTTAAAAAATTGCTCGTATAGGAGTGTAATGTTAATTGGTGGAGAACTCTTTAATATGTCATTGGAACTAAAAGGCTTTAGACCAAACCAGGAAGGACAACAGACCAAAAGTACAGGACATGGTACCTTTATTAGGCCCTTTATTATATGTTGGGACCACTGGACAACATGTGTTACGGCAGGATACAGATTTTCTTGCTGCCTTTGCAAAACATTTATTTGGTTTGGTATTTGAAGGTGATTTTCTCAAAATATCTGTGTCAAGGCTGCTTCTGTAGGAACAGTAGAGTACACCAGCAAGTGTCCTCCAATTTATTTGTTGTTGCAGTTCCAGTTTAAAGTGTCCATTTTCCTTGAGACTTTAGTAAAGGACAGATGTTTCCCCAGAGTCTCTTAAAAATTGAATCATAGCGGGAAATCTGAAAAACACATGCAGTGTTTTACAGCTTCACAAAAAGCCCTTTGCAGACATGGAGTATCTAACCTTGGTGGCTTCATCTGTCTGTTAAAGTGACGGCTTTTTATCATCCAGACAAAATAGTTAATGTTCCTTTACGGCTTTATTCAGACATAATGGGACTTAAAGAGCTGCATGTTCAGACAGTTAAAAATGTTCTGATCAGGAGGATGAAGAATGTTTGGACATATTCTGCACATTTGTAGGTGTATATTTATATTCTGGGGCTCTACTGGAATATCTTTGCATTATTTACAGTTAAAAACTCCTTATTTATCTTCTACTGGCCCTTTATGCAGCCCCTCAGTTCAGCCTCTGTCTGAAATAGGCAGTTTTAGCTCCTGTCTCTTTAAGGCCCCGCCTCCTGATGAGCCCTGTTCTTATTGGTCAGCTTCTGGAGGCTACATTACAGTCGACTTGTGGCCGCTCAAGAGGCTATGTCATCAAACTATGAAACAAACTATAGTAGTGGGATTTCACCACTTTTTTCTTGTTCTTTACTCGAAATGTCAACTTCTCAAATACATCTGTACATGTTGGAGCTGATATCTGATCTAAAATATGAAAGTGGACAATGCAAACAACACATGGAAAAACCTTAGCAACAACCTAAGCAACCAAGGCTACAGAACAAACGGGAGTTTATGAGCATGTGCAGTGATCTCACGTCAGCTCATTGGCAAGGTAAAAAAAACATTGCAAATTAAGTGTTCAGGACAGGCTGTAGCCCTGACTTTTGACTTGCAGGCAGAATTGTACATACATTCACCTAAGGTTTTGAAACTTTGATCATGTTTAGCACAGATATTCAACATCATAACAGTATATAAATAGCAGAAAATCACAAAAAGCATAATATGGCCCCTTTAACAAGTCCTTTAACTCCTCACAGTGAGTTCCATGAACATAACGTTATTAATTAACATTTAGTAAATCGATTTTTTTACATTTGTGAATCAATTTAGAATCACAGTAGATAAGAATTTTTCACCTACACCCTAATATACAATATAATAAAAAAAACAAGTCTAAAAGCCATTTTACATAAGCAGAATTTATAGGGTGATTCGTTTGCATGAACAATGCATACAGTATGCACTGCAAATTTTTCTCTGCTGAAATGTGGCATTTGTTTTATTCACCTTGATTTACTCATGTTCTCACCTGCATTTAGACCATATCAGGCAATCACAACCAGCAACAACACACATGGCAACAGCTACACAGCAACACACAGTAACAACAACAGCGCTGCATAAAAAGCACTTCAGACCCACTTCTTAGTAAAATGAAGTGTTCTTATAAATAAATAATCAGTCCACAAATGTACACAGGTGCTGAATCAGCGCCCATGTATGTGTTTAAACAGTAGAAGTGATGTTTTGTGTGTCCTCATGCACACACCTGTACAGTTTCCATAGTTTTAGAGGAAACAAAAAGGGAAAGGCAGGTGAAGA